>NC_090440.1:1100888022-1101203343 GCF_031143425.1 Pleurodeles waltl | reverse complement strand
TGTGTCCACGTTGCGCTTTGGGGCGTTTCCTGTCGCGGGCGCTAGGCCTACCCACACAAGTGAGGTATCATTTTTATCGGTAGACGTGGGGGAACGCTGGGTGGAAGGAAATTTGTGGCTCCTCTCAGATCCCAGAACTTTATGCCACAGAAATGTGAGGAACATGTGTTTTTTTAGCCAAATTTTGAGGTTTGCAAAGGATTCTGGGTAACAGAACCTGGTCCGAGCCACACAAGTCACCCCATATTGGATTCCCCTAGGTCTCTAGTTTTCAGAAATGCACAGGTTTGGTAGCTTTCCCTAGGTGGCGGCTGAGCTACAGGCCAAAATCTACAGGTAGGCACTTTGCAAAAAACACCTCTGTTTTCCTTCACAAATTTGGATGTGTCCACGTTGCGCTTTGGGGCGTTTCCTGTCGCGGGCGCTAGGCCTACCCACACAAGTGAGGTATCATTTTTATCGGGAGACGTGGGGGAAAGCTGGGTGGAAGGAAATTTGTGGCTCCTCTCAGATTCCAGAACTTTCTGCCACAGAAATGTGAGGAACATGTGTTTTTTTAGCCAAATTTTGAGGTTTGCAAAGGATTCTGGGTAATAGAACCTGGTCCGAGCCACACAAGTCACCCCATCTTGGATTCCCCTAGGTCTCTAGTTTTCAGAAATGCACAGGTTTGGTAGCTTTCCCTAGGTGGCGGCTGAGCTACAGGCCAAAATCTACAGGTAGGCACTTTGCAAAAAACACCTCTGTTTTCCTTCACAAATTTGGATGTGTCCACGTTGCGCTTTGGGGCGTTTCCTGTCACGGGCGCTAGGCCTACCCACACAAGTGAGGTATCATTTTTATCGGGAGACGTGGGGGAACGCTGGGTGGAAGGAAATTTGTGGCTCCTCCCAGATTCCAGAACTTGCTGCCACAGAAATGTGAGGAACATGTGTTTTTTTTTTTAGCCAAATTTTGAGGTTTGCAAAGTATTCTGGGTAACAGAACCTGGTCCAAGCCACACAAGTCACCCCATCTTGGATTCCCCTAGGTCTCTAGTTTTCAGAAATGCACAGGTTTGGTAGGTTTCCCTAGGTGGCGGCTGAGCTACAGGCCAAAATCTACAGGTAGGCACTTTGCAAAAAACACCTCTGTTTTCCTTCACAAATTTGGATGTGTCCACATTGCGCTTTGGGGCGTTTCCTGTCGCGGGTGCTAGGCCTACCCACACAAGTGAGGTATCATTTTTATCGGAAGACGTGGGGGAACGCTGGGTGGAAGGAAATTTGTGGCTCCTCTCAGATTCCAGAACTTCCTGCCACAGAAATGTGAGGAACATGTGTTTTTTTAGCCAAATTTTGAGGTTTGCAAAGGATTCTGGGTAACAGAACCTGATCCAAGCCACACAAGTCACCCCATCTTGGATTCCCCTAGGTCTCTAGTTTTCAGAAATGCACAGGTTTGGTAGGTTTCCCTAGGTGGCGGCTGAGCTACAGGCCAAAATCTACAGGTAGGCACTTTGCAAAAAACACCTCTGTTTTCCTTCACAAATTTGGATGTGTCCACGTTGCGCTTTGGGGCGTTTCCTGTCGCGGGCGCTAGGCCTACCCACACAAGTGAGGTATCATTTTTATCGGGAGACGTGGGGGAACACTGGGTGGAAGGAAATTTGTGGCTCCTCTCAGATTCCAGAACTTTCTGCCACAGAAATGTGAGGAACATGTGTTTTTTTAGCCAAATTTTTAGGTTTGCAAAGGATTCTGGGTAATAGAACCTGGTCCGAGCCACACAAGTCACCCCATATTGGATTCCCCTAGGTCTCTAGTTTTCAGAAATGCGCAGGTTTGGTAGGTTTCCCTAGGTGGCGGCTGAGCTACAGGCCAAAATCTACAGGTAGGTACTTTGCAAAAAACACCTCTGTTTTCCTTCACAAATTTGGATGTGTCCACGTTGCGCTTTGGGGCGTTTCCTGTCGCGGGCGCTAGGCCTACCCACACAAGTGAGGTATCATTTTTATCGGGAGACGTGGGGGAACGCTGGGTGGAAGGAAATTTGTGGCTCCTCTCAGATTCCAGAACTTCCTGCCACAGAAATGTGAGGAACATGTGTTTTTTTAGCCACATTTTGAGGTTTGCAAAGGATTCTGGGTAACAGAACCTGGTCCAAGCCACACAAGTCACTCCATCTTGGATTCCCCTAGGTCTCTAGTTTTCAGAAATGCACAGGTTTGGTAGGTTTCTCTAGGTGGCGGCTGAGCTACAGGCCAAAATCTACAGGTAGGCACTTTGCAAAAAACACCTCTGTTTTCCTTCACAAATTTGGATGTGTCCACGTTGCGCTTTGGGGCGTTTCCTGTCACGGGCGCTAGGCCTACCCACACAAGTGAGGTATCATTTTTATCGGGATATGTGGGGGAAGGCTGGGTGGAAGGAAATTTGTGGCTCCTCTCAGATTCCAGAACTTCCTGCCACAGAAATGTGAGGAACATGTGGTTTTTTTAGCCAAATTTTGAGGTTTGCAAAGGATTCTGGGTAACAGAACCTGGTCCGAGCCACACAAGTCACCCCATATTGGATTCCCCTAGGTCTCTAGTTTTCAGAAATGCACAGGTTTGGTAGCTTTCCCTAGGTGGCGGCTGAGCTACAGGCCAAAATCTACAGGTAGGCACTTTGCAAAAAACACCTCTGTTTTCCTTCACAAATTTGGATGTGTCCACGTTGCGCTTTGGGGCGTTTCCTGTCGCGGGCGCTAGGCCTACCCACACAAGTGAGGTATCATTTTTATCGGGAGACGTGGGGGAAAGCTGGGTGGAAGGAAATTTGTGGCTCCTCTCAGATTCCAGAACTTTCTGCCACAGAAATGTGAGGAACATGTGTTTTTTTAGCCAAATTTTGAGGTTTGCAAAGGATTCTGGGTAATAGAACCTGGTCCGAGCCACACAAGTCACCCCATCTTGGATTCCCCTAGGTCTCTAGTTTTCAGAAATGCACAGGTTTGGTAGGTTTCTCTACGTGGCGGCTGAGCTACAGGCCGAAATCTACAGGTAGGCACTTTGCAAAAAACACCTCTGTTTTCCTTCACAAATTTGGATGTGTCCACGTTGCGCTTTGGGGCGTTTCTTGTCGCGGGCACTAGGCCTACCCACACAAGTGAGGTATCATTTTTATCGGGAGACGTGGGGGAACTCTGGGTGGAAGGAAATTTGTGGCTCCTCTCAGATTCCAGAACTTTCTGCCACAGAAATGTGAGGAACATGTGTTTTTTTAGCCAAATTTTGAGGTTTGCAAAGGATTCTGGGTAAGAGAACCTGGTCCGAGCCACACAAGTCACCCCATCTTGGATTCCCCTAGGTCTCTAGTTTTCAGAAATGCACAGGTTTGGTAGGTTTCCCTAGGTGGCGGCTGAGCTACAGGCCAAAATCTACAGGTAGGCACTTTGCAAAAAACACCTCTGTTTTTCTTCACAAATTTGGATGTGTCCACGTTGCGCTTTGGGGCGTTTCCTGTCGCGGGTGCTAGGCCTACCCACACAAGTGAGGTATAATTTTTATCGGGAGACGTGGGGGAAGGCTGGGTGGAAGGAAATTCGTGGCTCCTCTCAGATTCCAGAACTTCCTGCCACAGAAATGTGAGGAACATGTGTTTTTTTAGCCAAATTTTGAGGTTTGCAAAGGATTCTGGGTAACAGAACCTGGTCCAAGCCACACAAGTCACCCCATCTTGGATTCCCCTAGGTCTCTAGTTTTCAGAAATGCACAGGTTTGGTAGGTTTCCCTAGGTGGCGGCTGAGCTACAGGCCAAAATCTACAGGTAGGCACTTTGCAAAAAACACCTCTGTTTTCCTTCACAAATTTGGATGTGTCCACGTTGCGCTTTGGGGCGTTTCCTGTCGCGGGCGCTAGGCCTACCCACACAAGTGAGGTATCATTTTTATCGGTAGACGTGGGGGAACGCTGGGTGGAAGGAAATTTGTGGCTCCTCTCAGATTCCAGAACTTTCTGCCACAGAAATGTGAGGAACATGTGTTTTTTTAGCCAAATTTTGAGGTTTGCAAAGGATTCTGGGTAACAGAACCTGGTCCGAGCCACACAAGTCACGCCATATTGGATTCCCCTAGGTCTCTAGTTTTCAGAAATGCACAGGTTTGGTAGGTTTCCCTAGGTGGCGGCTGAGCTACAGGCCAAAATCTACAGGTAGGCACTTTGCAAAAAACACCTCTGTTTTCCTTCACAAATTTGGATGTGTCCACGTTGCGCTTTGGGGCGTTTCCTGTCGCGGGCGCTAGGCCTACCCACACAAGTGAGGTATCATTTTTATCGGTAGACGTGGGGGAACGCTGGGTGGAAGGAAATTTGTGGCTCCTCTCAGATCCCAGAACTTTCTGCCACAGAAATGTGAGGAACATGTGTTTTTTTAGCCAAATTTTGAGGTTTGCAAAGGATTCTGGGTAACAGAACCTGGTCCGAGCCACACAAGTCACCCCATATTGGATTCCCCTAGGTCTCTAGTTTTCAGAAATGCACAGGTTTGGTAGCTTTCCCTAGGTGGCGGCTGAGCTACAGGCCAAAATCTACAGGTAGGCACTTTGCAAAAAACACCTCTGTTTTCCTTCACAAATTTGGATGTGTCCACGTTGCGCTTTGGGGCGTTTCCTGTCGCGGGCGCTAGGCCTACCCACACAAGTGAGGTATCATTTTTATCGGGAGACGTGGGGGAAAGCTGGGTGGAAGGAAATTTGTGGCTCCTCTCAGATTCCAGAACTTTCTGCCACAGAAATGTGAGGAACATGTGTTTTTTTAGCCAAATTTTGAGGTTTGCAAAGGATTCTGGGTAATAGAACCTGGTCCGAGCCACACAAGTCACCCCATCTTGGATTCCCCTAGGTCTCTAGTTTTCAGAAATGCACAGGTTTGGTAGCTTTCCCTAGGTGGCGGCTGAGCTACAGGCCAAAATCTACAGGTAGGCACTTTGCAAAAAACACCTCTGTTTTCCTTCACAAATTTGGATGTGTCCACGTTGCGCTTTGGGGCGTTTCCTGTCACGGGCGCTAGGCCTACCCACACAAGTGAGGTATCATTTTTATCGGGAGACGTGGGGGAACGCTGGGTGGAAGGAAATTTGTGGCTCCTCCCAGATTCCAGAACTTGCTGCCACAGAAATGTGAGGAACATGTGTTTTTTTTTTTAGCCAAATTTTGAGGTTTGCAAAGTATTCTGGGTAACAGAACCTGGTCCAAGCCACACAAGTCACCCCATCTTGGATTCCCCTAGGTCTCTAGTTTTCAGAAATGCACAGGTTTGGTAGGTTTCCCTAGGTGGCGGCTGAGCTACAGGCCAAAATCTACAGGTAGGCACTTTGCAAAAAACACCTCTGTTTTCCTTCACAAATTTGGATGTGTCCACATTGCGCTTTGGGGCGTTTCCTGTCGCGGGCGCTAGGCCTACCCACACAAGTGAGGTATCATTTTTATCGGGAGACGTGGGGGAACGCTGGGTGGAAGGAAATTTGTGGCTCCTCTCAGATTCCAGAACTTCCTGCCACAGAAATGTGAGGAACATGTGTTTTTTTAGCCAAATTTTGAGGTTTGCAAAGGATTCTGGGTAACAGAACCTGATCCAAGCCACACAAGTCACCCCATCTTGGATTCCCCTAGGTCTCTAGTTTTCAGAAATGCACAGGTTTGGTAGGTTTCCCTAGGTGGCGGCTGAGCTACAGGCCAAAATCTACAGGTAGGCACTTTGCAAAAAACACCTCTGTTTTCCTTCACAAATTTGGATGTGTCCACGTTGCGCTTTGGGGCGTTTCCTGTCGCGGGCGCTAGGCCTACCCACACAAGTGAGGTATCATTTTTATCGGGAGACGTGGGGGAACACTGGGTGGAAGGAAATTTGTGGCTCCTCTCAGATTCCAGAACTTTCTGCCACAGAAATGTGAGGAACATGTGTTTTTTTAGCCAAATTTTTAGGTTTGCAAAGGATTCTGGGTAATAGAACCTGGTCCGAGCCACACAAGTCACCCCATATTGGATTCCCCTAGGTCTCTAGTTTTCAGAAATGCGCAGGTTTGGTAGGTTTCCCTAGGTGGCGGCTGAGCTACAGGCCAAAATCTACAGGTAGGTACTTTGCAAAAAACACCTCTGTTTTCCTTCACAAATTTGGATGTGTCCACGTTGCGCTTTGGGGCGTTTCCTGTCGCGGGCGCTAGGCCTACCCACACAAGTGAGGTATCATTTTTATCGGGAGACGTGGGGGAACGCTGGGTGGAAGGAAATTTGTGGCTCCTCTCAGATTCCAGAACTTCCTGCCACAGAAATGTGAGGAACATGTGTTTTTTTAGCCACATTTTGAGGTTTGCAAAGGATTCTGGGTAACAGAACCTGGTCCAAGCCACACAAGTCACTCCATCTTGGATTCCCCTAGGTCTCTAGTTTTCAGAAATGCACAGGTTTGGTAGGTTTCTCTAGGTGGCGGCTGAGCTACAGGCCAAAATCTACAGGTAGGCACTTTGCAAAAAACACCTCTGTTTTCCTTCACAAATTTGGATGTGTCCACGTTGCGCTTTGGGGCGTTTCCTGTCACGGGCGCTAGGCCTACCCACACAAGTGAGGTATCATTTTTATCGGGATATGTGGGGGAAGGCTGGGTGGAAGGAAATTTGTGGCTCCTCTCAGATTCCAGAACTTCCTGCCACAGAAATGTGAGGAACATGTGGTTTTTTTAGCCAAATTTTGAGGTTTGCAAAGGATTCTGGGTAACAGAACCTGGTCCGAGCCACACAAGTCACCCCATATTGGATTCCCCTAGGTCTCTAGTTTTCAGAAATGCACAGGTTTGGTAGCTTTCCCTAGGTGGCGGCTGAGCTACAGGCCAAAATCTACAGGTAGGCACTTTGCAAAAAACACCTCTGTTTTCCTTCACAAATTTGGATGTGTCCACGTTGCGCTTTGGGGCGTTTCCTGTCGCGGGCGCTAGGCCTACCCACACAAGTGAGGTATCATTTTTATCGGGAGACGTGGGGGAAAGCTGGGTGGAAGGAAATTTGTGGCTCCTCTCAGATTCCAGAACTTTCTGCCACAGAAATGTGAGGAACATGTGTTTTTTTAGCCAAATTTTGAGGTTTGCAAAGGATTCTGGGTAAGAGAACCTGGTCCGAGCCACACAAGTCACCCCATCTTGGATTCCCCTAGGTCTCTAGTTTTCAGAAATGCACAGGTTTGGTAGGTTTCCCTAGGTGGCGGCTGAGCTACAGGCCAAAATCTACAGGTAGGCACTTTGCAAAAAACACCTCTGTTTTCCTTCACAAATTTGGATGTGTCCACGTTGCGCTTTGGGGCGTTTCCTGTCGCGGGCGCCAGGCCTACCCACACAAGTGAGGTATCATTTTTATCGGGAGACGTGGGGGAACGCTGGGTGGAAGGAAATTTGTGGCTCCTCTCAGATTCCAGAACTGACTGCCACAGAAATGTGAGGAACATGTGTTTTTTTTCTAGCCAAATTTTGAGGTTTGCAAAGGATTCTGGTTAACAGAACCTGGTCCGAGCCACACAAGTCACCCCATATTGGATTCCCCTAGGTCTCTAGTTTTCAGAAATGCACAGGTTTGGTAGGTTTCCCTAGGTGGCGGCTGAGCTACAGGCCAAAATCTACAGGTAGGCACTTTGCAAAAAACAACTCTGTTTTCCTTCACAAATTTGGACGTGTCCACGTTGCGCTTTGGGGCGTTTCTTGTCGCGGGCACTAGGCCTACCCACACAAGTGAGGTATCATTTTTATCGGGAGACGTGGGGGAACGCTGGGTGGAAGGAAATTTGTGGCTCCTCTCAGATTCCAGAACTTTCTGCCACAGAAATGTGAGGAACATGTGTTTTTTTAGCCAAAGTTTGAGGTTTGCAAAGGATTCTGGGTAATAGAACCTGGTCCGAGCCACACAAGTCACCCCATCTTGTATTCCCCTAGGTCTCTAGTTTTCAGAAATGCACAGGTTTGGTAGGTTTCTCTAGGTGGCGGCTGAGCTACAGGCCGAAATCTACAGGTAGGCACTTTGCAAAAAACACCTCTGTTTTCCTTCACAAATTTGGATGTGTCCACGTTGCGCTTTGGGGCGTTTCTTGTCGCGGGCACTAGGCCTACCCACACAAGTGAGGTATCATTTTTATCGGGAGACGTGGGGGAACGCTGGGTGGAAGGAAATTTGTGGCTCCTCTCAGATTCCAGAACTTTCTGCCACAGAAATGTGAGGAACATGTGTTTTTTTTAGCCAAATTTTGAGGTTTGCAAAGGATTCTGGGTAAGAGAACCTGGTCCGAGCCACACAAGTCACCCCATCTTGGATTCCCCTATGTCTCTAGTTTTCAGAAATGCACAGGTTTGGTAGGTTTCCCTAGGTGGCGGCTGAGCTACAGGCCAAAATCTACAGGTAGGCACTTTGCAAAAAACACCTCTGTTTTCCTTCACAAATTTGGATGTGTCCACGTTGCGCTTTGGGGCGTTTCCTGTCGCGGGCGCTAGGCCTACCCACACAAGTGAGGTATCATTTTTATCGGGAGACGTGGGGGAAGGCTGGGTGGAAGGAAATTTGTGGCTCCTCTCAGATTCCAGAACTTCCTGCCACAGAAATGTGAGGAACATGTGTTTTTTTAGCCAAATTTTGAGGTTTGCAAAGGATTCTGGGTAACAGAACCTGGTCCAAGCCACACAAGTCACCCCATCTTGGATTCCCCTAGGTCTCTAGTTTTCAGAAATGCACAGGTTTGGTAGGTTTCCCTAGGTGGCGGCTGAGCTACAGGCCAAATTCTACAGGTAGGCACTTTGCAAAAAACACCTCTGTTTTCCTTCACAAATTTGGATGTGTCCACGTTGCGCTTTGGGGCGTTTCCTGTCGCGGGCTCTAGGCCTACCCACACAAGTGAGGTATCATTTTTATCGGTAGATGTG
This sequence comes from Pleurodeles waltl, assembly GCF_031143425.1. NCBI lineage: Eukaryota > Metazoa > Chordata > Amphibia > Caudata > Salamandridae > Pleurodeles > Pleurodeles waltl. The sequence goes on along the minus strand of NC_090440.1, from coordinate 1,101,194,432 downwards.
GGGGAACGCTGGTTGGAAGGAAATTTGTGGCTCCTCTCAGATTCCAGAACTTTCTGCCACAGAAATGTGAGGAACATGTGTTTTTTTAGCCAAATTTTGAGGTTTGCAAAGGATTCTGGGTAACAGAACCTGGTCCGAGCCTCAAAAGTCACCCCATATTGGATTCCCCTACGTCTCTAGTTTTCAGAAATGCACAGGTGTGGTAGGTTTCCCTAGGTGGCGGCTGAGCTACAGGCCAAAATCTACAGGTAGGCACTTTGCAAAAAACACCTCTGTTTTCCTTCACAAATTTGGATGTGTCCACGTTGCGCTTTGGGGCGTTTCCTGTCGCGGGCGCTAGGCCTACCCACACAAGTGAGGTATCATTTTTAGCGGTAGACGTGGGGGAACGCTGGGTGGAAGGAAATTTGTGGCTCCTCTCAGATCCCAGAACTTTCTGCCACAGAAATGTGAGGAACATGTGTTTTTTTAGCCAAATTTTGAGGTTTGCAAAGGATTCTGGGTAACAGAACCTGGTCCGAGCCACACAAGTCACCCCATATTGGATTCCCCTAGGTCTCTACTTCTCAGAAATGCACAGGTTTGGTAGGTTTCACTAGGTGGCGGCTGAGCTACAGGCCAAAATCTACAGGTAGGCACTTTGCAAAAAACACCTCTGTTTTCCTTCACAAATTTGGATGTGTCCACGTTGCGCTTTGGGGCGTTTCCTGTCGCGGGCGCTAGGCCTACCCACACAAGTGAGGTATCATTTTTATCGGGAGACGTGGGGGAAAGCTGGGTGGAAGGAAATTCGTAGCTCCTCTCAGATTCCAGAACTTTCTGCCACAGAAATGTGAGGAACATGTGTTTTTTTAGCCAAATTTTGAGGTTTGCAAAGGATTCTGGGTAATAGAACCTGGTCCGAGCCACACAAGTCACCCCATATTGGATTCCCCTAGGTCTCTAGTTTTCAGAAATGCACAGGTTTGGTAGCTTTCCCTAGGTGGCGGCTGAGCTACAGGCCAAAATCTACAGGTAGGCACTTTGCAAAAAACACCTCTGTTTTCCTTCACAAATTTGGATGTGTCCACGTTGCGCTTTGGGACGTTTCCTGTCGCGGGCGCTAGGCCTACCCACACAAGTGAGGTATCATTTTTATCGGGAGACGTGGGGGAACGCTGGGTGGAAGGAAATTTGTGGCTCCTCTCAGATTCCAGAACTGACTGCCACAGAAATGTGAGGAACATGTGTTTTTTTAGCCAAAGTTTGAGGTTTGCAAAGGATTCTGGGTAACAGAACCTGGTCCAAGCCACACAAGTCACCCCATCTTGGATTCCCCTAGGTCTCTAGTTTTCAGAAATGCACAGGTTTGGTAGGTTTCTCTAGGTGTCGGCTGAGCTACAGGCCAAAATCTACAGGTAGGCACTTTGCAAAAAACACCTCTGTTTTCCTTCACAAATTTGGATGTGTCCACGTTGCGCTTTGGGGCGTTTCCTGTCGCGGGCGCTAGGCCTACCCACACAAGTGAGGTATCATTTTTATCGGGAGACGTGGGGGAACGCTGGGTGGAAGGAAATTTGTAGCTCCTCTCAGATTCCAGAACTTTCTGCCACAGAAATGTGAGGAACATGTGTTTTTTTAGCCAAATTTTGAGGTTTGCAAAGGATTCTAGGTAATAGAACCTGGTCCGAGCCACACAAGTCACCCCATCTTGGATTCCCCTAGGTCTCTAGTTTTCAGAAATGCACAGGTTTGGTAGCTTTCCCTAGGTGGCGGCTGAGCTACAGGCCAACATCTACAGGTAGGCACTTTGCAAAAAACACCTCTGTTTTCCTTCACAAATTTGGATGTGTCCACGTTGCGCTTTGGGGCGTTTCCTGTCGCGGGCGCCAGGCCTACCCACACAAGTGAGGTATCATTTTTATCTGGAGACGTCGGGGAACGCTGGGTGGAAGGAAATTTGTGGCTCCTCTCAGATTCCAGAACTGACTGCCACAGAAATGTGAGGAACATGTGTTTTTTTAGCCAAAGTTTGAGGTTTGCAAAGGATTCTGGGTAACAGAACCTGGTCCAAGCCACACAAGTCACCCCATCTTGGATTCCCCTAGGTCTCTAGTTTTCAGAAATGCACAGGTTTGGTAGGTTTCTCTAGGTGTCGGCTGAGCTACAGGCCAAAATCTACAGGTAGGCACTTTGCAAAAAACACCTCTGTTTTCCTTCACAAATTTGGATGTGTCCACGTTGCGCTTTGGGGCGTTTCCTGTCACGGGCGCTAGGCCTACCCACACAAGTGAGGAATCATTTTTATAGGGAGACGTGGGGGAACGCTGGGTGGAAGGAAATTTGTGGCTCCTCTCAGATTCCAGAACTTTCTGCCACAGAAATGTGAGGAACATGTGGTTTTTTAGCCAAATTTTGAGGTTTGCAAAGGATTCTGGGTAACAGAACCTGGTCCGAGCCACACAAGTCACCCCATGTTGGATTCCCCTAGGTCTCTAGTTTTCAGAAATGCACAGGTTTGGTAGGTTTCCCTAGGTGGCGGCTGAGCTGCAGGCCAAAATCTACAGGTAGGCACTTTGCAAAAAACACCTCTGTTTTCCTTCACAAATTTGGATGTGTCCACGTTGCGCTTTGGGGCGTTTCCTGTCGCGGGCGCTAGACCTACCCACACAAGTGAGGTATCATTTTTATCGGTAGACGTGGGGGAACGCTGGGTGGAAGGAAATTTGTGGCTCCTCTCAGATTCCAGAGCTTTCTGCCACAGAAATGTGAGGAACATGTGTTTTTTTTAGCCAAATTTTGAGGTTTGCAAAGGATTCTGGGTAACAGAACCTGGTCCGAGCCACACAAGTCACCCCATATTGGATTCCCCTAGGTCTCTAGTTTTCAGAAATGCACAGGTTTGGTAGGTTTCCCTAGGTGGCGGCTGAGCTACAGGCCAAAATCTACAGGTAGGCACTTTGCAAAAAACACCTCTGTTTTCCTTCACAAATTTGGATGTGTCCACGTTGCGCTTTGGGGCGTTTCCTGTCGCGGGCGCTAGGCCTACCCACACAAGTGAGGTATCATTTTTATCGGGAGACGTGGGGGAACGCTGGGTGGAAGGAAATTTGTGGCTCCTCTCAGATTCCAGAACTTTCTGCCACAGAAATGTGAGGAACATGTGTTTTTTTAGCCAAATTTTGAGGTTTGCAAAGGATTCTGGGTAACAGAACCTGGTCCGAGCCACACAAGTCACCCCATCTTGGATTCCCCTAGGTCTCTAGTTTTCAGAAATGCACAGGTTTGGTAGCTTTCCCTAGGTGGCGGCTGAGCTACAGGCCAAAATCTACAGGTAGGCACTTTGCAAAAAACACCTCTGTTTTCCTTCACAAATTTGGATGTGTCCACGTTGCGCTTTGGGGCGTTTCCTGTCGCGGGCGCTAGGCCTACCCACACAAGTGAGGTATCATTTTTATCGGGAGACGTGGGGGAACGCTGGGTGGAAGGAAATTTGTGGCTCCTCTCAGATTCCAGAACTTCCTGCCACAGAAATGTGAGGAACATGTGTTTTTTTAGCCAAAGTTTGAGGTTTGCAAAGGATTCTGGGTAACAGAACCTGGTCCAAGCCACACAAGTCACCCCATCTTGGATTCCCCTAGGTCTCTAGTTTTCAGAAATGCACAGGTTTGGTAGGTTTCCCTAGGTGGCAGCTGAGCTACAGGCCAAAATCTACAGGTAAGCACTTTGCAAAAAACACCTCTGTTTTCCTTCACAAATTTGGATGTGTCCACGTTGCGCTTTGGGGCGTTTCCTGTCGCGGGCGCTAGGCCTACCCACACAAGTGAGGTATCATTTTTATCGGTAGACGTGGGGGAACGCTGGGTGGAAGGAAATTTGTGGCTCCTCTCAGATTCCAGAGCTTTCTGACACAGAAATGTGAGGAACATGTGTTTTTTTTAGCCAAATTTTGAGGTTTGCAAAGGATTCTGGGTAACAGAACCTGGTCCGAGCCACACAAGTCACCCCATATTGGATTCCCCTAGGTCTCTAGTTTTCAGAAATGCACAGGTTTGGTAGGTTTCCCTAGGTGGCGGCTGAGCTACAGGCCAAAATCTACAGGTAGGCACTTTGCAAAAAACACCTCTGTTTTCCTTCACAAATTTGGATGTGTCCACGTTGCGCTTTGGGGCGTTTCCTGTCGCGGGCGCTAGGCCTACCCACACAAGTGAGGTATCATTTTTATCGGGAGATGTGGGGGAACGCTTGGTGGAAGGAAATTTGGGGCTCCTCTCAGATTCCAGAACTTTCTGCCATAGAAATGTGAGGAACATGTGTTTTTTTTGTAGCCAAATTTTGAGGTTTGCAAAGGATTCTGGGTAACAGAACCTGGTCCGAGCCACACAAGTCACCCCATATTGGATTCCCCTACTTCTCTAGTTTTCAGAAATGCACAGGTTTGGTAGGTTTCCCTAGGTGGCGGCTGAGCTGCAGGCCAAAATCTACAGGTAGGCACTTTGCAAAAAACACCTCTGTTTTCCTTCACAAATTTGGATGTGTCCACGTTGCGCTTTGGGGCGTTTCCTGTCGCGGGCGCTAGGCCTACCCACACAAGTGAGGTATCATTTTTATCGGGAGACGTGGGGGAACGCTGGGTGGAAGGAAATTTGTGGCTCCTCTCAGATTACAGAACTTCCTGCCACAGAAATGTGAGGAACGTGTTTTTTTAGCCAAATTTTGAGGTTTGCAAAGGATTCTGGGTAACAGAACCTGGTCCAAGCCACACAAGTCACCCCATCTTGGATTCCCCTAGGTCTCTAGTTTTCAGAAATGCACAGGTTTGGTAGGTTTCCCTAGGTGGCAGCTGAGCTACAGGCCAAAATCTACAGGTAAGCACTTTGCAAAAAACACCTCTGTTTTCCTTCACAAATTTGGATGTGTCCACGTTGCGCTTTGGGGCGTTTCCTGTCGCGGGCGCTAGGCCTACCCACACAAGTGAGGTATCATTTTTATCGGTAGACATGGGGGAACGCTGGGTGGAAGGAAATTTGTGGCTCCTCTCAGATTCCAGAGCTTTCTGCCACAGAAATGTGAAGAACATGTGTTTTTTTTAGCCAAATTTTGAGGTTTGCAAAGGATTCTGGGTAACAGAACCTGGTCCGAGCCACACAAGTCACCCCATATTGGATTCCCCTAGGTCTCTAGTTTTCAGAAATGCACAGGTTTGGTAGGTTTCCCTAGGTGGCGGCTGAGCTACAGGCCAAAATCTACAGGTAGGCACTTTGCAAAAAACACCTCTGTTTTCCTTCACAAATTTGGATGTGTCCACGTTGCGCTTTGGGGCGTTTCCTGTCGCGGGCGCTAGGCCTACCCACACAAGTGAGGTATCATTTTTATCGGGAGATGTGGGGGAACGCTGGGTGGAAGGAAATTTGGGGCTCCTCTCAGATTCCAGAACTTTCTGCCATAGAAATGTGAGGAACATGTGTTTTTTTTGTAGCCAAATTTTGAGGTTTGCAAAGGATTCTGGGTAACAGAACCTGGTCCGAGCCACACAAGTCACCCCATATTGGATTCCCCTACGTCTCTAGTTTTCAGAAATGCACAGGTTTGGTAGGTTTCCCTAGGTGGCGGCTGAGCTGCAGGCCAAAATCTACAGGTAGGCACTTTGCAAAAAACACCTCTGTTTTCCTTCACAAATTTGGATGTGTCCACGTTGCGCTTTGGGGCGTTTCCTGTCGCGGGCGCTAGGCCTACCCACACAAGTGAGGTATCATTTTTATCGGGAGACGTGGGGGAACGCTGGGTGGAAGGAAATTTGTGGCTCCTCTCAGATTCCAGAACTTCCTGCCACAGAAATGTGAGGAACATGTGTTTTTTTAGCCACATTTTGAGGTTTGCAAAGGATTCTGGGTAACAGAACCTGGTCCAAGCCACACAAGTCACCCCATCTTGGATTCCCCTAGGTCTTTAGTTTTCAGAAATGCACAGGTTTGGTAGGTTTCCCTAGGTGGCGGCTGAGCTACACGCCGAAATCTACAGGTAGGCACTTTGCAAAAAACACCTCTGTTTTCCTTCACAAATTTGGATGTGTCCACGTTGCGCTTTGGGGCGTTTCCTGTCGCGGGCACTAGGCCTAACCACACAAGTGAGGTATCATTTTTATCGGGAGACGTGGGGGAACTCTGGGTGGAAGGAAATTTGTGGCTCCTCTCAGATTCCAGAACTTTCTGCCACAGAAATGTGAGGAACATGTGTTTTTTTAGCCAAATTTTGAGGTTTGCAAAGGATTCTGGGTAAGAGAACCTGGTCCGAGCCACACAAGTCACCCCATCTTGGATTCCCCTAGGTCTCTAGTTTTCAGAAATGCACAGGTTTGGTAGGTTTCCATAGGTGGCGGCTGAGCTACAGGCCAAAATCTACAGGTAGGCACTTTGCAAAAAACACCTCTGTTTTCCTTCACAAATTTGGATGTGTCCACGTTGCGCTTTGGGGCGTTTCCTGTCACGGGCGCTAGGCCTACCCACACAAGTGAGGTATCATTTTTATCGGGAGACGTGGGGGAAGGCTGGGTGGAAGGAAATTTGTGGCTCCTCTCAGATTCCAGAACTTCCTGCCACAGAAATGTGAGGAACATGTGTTTTTTTAGCAAAATTTTGAGGTTTGCAAAGGATTCTGGGTAACAGAACCTGGTCCAAGCCACACAAGTGACCCCATCTTGGATTCCCCTAGGTCTCTAGTTTTCAGAAATGCACAGGTTTGGTAGGTTTCCCTAGGTGGCGGCTGAGCTACAGGCCAAAATCTACAGGTAGGCACTTTTCAAAAAACACCTCTGTTTTCCTTCACAAATTTGGATGTGTCCACGTTGCACTTTGGGGCGTTTCCTGTCGCGGGCGCTAGGCCTACCCACACAAGTGAGGTATCATTTTTATCGGTAGACGTGGGGGAACGCTAGGTGGAAGGAAATTTGTGGCTCCTCTCAGATTCCAGAACTTTCTGCCACAGAAATGTGAGGAACATGTGTTTTTTTTCTAGCCAAATTTTGAGGTTTGCAAAGGATTCTGGGTAACAGAACCTGGTCCGAGCCACACAAGTCACCCCATATTGGATTCCCCTAGGTCTCTAGTTTTCAGACATGCACAGGTTTGGTAGGTTTCCCTAGGTGGCGGCTGAGCTACAGGCCAAAATCTACAGGTAGGCACTTTGAAAAAAACAACTCTGTTTTCCTTCACAAATTTGGATGTGTCCACGTTGCGCTTTGGGGCGTTTCCTGTCGCGGGCGCTAGGCCTACCCACACAAGTGAGGTATCATTTTTATCGGGAGACATGGGGGAACGCTGGGTGGAAGGAAATTTGTGGCTCCTCTCAGATTCCAGAACTTTCTGCCACAGAAATGTGAGGAACATGTGTTTTTTTAGCCAAATTTTGAGGTTTGCAAAGGATTCTGGGTAATAGAACCTGGTCCGAGCCACACAAGTCACCCCATATTGGATTCCCCTAGGTCTCTAGTTTTCAGAAATGCACAGGTTTGGTAGCTTTCCCTAGGTGGCGGCTGAGCTACAGGCCAAAATCTACAGGTAGGCACTTTGCAAAAAACACCTCTGTTTTCCTTCACAAATTTGGATGTGTCCACGTTGCGCTTTGGGGCGTTTCCTGTCGCGGGCGCTAGGCCTACCCACACAAGTGAGGTATCATTTTTATCGGGAGACGTGGGGGAACGCTGGGTGGAAGGAAATTTGTGGCTCCTCTCAGATTCCAGAACTGACTGCCACAGAAATGTGAGGAACATGTGTTTTTTTAGCCAAAGTTTGAGGTTTGCAAAGGATTCTGGGTAACAGAACCTGGTCCAAGCCACACAAGTCACCCCATCTTGGATTCCCCTAGGTCTCTAGTTTTCAGAAATGCACAGGTTTTGTAGGTTTCTCTAGGTGTCGGCTGAGCTACAGGCCAAAATCTACAGGTAGGCACTTTGCAAAAAACACCTCTGTTTTCCTTCACAAATTTGGATGTGTCCACGTTGCGCTTTGGGGCGTTTCCTGTCGCGGGCGCTAGGCCTACCCACACAAGTGAGGTATCATTTTTATCGGGAGACGTGGGGGAACGCTGGGTGGAAGTAAATTTGTAACTCCTCTCAGATTCCAGAACTTTCTGCCACAGAAATGTGAGGAACATGTGTTTTTTTAGCCAAATTTTGAGGTTTGCAAAGGATTCTGGGTAATAGAACCTGGTCCGAGCCACACAAGTCACCCCATCTTGGATTCCCCTAGGTCTCTAGTTTTCAGAAATGCACAGGTTTGGTAGCTTTCCCTAGTTGGCGGTTGAGCTACAGGCCAAAATCTACAGGTAGGCACTTTGCAATAAACACCTCTGTTTTCCTTCACAAATTTGGATGTGTCCACGTTGCGCTTTGGGGCGTTTCCTGTCGCGGGCGCCAGGCCTACCCACACAAGTGAGGTATCATTTTTATCGGGAGACGTGGGGGAACGCTGGGTGGAAGGAAATTTGTGGCTCCTCTCAGATTCCAGAACTGACTGCCACAGAAATGTGAGGAACATGTGTTTTTTTAGCCAAAGTTTGAGGTTTGCAAAGGATTCTGGGTAACAGAACCTGGTCCAAGCCACACAAGTCACCCCATCTTGGATTCCCCTAGGTCACTAGTTTTCAGAAATGCACCGGTTTGGTAGGTTTCTCTAGGTGTCGGCTGAGCTACAGGCCAAAATCTACAGGTAGGCACTTTGCAAAAAACACCTCTGTTTTCCTTCACAAATTTGGATGTGTCCACGTTGCGCTTTGGGGCGTTTCCTGTCGCGGGCGCTAGGCCTACCCACACAAGTGAGGAATCATTTTTATAGGGAGACGTGGGGGAACGCTGGGTGGAAGGAAATTTGTGGCTCCTCTCTGATTCCAGAACTTTCTGCCACAGAAATGTGAGGAACATGTGGTTTTTTAGCCAAATTTTGAGGTTTGCAAAGGATTCTGGGTAACAGAACCTGGTCCGAGCCACACAAGTCACCCCATGTTGGATTCCCCTAGGTCTCTAGTTTTCAGAAATGCACAGGTTTGGTAGGTTTCCCTAGGTGGCGGCTGAGCTGCAGGCCAAAATCTACAGGTAGGCACTTTGCAAAAAACACCTCTGTTTTCCTTCACAAATTTGGATGTGTCCACGTTGCGCTTTGGGGCGTTTCCTGTCGCGGGCGCTAGACCTACCCACACAAGTGAGGTATCATTTTTATCGGTAGACGTGGGGGAACGCTGGGTGGAAGGAAATTTGTGGCTCCTCTCAGATTCCAGAGCTTTCTGCCACAGAAATGTGAGGAACATGTGTTTTTTTTAGCCAAATTTTGAGGTTTGCAAAGGATTCTGGGTAACAGAACCTGGTCCGAGCCACACAAGTCACCCCATATTGGATTCCCCTAGGTCTCTAGTTTTCAGAAATGCACAGGTTTGGTAGGTTTCCCTAGGTGGCGGCTGAGCCACAGGCCAAAATCTACAGGTAGGCACTTTGCAAAAAACACCTCTGTTTTCCTTCACAGATTTGGATGAGTCCACGTTGCGCTTTGGGGCGTTTCCTGTCGCGGGCGCTAGGCCTACCCACACAAGTGAGGTATAATTTTTATCGGGAGACGTGGGGGAACGCTGGGTGGAAGGAAATTTGTGGCTCCTCTCAGATTCCAGAACTGACTGCCACAGAAATGTGAGGAACATGTGTTTTTTTAGCCAAAGTTTGAGGTTTGCAAAGGATTCTGGGTAACAGAACCTGGTCCAAGCCACACAAGTCACCCCATCTTGGATTTCCCTAGGTCTCTAGTTTTCAGAAATGCACAGGTTTGGTAGGTTTCTCTAGGTGGCGGCTGAGCTACAGGCCAAAATCTACAGGTAGGCACTTTGCAAAAAACACCTCTGTTTTCCTTCACAAATTTGGATGTGTCCACGTTGCGCTTTGGGGCGTTTCCTGTCGCGGGCGCTAGGCCTACCCACACAAGTGAGGTATCATTTTTATCGGGAGACGTGGGGGAACGCTGGGTGGAAGGAAATTTGTGGCTCCTCTCAGATTCCAGTACTTCCTGCCACAGAAATGTGAGGAATGTGTTTTTTTAGCCAAATTTTGAGGTTTGCAAAGGATTCTGGGTAACAGAACCTGGTCCAAGCCACACAAGTCACCCCATCTTGGATTCCCCTAGGTCTCTACTTTTCAGAAATGCACAGGTTTGGTAGGTTTCCCTAGGTGGCAGCTGAGCTACAGGCCAAAATCTACAGGTAAGCACTTTGCAAAAAACACCTCTGTTTTCCTTCACAAATTTGGATGTGTCCACGTTGCGCTTTGGTGCGTTTCCTGTCGCGGGCGCTAGGCCTACCCACAAAAGTGAGGTATCATTTTTATCGGTAGACGTGGGGGAACGCTGGGTGGAAGGAAATTTGTGGCTCCTCTCAGATTCCAGAGCTTTCTGCCACAGAAATGTGAGGAACATGTGTTTTTTTTAGCCAAATTTTGAGGTTTGCAAAGGATTCTGGGTAACAGAACCTGGTCCGAGCCACACAAGTCACCCCATATTGGATTCCCCTAGGTCTCTAGTTTTCAGAAATGCACAGGTTTGGTAGGTTTCCCTAGGTGGCGGCTGAGCTACAGGCCAAAATCTACAGGTAGGCACTTTGCAAAAAACACCTCTGTTTTCCTTCACAAATTTGGATGTGTCCACGTTGCGCTTTGGGGCGTTTCCTGTCGCGGGCGCTAGGCCTACCCACACAAGTGAGGTATCATTTTTATCGGGAGATGTGGGGGAACGCTGGGTGGAAGGAAATTTGGGGCTCCTCTCAGATTCCAGAACTTTCTGCCATAGAAATGTGAGGAACATGTGTTTTTTTTGTAGCCAAATTTTGAGGTTTGCAAAGGATTCTGGGTAACAGAACCTGGTCCGAGCCACACAAGTCACCACATATTGGATTCCCCTACGTCTCTAGTTTTCAGAAATGCACAGGTTTGGTAGGTTTCCCTAGGTGGCGGCTGAGCTGCAGGACAAAATCTACAGGTAGGCACTTTGCAAAAAACACCTCTGTTTTCCTTCACAAATTTGGATGTGTCCACGTTGCGCTTTGGGGCGTTTCCTGTCGCGGGCGCTAGGCCTACCCACACAAGTGAGGTATCATTTTTATCGGTAGACGTGGGGGAACGCTGGGTGGAAGGAAATTTGTGGCTCCTCTCAGATTCCAGAGCTTTCTGCCACAGAAATGTGAGGAACATGTGTTTTTTTTGTAGCCAAATTTTGAGGTTTGCAAAGGATTCTGGGTAACAGAACCTGGTCCGAGCCACACAAGTCACCCCATATTGGATTCCCCTACGTCTCTAGTTTTCAGAAATGCACAGGTTTGGTAGGTTTCCCTAGGTGGCGGCTGAGCTGCAGGACAAAATCTACAGGTAGGCACTTTGCAAAAAACACCTCTGTTTTCCTTCACAAATTTGGATGTGTCCACGTTGCGCTTTGGGGCGTTTCCTGTCGCGGGCGCTAGGCCTACCCACACAAGTGAGGTATCATTTTTATCGGTAGACGTGGGGGAACGCTGGGTGGAAGGAAATTTGTGGCTCCTCTCAGATTCCAGAGCTTTCTGCCACAGAAATGTGAGGAACATGTGTTTTTTTTAGCCAAATTTTGAGGTTTGCAAAGGATTCTGGGTAACAGAACCTGGTCCGAGCCACACAAGTCACCCCATATTGGATTCCCCTAGGTCTCTAGTTTTCAGAAATGCACAGGTTTGGTAGGTTTCCCTAGGTGGCGGCTGAGCTACAGGCCAAAATCTACAGGTAGGCACTTTGCAAAAAACACCTCTGTTTTTCTTCACAAATTTGGATGTGTCCACGTTGCGCTTTGGGGCATTTCCTGTCGCGGGCGCTAGGCCTACCCACACAAGTGAGGTATCATTTTTATCGGGAGATGTGGGGGAACGCTGGGTGGAAGGAAATTTGGGGCTCCTCTCAGATTCCAGAACTTTCTGCCATAGAAATGTGAGGAACATGTGTTTTTTTTGTAGCCAAATTTTGAGGTTTGCAAAGGATTCTGGGTAACAGAACCTGGTCCGAGCCACACAAGTCACCCCATATTGGATTCCCCTACGTCTCTAGTTTTCAGAAATGCACAGGTTTGGTAGGTTTCCCTAGGTGGCGGCTGAGCTGCAGGCCAAAATCTACAGGTAGGCACTTTGCAAAAAACACCTCTGTTTTCCTTCACAAATTTGGATGTGTCCACGTTGCGCTTTGGGGCGTTTCCTGTCGCGGGCGCTAGGCCTACCCACACAAGTGAGGTATCATTTTTATCGGGAGACGTGGGGGAACGCTGGGTGGAAGGAAATTTGTGGCTCCTCTCAGATTCCAGAACTTCCTGCCACAGAAATGTGAGGAACGTGTTTTTTTAGCCAAATTTTGAGGTTTGCAAAGGATTCTGGGTAACAGAACCTGGTCCAAGCCACACAAGTCACCCCATCTCGGATTCCCCTAGGTCTCTAGTTTTCAGAAATGCACAGGTTTGGTAGGTTTCCCTAGGTGGCAGCTGAGCTACAGGCCAAAATCTACAGGTAAGCACTTTGCAAAAAACACCTCTGTTTTCCTTCACAAATTTGGATGTGTCCACGTTGCGCTTTGGGGCGTTTCCTGTCGCGGGCGCTAGGCCTACCCACACAAGTGAGGTATCATTTTTATCGGTAGACGTGGGGGAACGCTGGGTGGAAGGAAATTTGTGGCTCCTCTCAGATTCCAGAGCTTTCTGCCACAGAAATGTGAGGAACATGTGTTTTTTTTAGCCAAATTTTGAGGTTTGCAAAGGATTCTGGGTAACAGAACCTGGTCCGAGCCACACAAGTCACCCCATATTGGATTCCCCTAGGTCTCTAGTTTTCAGAAATGCACAGGTTTGGTAGGTTTCCCTAGGTGGCGGCTGAGCTACAGGCCAAAATCTACAGGTAGGCACTTTGCAAAAAACACCTCTGTTTTCCTTCACAAATTTGGATGTGTCCACGTTGCGTTTTGGGGCGTTTCCTGTCGCGGGCGCTAGGCCTACCCACACAAGTGAGGTATCATTTTTATCGGGAGATGTGGGGGAACGCTGGGTGGAAGGAAATTTGGGGCTCCTCTCAGATTCCAGAACTTTCTGCCATAGAAATGTGAGGAACATGTGTTTTTTTTGTAGCCAAATTTTGAGGTTTGCAAAGGATTCTGGGTAACAGAACCTGGTCCGAGCCACACAAGTAACCCCATATTGGATTCCCCTACGTCTCTAGTTTTCAGAAATGCACAGGTTTGGTAGGTTTCCCTAGGTGGCGGCTGAGCTGCAGGCCAAAATCTACAGGTAGGCACTTTGCAAAAAACACCTCTGTTTTCCTTCACAAATTTGGATGTGTCCACGTTGCGCTTTGGGGCGTTTCCTGTCGCGGGCGCTAGGCCTACCCACACAAGTGAGGTATCATTTTTATCGGGAGACGTGGGGGAACGCTGGGTGGAAGGAAATTTGTGGCTCCTCTCAGATTCCAGAACTTCCTGCCACAGAAATGTGAGGAACATGTGTTTTTTTAGCCACATTTTGAGGTTTGCAAAGGATTCTGGGTAACAGAACCTGGTCCAAGCCACACAAGTCACCCCATCTTGGATTCCCCTAGGTCTTTAGTTTTCAGAAATGCACAGGTTTGGTAGGTTTCTCTAGGTGGCGGCTGAGCTACACGCCGAAATCTACAGGTAGGCACTTTGCAAAAAACACCTCTGTTTTCCTTCACAAATTTGGATGTGTCCACGTTGCGCTTTGGGGCGTTTCCTGTCGCGGGCACTAGGCCTACCCACACAAGTGAGGTATCATTTTTATCGGGAGACGTGGGGGAACTCTGGGTGGAAGGAAATTTGTGGCTCCTCTCAGATTCCAGAACTTTCTGCCACAGAAATGTGAGGAACATGTGTTTTTTTAGCCAAATTTTGAGGTTTGCAAAGGATTCTGGGTAAGAGAACCTGGTCCGAGCCACACAAGTCACCCCATCTTGGATTCCCCTAGGTCTCTAGTTTTCAGAAATGCACAGGTTTGGTAGGTTTCCATAGGTGGCGGCTGAGCTACAGGCCAAAATCTACAGGTAGGCACTTTGCAAAAAACACCTCTGTTTTCCTTCACAAATTTGGATGTGTCCACGTTGCGCTTTGGGGCGTTTCCTGTCACGGGCGCTAGGCCTACCCACACAAGTGAGGTATCATTTTTATCGGGAGACGTGGGGGAAGGCTGGGTGGAAGGAAATTTGTGGCTCCTCTCAGATTCCAGAACTTCCTGCCACAGAAATGTGAGGAACATGTGTTTTTTTAGCCAAATTTTGAGGTTTGCAAAGGATTCTGGGTAACAGAACCTGGTCCAAGCCACACAAGTCACCCCATCTTGGATTCCCCTAGGTCTCTAGTTTTCAGAAATGCACAGGTTTGGTAGGTTTCTCTAGGTGGCGGCTGAGCTACAGGCCAAAATCTACAGGTAGGCACTTTTCAAAAAACACCTCTGTTTTCCTTCACAAATTTGGATGTGTCCATGTTGCACTTTGGGGCGTTTCCTGTCGCGGGCGCTAGGCCTACCCACACAAGTGAGGTATCATTTTTATCGGTAGACGTGGGGGAACGCTAGGTGGAAGGAAATTTGTGGCTCCTCTCAGATTCCAGAACTTTCTGCCACAGAAATGTGAGGAACATGTGTTTTTTTTCTAGCCAAATTTTGAGGTTTGCAAAGGATTCTGGGTAACAGAACCTGGTCCGAGCCACACAAGTCACCCCATATTGGATTCCCCTAGGTCTCTAGTTTTCAGAAATACACAGGTTTGGTAGGTTTCCCTAGGTGGCGGCTGAGCTACAGGCCAAAATCTACAGGTAGGCACTTTGCAAAAAACAACTCTGTTTTCCTTCACAAATTTGGATGTGTCCACGTTGCGCTTTGGGGCGTTTCCTGTCGCGGGCGCTAGGCCTACCCACACAAGTGAGGTATCATTTTTATCGGGAGACATGGGGGAACGCTGGGTGGAAGGAAATTTGTGGCTCCTCTCAGATTCCAGAACTTTCTGCCACAGAAATGTGAGGAACATGTGTTTTTTTAGCCAAATTTTGAGGTTTGCAAAGGATTCTGGGTAATAGAACCTGGTCCGAGCCACACAAGTCACCCCATATTGGATTCCCCTAGGTCTCTAGTTTTCAGAAATGCACAGGTTTGGTAGCTTTCCCTAGGTGGCGGCTGAGCTACAGGCCAAAATCTACAGGTAGGCACTTTGCAAAAAACACCTCTGTTTTCCTTCACAAATTTGGATGTGTCCACGTTGCGCTTTGGGGCGTTTCCTGTCGCGGGCGCTAGGCCTACCCACACAAGTGAGGTATCATTTTTATCGGGAGACGTGGGGGAACGCTGGGTGGAAGGAAATTTGTGGCTCCTCTCAGATTCCAGAACTGACTGCCACAGAAATGTGAGGAACATGTGTTTTTTTAGCCAAAGTTTGAGGTTTGCAAAGGATTCTGGGTAACAGAACCTGGTCCGAGCCACAGAAGTCACCCCATCTTGGATTCCCCTAGGTCTCTAGTTTTCAGAAATGCACAGGTTTTGTAGGTTTCTCTAGGTGTCGGCTGAGCTACAGGCCAAAATCTACAGGTAGGCACTTTGCAAAAAACACCTCTGTTTTCCTTCACAAATTTGGATGTGTCCACGTTGCGCTTTGGGGCGTTTCCTGTCGCGGGCGCTAGGCCTACCCACACAAGTGAGGTATCATTTTTATCGGGAGATGTGGGGGAACGCTGGGTGGAAGGAAATTTGTAACTCCTCTCAGATTCCAGAACTTTCTGCCACAGAAATGTGAGGAACATGTGTTTTTTTTGTAGCCAAATTTTGAGGTTTGCAAAGGATTCTGGGTAACAGAACCTGGTCCGAGCCACACAAGTCACCCCATATTGGATTCCCCTACGTCTCTAGTTTTCAGAAATGCACAGGTTTGGTAGGTTTCCCTAGGTGGCGGCTGAGCTGCAGGCCAAAATCTACAGGTAGGCACTTTGCAAAAAACACCTCTGTTTTCCTTCACAAATTTGGATGTGTCCACGTTGCGCTTTGGGGCGTTTCCTGTCGCGGGCGCTAGGCCTACCCACACAAGTGAGGTATCATTTTTATCGGGAGACGTGGGGGAACGCTGGGTGGAAGGAAATTTGTGGCTCCTCTCAGATTCCAGAACTTCCTGCCACAGAAATGTGAGGAACATGTGTTTTTTTAGCCACATTTTGAGGTTTGCAAAGGATTCTGGGTAACAGAACCTGGTCCAAGCCACACAAGTCACCCCATCTTGGATTCCCCTAGGTCTTTAGTTTTCAGAAATGCACAGGTTTGGTAGGTTTCTCTAGGTGGCGGCTGAGCTACACGCCGAAATCTACAGGTAGGCACTTTGCAATAAACACCTCTGTTTTCCTTCACAAATTTGGATGTGTCCACGTTGCGCTTTGGGGCGTTTCCTGTCGCGGGCGCCAGGCCTACCCACACAAGTGAGGTATCATTTTTATCGGGAGACGTGGGGGAACGCTGGGTGGAAGGAAATTTGTGGCTCCTCTCAGATTCCAGAACTTCCTGCCACAGAAATGTGAGGAACATGTGTTTTTTTAGCCACATTTTGAGGTTTGCAAAGGATTCTGGGTAACAGAACCTGGTCCAAGCCACACAAGTCACCCCATCTTGGATTCCCCTAGGTCTTTAGTTTTCAGAAATGCACAGGTTTGGTAGGTTTCTCTAGGTGGCGGCTGAGCTACACGCCGAAATCTACAGGTAGGCACTTTGCAAAAAACACCTCTGTTTTCCTTCACAAATTTGGATGTGTCCACGTTGCGCTTTGGGGCGTTTCCTGTCGCGGGCGCTAGGCCTACCCACACAAGTGAGGTATCATTTTTATCGGTAGACGTGGGGGAACGCTGGGTGGAAGGAAATTTGTGGCTCCTCTCAGATTCCAGAGCTTTCTGCCACAGAAATGTGAGGAACATGTGTTTTTTTTGTAGCCAAATTTTGAGGTTTGCAAAGGATTCTGGGTAACAGAACCTGGTCCGAGCCACACAAGTCACCCCATATTGGATTCCGCTACGTCTCTAGTTTTCAGAAATGCACAGGTTTGGTAGGTTTCCCTAGGTGGCGGCTGAGCTGCAGGACAAAATCTACAGGTAGGCACTTTGCAAAAAACACCTCTGTTTTCCTTCACAAATTTGGATGTGTCCACGTTGCGCTTTGGGGCGTTTCCTGTCGCGGGCGCTAGGCCTACCCACACAAGTGAGGTATCATTTTTATCGGTAGACGTGGGGGAACGCTGGGTGGAAGGAAATTTGTGGCTCCTCTCAGATTCCAGAGCTTTCTGCCACAGAAATGTGAGGAACATGTGTTTTTTTTAGCCAAATTTTGAGGTTTGCAAAGGATTCTGGGTAACAGAACCTGGTCCGAGCCACACAAGTCACCCCATATTGGATTCCCCTAGGTCTCTAGTTTTCAGAAATGCACAGGTTTGGTAGGTTTCCCTAGGTGGCGGCTGAGCTACAGGCCAAAATCTACAGGTAGGCACTTTGCAAAAAACACCTCTGTTTTCCTTCACAAATTTGGATGTGTCCACGTTGCGCTTTGGGGCATTTCCTGTCGCGGGCGCTAGGCCTACCCACACAAGTGAGGTATCATTTTTATCGGGAGATGTGGGGGAACGCTGGGTGGAAGGAAATTTGGGGCTCCTCTCAGATTCCAGAACTTTCTGCCATAGAAATGTGAGGAACATGTGTTTTTTTTGTAGCCAAATTTTGAGGTTTGCAAAGGATTCTGGGTAACAGAACCTGGTCCGAGCCACACAAGTCACCCCATATTGGATTCCCCTACGTCTCTAGTTTTCAGAAATGCACAGGTTTGGTAGGTTTCCCTAGGTGGCGGCTGAGCTGCAGGCCAAAATCTACAGGTAGGCACTTTGCAAAAAACACCTCTGTTTTCCTTCACAAATTTGGATGTGTCCACGTTGCGCTTTGGGGCGTTTCCTGTCGCGGGCGCTAGGCCTACCCACACAAGTGAGGTATCATTTTTATCGGGAGACGTGGGGGAACGCTGGGTGGAAGGAAATTTGTGGCTCCTCTCAGATTCCAGAACTTCCTGCCACAGAAATGTGAGGAACGTGTTTTTTTAGCCAAATTTTGAGGTTTGCAAAGGATTCTGGGTAACAGAACCTGGTCCAAGCCACACAAGTCACCCCATCTTGGATTCCCCTAGGTCTCTAGTTTTCAGAAATGCACAGGTTTGGTAGGTTTCCCTAGGTGGCAGCTGAGCTACAGGCCAAAATCTACAGGTAAGCACTTTGCAAAAAACACCTCTGTTTTCCTTCACAAATTTGGATGTGTCCACGTTGCGCTTTGGGGCGTTTCCTGTCGCGGGCGCTAGGCCTACCCACACAAGTGAGGTATCATTTTTATCGGTAGACGTGGGGGAACGCTGGGTGGAAGGAAATTTGTGGCTCCTCTCAGATTCCAGAGCTTTCTGCCACAGAAATGTGAGGAACATGTGTTTTTTTTAGCCAAATTTTGAGGTTTGCAAAGGATTCTGGGTAACAGAACCTGGTCCGAGCCACACAAGTCACCCCATATTGGATTCCCCTAGGTCTCTAGTTTTCAGAAATGCACAGGTTTGGTAGGTTTCCCTAGGTGGCGGCTGAGCTACAGGCCAAAATCTACAGGTAGGCACTTTGCAAAAAACACCTCTGTTTTCCTTCACAAATTTGGATGTGTCCACGTTGCGCTTTGGGGCGTTTCCTGTCGCGGGCGCTAGGCCTACCCACACAAGTGAGGTATCATTTTTATCGGGAGATGTGGGGGAACGCTGGGTGGAAGGAAATTTGGGGCTCCTCTCAGATTCCAGAACTTTCTGCCATAGAAATGTGAGGAACATGTGTTTTTTTTGTAGCCAAATTTTGAGGTTTGCAAAGGATTCTGGGTAACAGAACCTGGTCCGAGCCACACAAGTCACCCCATATTGGATTCCCCTACGTCTCTAGTTTTCAGAAATGCACAGGTTTGGTAGGTTTCCCTAGGTGGCGGCTGAGCTGCAGGCCAAAATCTACAGGTAGGCACTTTGCAAAAAACACCTCTGTTTTCCTTCACAAATTTGGATGTGTCCACGTTGCGCTTTGGGGCGTTTCCTGTCGCGGGCGCTAGGCCTACCCACACAAGTGAGGTATCATTTTTATCGGGAGACGTGGGGGAACGCTGGGTGGAAGGAAATTTGTGGCTCCTCTCAGATTCCAGAACTTCCTGCCACAGAAATGTGAGGAACATGTGTTTTTTTAGCCACATTTTGAGGTTTGCAAAGGATTCTGGGTAACAGAACCTGGTCCAAGCCACACAAGTCACCCCATCTTGGATTCCCCTAGGTCTTTAGTTTTCAGAAATGCACAGGTTTGGTAGGTTTCTCTAGGTGGCGGCTGAGCTACACGCCGAAATCTACAGGTAGGCACTTTGCAAAAAACACCTCTGTTTTCCTTCACAAATTTGGATGTGTCCACGTTGCGCTTTGGGGCGTTTCCTGTCGCGGGCACTAGGCCTACCCACACAAGTGAGGTATCATTTTTATCGGGAGACGTGGGGGAACTCTGGGTGGAAGGAAATTTGTGGCTCCTCTCAGATTCCAGAACTTTCTGCCACAGAAATGTGAGGAACATGTGTTTTTTTAGCCAAATTTTGAGGTTTGCAAAGGATTCTGGGTAAGAGAACCTGGTCCGAGCCACACAAGTCACCCCATCTTGGATTCCCCTAGGTCTCTAGTTTTCAGAAATGCACAGGTTTGGTAGGTTTCCATAGGTGGCGGCTGAGCTACAGGCCAAAATCTACAGGTAGGCACTTTGCAAAAAACACCTCTGTTTTCCTTCACAAATTTGGATGTGTCCACGTTGCGCTTTGGGGCGTTTCCTGTCACGGGCGCTAGGCCTACCCACACAAGTGAGGTATCATTTTTATCGGGAGACGTGGGGGAAGGCTGGGTGGAAGGAAATTTGTGGCTCCTCTCAGATTCCAGAACTTCCTGCCACAGAAATGTGAGGAACATGTGTTTTTTTAGCCAAATTTTGAGGTTTGCAAAGGATTCTGGGTAACAGAACCTGGTCCAAGCCACACAAGTCACCCCATCTTGGATTCCCCTAGGTCTCTAGTTTTCAGAAATGCACATGTTTGGTAGGTTTCCCTAGGTGGCGGCTGAGCTACAGGCCAAAATCTACAGGTAGGCACTTTTCAAAAAACACCTCTGTTTTCCTTCACAAATTTGGATGTGTCCACGTTGCACTTTGGGGCGTTTCCTGTCGCGGGCGCTAGGCCTACCCACACAAGTGAGGTATCATTTTTATCGGTAGACGTGGGGGAACGCTAGGTGGAAGGAAATTTGTGGCTCCTCTCAGATTCCAGAACTTTCTGCCACAGAAATGTGAGGAACATGTGTTTTTTTTCTAGCCAAATTTTGAGGTTTGCAAAGGATTCTGGGTAACAGAACCTGGTCCGAGCCACACAAGTCACCCCATATTGGATTCCCCTAGGTCTCTAGTTTTCAGAAATACACAGGTTTGGTAGGTTTCCCTAGGTGGCGGCTGAGCTACAGGCCAAAATCTACAGGTAGGCACTTTGCAAAAAACAACTCTGTTTTCCTTCACAAATTTGGATGTGTCCACGTTGCGCTTTGGGGCGTTTCCTGTCGCGGGCGCTAGGCCTACCCACACAAGTGAGGTATCATTTTTATCGGGAGACATGGGGGAACGCTGGGTGGAAGGAAATTTGTTGGCTCCTCTCAGATTCCAGAACTTTCTGCCACAGAAATGTGAGGAACATGTGTTTTTTTAGCCAAATTTTGAGGTTTGCAAAGGATTCTGGGTAATAGAACCTGGTCCGAGCCACACAAGTCACCCCATATTGGATTCCCCTAGGTCTCTAGTTTTCAGAAATGCACAGGTTTGGTAGCTTTCCCTAGGTGGCGGCTGAGCTACAGGCCAAAATCTACAGGTAGGCACTTTGCAAAAAACACCTCTGTTTTCCTTCACAAATTTGGATGTGTCCACGTTGCGCTTTGGGGCGTTTCCTGTCGCGGGCGCTAGGCCTACCCACACAAGTGAGGTATCATTTTTATCGGGAGATGTGGGGGAACGCTGGGTGGAAGGAAATTTGTAACTCCTCTCAGATTCCAGAACTTTCTGCCACAGAAATGTGAGGAACATGTGTTTTTTTTGTAGCCAAATTTTGAGGTTTGCAAAGGATTCTGGGTAACAGAACCTGGTCCGAGCCACACAAGTCACCCCATATTGGATTCCCCTACGTCTCTAGTTTTCAGAAATGCACAGGTTTGGTAGGTTTCCCTAGGTGGCGGCTGAGCTGCAGGCCAAAATCTACAGGTAGGCACTTTGCAAAAAACACCTCTGTTTTCCTTCACAAATTTGGATGTGTCCACGTTGCGCTTTGGGGCGTTTCCTGTCGCGGGCGCTAGGCCTACCCACACAAGTGAGGTATCATTTTTATCGGGAGACGTGGGGGAACGCTGGGTGGAAGGAAATTTGTGGCTCCTCTCAGATTCCAGAACTTCCTGCCACAGAAATGTGAGGAACATGTGTTTTTTTAGCCACATTTTGAGGTTTGCAAAGGATTCTGGGTAACAGAACCTGGTCCAAGCCACACAAGTCACCCCATCTTGGATTCCCCTAGGTCTTTAGTTTTCAGAAATGCACAGGTTTGGTAGGTTTCTCTAGGTGGCGGCTGAGCTACACGCCGAAATCTACAGGTAGGCACTTTGCAATAAACACCTCTGTTTTCCTTCACAAATTTGGATGTGTCCACGTTGCGCTTTGGGGCGTTTCCTGTCGCGGGCACTAGGCCTACCCACACAAGTGAGGTATCATTTTTATCGGGAGACGTGGGGGAACTCTGGGTGGAAGGAAATTTGTGGCTCCTCTCAGATTCCAGAACTTTCTGCCACAGAAATGTGAGGAACATGTGTTTTTTTAGCCAAATTTTGAGGTTTGCAAAGGATTCTGGGTAAGAGAACCTGGTCCGAGCCACACAAGTCACCCCATCTTGGATTCCCCTAGGTCTCTAGTTTTCAGAAATGCACAGGTTTGGTAGGTTTCCATAGGTGGCGGCTGAGCTACAGGCCAAAATCTACAGGTAGGCACTTTGCAAAAAACACCTCTGTTTTCCTTCACAAATTTGGATGTGTCCACGTTGCGCTTTGGGGCGTTTCCTGTCACGGGCGCTAGGCCTACCCACACAAGTGAGGTATCATTTTTATCGGGAGACGTGGGGGAAGGCTGGGTGGAAGGAAATTTGTGGCTCCTCTCAGATTCCAGAACTTCCTGCCACAGAAATGTGAGGAACATGTGTTTTTTTAGCCAAATTTTGAGGTTTGCAAAGGATTCTGGGTAACAGAACCTGGTCCAAGCCACACAAGTCACCCCATCTTGGATTCCCCTAGGTCTCTAGTTTTCAGAAATGCACAGGTTTGGTAGGTTTCTCTAGGTGGCGGCTGAGCTACAGGCCAAAATCTACAGGTAGGCACTTTTCAAAAAACACCTCTGTTTTCCTTCACAAATTTGGATGTGTCCATGTTGCACTTTGGGGCGTTTCCTGTCGCGGGCGCTAGGCCTACCCACACAAGTGAGGTATCATTTTTATCGGTAGACGTGGGGGAACGCTAGGTGGAAGGAAATTTGTGGCTCCTCTCAGATTCCAGAACTTTCTGCCACAGAAATGTGAGGAACATGTGTTTTTTTTCTAGCCAAATTTTGAGGTTTGCAAAGGATTCTGGGTAACAGAACCTGGTCCGAGCCACACAAGTCACCCCATATTGGATTCCCCTAGGTCTCTAGTTTTCAGAAATACACAGGTTTGGTAGGTTTCCCTAGGTGGCGGCTGAGCTACAGGCCAAAATCTACAGGTAGGCACTTTGCAAAAAACAACTCTGTTTTCCTTCACAAATTTGGATGTGTCCACGTTGCGCTTTGGGGCGTTTCCTGTCGCGGGCGCTAGGCCTACCCACACAAGTGAGGTATCATTTTTATCGGGAGACATGGGGGAACGCTGGGTGGAAGGAAATTTGTGGCTCCTCTCAGATTCCAGAACTTTCTGCCACAGAAATGTGAGGAACATGTGTTTTTTTAGCCAAATTTTGAGGTTTGCAAAGGATTCTGGGTAATAGAACCTGGTCCGAGCCACACAAGTCACCCCATATTGGATTCCCCTAGGTCTCTAGTTTTCAGAAATGCACAGGTTTGGTAGCTTTCCCTAGGTGGCGGCTGAGCTACAGGCCAAAATCTACAGGTAGGCACTTTGCAAAAAACACCTCTGTTTTCCTTCACAAATTTGGATGTGTCCACGTTGCGCTTTGGGGCGTTTCCTGTCGCGGGCGCTAGGCCTACCCACACAAGTGAGGTATCATTTTTATCGGGAGACGTGGGGGAACGCTGGGTGGAAGGAAATTTGTGGCTCCTCTCAGATTCCAGAACTGACTGCCACAGAAATGTGAGGAACATGTGTTTTTTTAGCCAAAGTTTGAGGTTTGCAAAGGATTCTGGGTAACAGAACCTGGTCCGAGCCACACAAGTCACCCCATCTTGGATTCCCCTAGGTCTCTAGTTTTCAGAAATGCACAGGTTTTGTAGGTTTCTCTAGGTGTCGGCTGAGCTACAGGCCAAAATCTACAGGTAGGCACTTTGCAAAAAACACCTCTGTTTTCCTTCACAAATTTGGATGTGTCCACGTTGCGCTTTGGGGCGTTTCCTGTCGCGGGCGCTAGGCCTACCCACACAAGTGAGGTATCATTTTTATCGGGAGATGTGGGGGAACGCTGGGTGGAAGGAAATTTGTAACTCCTCTCAGATTCCAGAACTTTCTGCCACAGAAATGAGAGGAACATGTGTTTTTTTTGTAGCCAAATTTTGAGGTTTGCAAAGGATTCTGGGTAACAGAACCTGGTCCGAGCCACACAAGTCACCCCATATTGGATTCCCCTACGTCTCTAGTTTTCAGAAATGCACAGGTTTGGTAGGTTTCCCTAGGTGGCGGCTGAGCTGCAGGCCAAAATCTACAGGTAGGCACTTTGCAAAAAACACCTCTGTTTTCCTTCACAAATTTGGATGTGTCCACGTTGCGCTTTGGGGCGTTTCCTGTCGCGGGCGCTAGGCCTACCCACACAAGTGAGGTATCATTTTTATCGGGAGACGTGGGGGAACGCTGGGTGGAAGGAAATTTGTGGCTCCTCTCAGATTCCAGAACTTCCTGCCACAGAAATGTGAGGAACATGTGTTTTTTTAGCCACATTTTGAGGTTTGCAAAGGATTCTGGGTAACAGAACCTGGTCCAAGCCACACAAGTCACCCCATCTTGGATTCCCCTAGGTCTTTAGTTTTCAGAAATGCACAGGTTTGGTAGGTTTCTCTAGGTGGCGGCTGAGCTACACGCCGAAATCTACAGGTAGGCACTTTGCAATAAACACCTCTGTTTTCCTTCACAAATTTGGATGTGTCCACGTTGCGCTTTGGGGCGTTTCCTGTCGCGGGCGCCAGGCCTACCCACACAAGTGAGGTATCATTTTTATCGGGAGACGTGGGGGAACGCTGGGTGGA
Source organism: Pleurodeles waltl (assembly GCF_031143425.1). Taxonomy (NCBI): domain Eukaryota; kingdom Metazoa; phylum Chordata; class Amphibia; order Caudata; family Salamandridae; genus Pleurodeles; species Pleurodeles waltl. The sequence continues at coordinate 1,101,169,853 of NC_090440.1, read as the reverse complement.
AGGAAATTTGTGGCTCCTCTCAGATTCCAGAACTTCCTGCCACAGAAATGTGAGGAACATGTGTTTTTTTAGCCACATTTTGAGGTTTGCAAAGGATTCTGGGTAACAGAACCTGGTCCAAGCCACACAAGTCACCCCATCTTGGATTCCCCTAGGTCTTTAGTTTTCAGAAATGCACAGGTTTGGTAGGTTTCTCTAGGTGGCGGCTGAGCTACACGCCGAAATCTACAGGTAGGCACTTTGCAAAAAACACCTCTGTTTTCCTTCACAAATTTGGATGTGTCCACGTTGCGCTTTGGGGCGTTTCCTGTCGCGGGCGCTAGGCCTACCCACACAAGTGAGGTATCATTTTTATCGGTAGACGTGGGGGAACGCTGGGTGGAAGGAAATTTGTGGCTCCTCTCAGATTCCAGAGCTTTCTGCCACAGAAATGTGAGGAACATGTGTTTTTTTTGTAGCCAAATTTTGAGGTTTGCAAAGGATTCTGGGTAACAGAACCTGGTCCGAGCCACACAAGTCACCCCATATTGGATTCCGCTACGTCTCTAGTTTTCAGAAATGCACAGGTTTGGTAGGTTTCCCTAGGTGGCGGCTGAGCTGCAGGACAAAATCTACAGGTAGGCACTTTGCAAAAAACACCTCTGTTTTCCTTCACAAATTTGGATGTGTCCACGTTGCGCTTTGGGGCGTTTCCTGTCGCGGGCGCTAGGCCTACCCACACAAGTGAGGTATCATTTTTATCGGTAGACGTGGGGGAACGCTGGGTGGAAGGAAATTTGTGGCTCCTCTCAGATTCCAGAGCTTTCTGCCACAGAAATGTGAGGAACATGTGTTTTTTTTAGCCAAATTTTGAGGTTTGCAAAGGATTCTGGGTAACAGAACCTGGTCCGAGCCACACAAGTCACCCCATATTGGATTCCCCTAGGTCTCTAGTTTTCAGAAATGCACAGGTTTGGTAGGTTTCCCTAGGTGGCGGCTGAGCTACAGGCCAAAATCTACAGGTAGGCACTTTGCAAAAAACACCTCTGTTTTCCTTCACAAATTTGGATGTGTCCACGTTGCGCTTTGGGGCATTTCCTGTCGCGGGCGCTAGGCCTACCCACACAAGTGAGGTATCATTTTTATCGGGAGATGTGGGGGAACGCTGGGTGGAAGGAAATTTGGGGCTCCTCTCAGATTCCAGAACTTTCTGCCATAGAAATGTGAGGAACATGTGTTTTTTTTGTAGCCAAATTTTGAGGTTTGCAAAGGATTCTGGGTAACAGAACCTGGTCCGAGCCACACAAGTCACCCCATATTGGATTCCCCTACGTCTCTAGTTTTCAGAAATGCACAGGTTTGGTAGGTTTCCCTAGGTGGCGGCTGAGCTGCAGGCCAAAATCTACAGGTAGGCACTTTGCAAAAAACACCTCTGTTTTCCTTCACAAATTTGGATGTGTCCACGTTGCGCTTTGGGGCGTTTCCTGTCGCGGGCGCTAGGCCTACCCACACAAGTGAGGTATCATTTTTATCGGGAGACGTGGGGGAACGCTGGGTGGAAGGAAATTTGTGGCTCCTCTCAGATTCCAGAACTTCCTGCCACAGAAATGTGAGGAACGTGTTTTTTTAGCCAAATTTTGAGGTTTGCAAAGGATTCTGGGTAACAGAACCTGGTCCAAGCCACACAAGTCACCCCATCTTGGATTCCCCTAGGTCTCTAGTTTTCAGAAATGCACAGGTTTGGTAGGTTTCCCTAGGTGGCAGCTGAGCTACAGGCCAAAATCTACAGGTAAGCACTTTGCAAAAAACACCTCTGTTTTCCTTCACAAATTTGGATGTGTCCACGTTGCGCTTTGGGGCGTTTCCTGTCGCGGGCGCTAGGCCTACCCACACAAGTGAGGTATCATTTTTATCGGTAGACGTGGGGGAACGCTGGGTGGAAGGAAATTTGTGGCTCCTCTCAGATTCCAGAGCTTTCTGCCACAGAAATGTGAGGAACATGTGTTTTTTTTAGCCAAATTTTGAGGTTTGCAAAGGATTCTGGGTAACAGAACCTGGTCCGAGCCACACAAGTCACCCCATATTGGATTCCCCTAGGTCTCTAGTTTTCAGAAATGCACAGGTTTGGTAGGTTTCCCTAGGTGGCGGCTGAGCTACAGGCCAAAATCTACAGGTAGGCACTTTGCAAAAAACACCTCTGTTTTCCTTCACAAATTTGGATGTGTCCACGTTGCGCTTTGGGGCGTTTCCTGTCGCGGGCGCTAGGCCTACCCACACAAGTGAGGTATCATTTTTATCGGGAGATGTGGGGGAACGCTGGGTGGAAGGAAATTTGGGGCTCCTCTCAGATTCCAGAACTTTCTGCCATAGAAATGTGAGGAACATGTGTTTTTTTTGTAGCCAAATTTTGAGGTTTGCAAAGGATTCTGGGTAACAGAACCTGGTCCGAGCCACACAAGTCACCCCATATTGGATTCCCCTACGTCTCTAGTTTTCAGAAATGCACAGGTTTGGTAGGTTTCCCTAGGTGGCGGCTGAGCTGCAGGCCAAAATCTACAGGTAGGCACTTTGCAAAAAACACCTCTGTTTTCCTTCACAAATTTGGATGTGTCCACGTTGCGCTTTGGGGCGTTTCCTGTCGCGGGCGCTAGGCCTACCCACACAAGTGAGGTATCATTTTTATCGGGAGACGTGGGGGAACGCTGGGTGGAAGGAAATTTGTGGCTCCTCTCAGATTCCAGAACTTCCTGCCACAGAAATGTGAGGAACATGTGTTTTTTTAGCCACATTTTGAGGTTTGCAAAGGATTCTGGGTAACAGAACCTGGTCCAAGCCACACAAGTCACCCCATCTTGGATTCCCCTAGGTCTTTAGTTTTCAGAAATGCACAGGTTTGGTAGGTTTCTCTAGGTGGCGGCTGAGCTACACGCCGAAATCTACAGGTAGGCACTTTGCAAAAAACACCTCTGTTTTCCTTCACAAATTTGGATGTGTCCACGTTGCGCTTTGGGGCGTTTCCTGTCGCGGGCACTAGGCCTACCCACACAAGTGAGGTATCATTTTTATCGGGAGACGTGGGGGAACTCTGGGTGGAAGGAAATTTGTGGCTCCTCTCAGATTCCAGAACTTTCTGCCACAGAAATGTGAGGAACATGTGTTTTTTTAGCCAAATTTTGAGGTTTGCAAAGGATTCTGGGTAAGAGAACCTGGTCCGAGCCACACAAGTCACCCCATCTTGGATTCCCCTAGGTCTCTAGTTTTCAGAAATGCACAGGTTTGGTAGGTTTCCATAGGTGGCGGCTGAGCTACAGGCCAAAATCTACAGGTAGGCACTTTGCAAAAAACACCTCTGTTTTCCTTCACAAATTTGGATGTGTCCACGTTGCGCTTTGGGGCGTTTCCTGTCACGGGCGCTAGGCCTACCCACACAAGTGAGGTATCATTTTTATCGGGAGACGTGGGGGAAGGCTGGGTGGAAGGAAATTTGTGGCTCCTCTCAGATTCCAGAACTTCCTGCCACAGAAATGTGAGGAACATGTGTTTTTTTAGCCAAATTTTGAGGTTTGCAAAGGATTCTGGGTAACAGAACCTGGTCCAAGCCACACAAGTCACCCCTTCTTGGATTCCCCTAGGTCTCTAGTTTTCAGAAATGCACATGTTTGGTAGGTTTCCCTAGGTGGCGGCTGAGCTACAGGCCAAAATCTACAGGTAGGCACTTTTCAAAAAACACCTCTGTTTTCCTTCACAAATTTGGATGTGTCCACGTTGCACTTTGGGGCGTTTCCTGTCGCGGGCGCTAGGCCTACCCACACAAGTGAGGTATCATTTTTATCGGTAGACGTGGGGGAACGCTAGGTGGAAGGAAATTTGTGGCTCCTCTCAGATTCCAGAACTTTCTGCCACAGAAATGTGAGGAACATGTGTTTTTTTTCTAGCCAAATTTTGAGGTTTGCAAAGGATTCTGGGTAACAGAACCTGGTCCGAGCCACACAAGTCACCCCATATTGGATTCCCCTAGGTCTCTAGTTTTCAGAAATACACAGGTTTGGTAGGTTTCCCTAGGTGGCGGCTGAGCTACAGGCCAAAATCTACAGGTAGGCACTTTGCAAAAAACAACTCTGTTTTCCTTCACAAATTTGGATGTGTCCACGTTGCGCTTTGGGGCGTTTCCTGTCGCGGGCGCTAGGCCTACCCACACAAGTGAGGTATCATTTTTATCGGGAGACATGGGGGAACGCTGGGTGGAAGGAAATTTGTTGGCTCCTCTCAGATTCCAGAACTTTCTGCCACAGAAATGTGAGGAACATGTGTTTTTTTAGCCAAATTTTGAGGTTTGCAAAGGATTCTGGGTAATAGAACCTGGTCCGAGCCACACAAGTCACCCCATATTGGATTCCCCTAGGTCTCTAGTTTTCAGAAATGCACAGGTTTGGTAGCTTTCCTTAGGTGGCGGCTGAGCTACAGGCCAAAATCTACAGGTAGGCACTTTGCAAAAAACACCTCTGTTTTCCTTCACAAATTTGGATGTGTCCACGTTGCGCTTTGGGGCGTTTCCTGTCGCGGGCGCTAGGCCTACCCACACAAGTGAGGTATCATTTTTATCGGGAGACGTGGGGGAACGCTGGGTGGAAGGAAATTTGTGGCTCCTCTCAGATTCCAGAACTGACTGCCACAGAAATGTGAGGAACATGTGTTTTTTTAGCCAAAGTTTGAGGTTTGCAAAGGATTCTGGGTAACAGAACCTGGTCCGAGCCACACAAGTCACCCCATCTTGGATTCCCCTAGGTCTCTAGTTTTCAGAAATGCACAGGTTTTGTAGGTTTCTCTAGGTGTCGGCTGAGCTACAGGCCAAAATCTACAGGTAGGCACTTTGCAAAAAACACCTCTGTTTTCCTTCACAAATTTGGATGTGTCCACGTTGCGCTTTGGGGCGTTTCCTGTCGCGGGCGCTAGGCCTACCCACACAAGTGAGGTATCATTTTTATCGGGAGATGTGGGGGAACGCTGGGTGGAAGGAAATTTGTAACTCCTCTCAGATTCCAGAACTTTCTGCCACAGAAATGTGAGGAACATGTGTTTTTTTTGTAGCCAAATTTTGAGGTTTGCAAAGGATTCTGGGTAACAGAACCTGGTCCGAGCCACACAAGTCACCCCATATTGGATTCCCCTACGTCTCTAGTTTTCAGAAATGCACAGGTTTGGTAGGTTTCCCTAGGTGGCGGCTGAGCTGCAGGCCAAAATCTACAGGTAGGCACTTTGCAAAAAACACCTCTGTTTTCCTTCACAAATTTGGATGTGTCCACGTTGCGCTTTGGGGCGTTTCCTGTCGCGGGCGCTAGGCCTACCCACACAAGTGAGGTATCATTTTTATCGGGAGACGTGGGGGAACGCTGGGTGGAAGGAAATTTGTGGCTCCTCTCAGATTCCAGAACTTCCTGCCACAGAAATGTGAGGAACATGTGTTTTTTTAGCCACATTTTGAGGTTTGCAAAGGATTCTGGGTAACAGAACCTGGTCCAAGCCACACAAGTCACCCCATCTTGGATTCCCCTAGGTCTTTAGTTTTCAGAAATGCACAGGTTTGGTAGGTTTCTCTAGGTGGCGGCTGAGCTACACGCCGAAATCTACAGGTAGGCACTTTGCAATAAACACCTCTGTTTTCCTTCACAAATTTGGATGTGTCCACGTTGCGCTTTGGGGCGTTTCCTGTCGCGGGCGCCAGGCCTACCCACACAAGTGAGGTATCATTTTTATCGGGAGACGTGGGGGAACGCTGGGTGGAAGGAAATTTGTGGCTCCTCTCAGATTCCAGAACTTCCTGCCACAGAAATGTGAGGAACATGTGTTTTTTTAGCCACATTTTGAGGTTTGCAAAGGATTCTGGGTAACAGAACCTGGTCCAAGCCACACAAGTCACCCCATCTTGGATTCCCCTAGGTCTTTAGTTTTCAGAAATGCACAGGTTTGGTAGGTTTCTCTAGGTGGCGGCTGAGCTACACGCCGAAATCTACAGGTAGGCACTTTGCAAAAAACACCTCTGTTTTCCTTCACAAATTTGGATGTGTCCACGTTGCGCTTTGGGGCGTTTCCTGTCGCGGGCACTAGGCCTACCCACACAAGTGAGGTATCATTTTTATCGGGAGACGTGGGGGAACTCTGGGTGGAAGGAAATTTGTGGCTCCTCTCAGATTCCAGAACTTTCTGCCACAGAAATGTGAGGAACATGTGTTTTTTTAGCCAAATTTTGAGGTTTGCAAAGGATTCTGGGTAAGAGAACCTGGTCCGAGCCACACAAGTCACCCCATCTTGGATTCCCCTAGGTCTCTAGTTTTCAGAAATGCACAGGTTTGGTAGGTTTCCATAGGTGGCGGCTGAGCTACAGGCCAAAATCTACAGGTAGGCACTTTGCAAAAAACACCTCTGTTTTCCTTCACAAATTTGGATGTGTCCACGTTGCGCTTTGGGGCGTTTCCTGTCACGGGCGCTAGGCCTACCCACACAAGTGAGGTATCATTTTTATCGGGAGACGTGGGGGAAGGCTGGGTGGAAGGAAATTTGTGGCTCCTCTCAGATTCCAGAACTTCCTGCCACAGAAATGTGAGGAACATGTGTTTTTTTAGCCAAATTTTGAGGTTTGCAAAGGATTCTTGGTAACAGAACCTGGTCCAAGCCACACAAGTCACCCCATCTTGGATTCCCCTAGGTCTCTAGTTTTCAGAAATGCACAGGTTTGGTAGGTTTCCCTAGGTGGCGGCTGAGCTACAGGCCAAAATCTACAGGTAGGCACTTTTCAAAAAACACCTCTGTTTTCCTTCACAAATTTGGATGTGTCCACGTTGCACTTTGGGGCGTTTCCTGTCGCGGGCGCTAGGCCTACCCACACAAGTGAGGTATCATTTTTATCGGTAGACGTGGGGGAACGCTAGGTGGAAGGAAATTTGTGGCTCCTCTCAGATTCCAGAACTTTCTGCCACAGAAATGTGAGGAACATGTGTTTTTTTTCTAGCCAAATTTTGAGGTTTGCAAAGGATTCTGGGTAACAGAACCTGGTCCGAGCCACACAAGTCACCCCATCTTGGATTCCCCTAGGTCTCTAGTTTTCAGAAATACACAGGTTTGGTAGGTTTCCCTAGGTGGCGGCTGAGCTACAGGCCAAAATCTACAGGTAGGCACTTTTCAAAAAACACCTCTGTTTTCCTTCACAAATTTGGATGTGTCCACGTTGCGCTTTGGGGCGTTTCCTGTCGCGGGCGCTAGGCCTACCCACACAAGTGAGGTATCATTTTTATCGGGAGACATGGGGGAACGCTGGGTGGAAGGAAATTTGTGGCTCCTCTCAGATTCCAGAACTTTCTGCCACAGAAATGTGAGGAACATGTGTTTTTTTAGCCAAATTTTGAGGTTTGCAAAGGATTCTGGGTAATAGAACCTGGTCCGAGCCACACAAGTCACCCCATATTGGATTCCCCTAGGTCTCTAGTTTTCAGAAATGCACAGGTTTGGTAGCTTTCCCTAGGTGGCGGCTGAGCTACAGGCCAAAATCTACAGGTAGGCACTTTGCAAAAAACACCTCTGTTTTCCTTCACAAATTTGGATGTGTCCACGTTGCGCTTTGGGGCGTTTCCTGTCGCGGGCGCTAGGCCTACCCACACAAGTGAGGTATCATTTTTATCGGGAGACGTGGGGGAACGCTGGGTGGAAGGAAATTTGTGGCTCCTCTCAGATTCCAGAACTGACTGCCACAGAAATGTGAGGAACATGTGTTTTTTTAGCCAAAGTTTGAGGTTTGCAAAGGATTCTGGGTAACAGAACCTGGTCCAAGCCACACAAGTCACCCCATATTGGATTCCCCTACGTCTCTAGTTTTCAGAAATGCACAGGTTTGGTAGGTTTCCCTAGGTGGCGGCTGAGCTACAGGCCAAAATCTACAGGTAGGCACTTTGCAAAAAACACCTCTGTTTTCCTTCACAAATTTGGATGTGTCCACGTTGCGCTTTGGGGCGTTTCCTGTCGCGGGCGCTAGGCCTACCCACACAAGTGAGGTATCATTTTTATCGGGAGACGTGGGGGAAGGCTGGGTGGAAGGAAATTTGTGGCTCCTCTCAGATTCCAGAACTTCCTGCCACAGAAATGTGAGGAACATGTGTTTTTTTAGCCACATTTTGAGGTTTGCAAAGGATTCTGGGTAACAGAACCTGGTCCAAGCCACACAAGTCACCCCATCTTGGATTCCCCTAGGTCTTTAGTTTTCAGAAATGCACAGGTTTGGTAGGTTTCTCTAGGTGGCGGCTGAGCTACACGCCGAAATCTACAGGTAGGCACTTTGCAAAAAACACCTCTGTTTTCCTTCACAAATTTGGATGTGTCCACGTTGCGCTTTGGGGCGTTTCCTGTCGCGGGCACTAGGCCTACCCACACAAGTGAGGTATCATTTTTATCGGGAGACGTGGGGGAACTCTGGGTGGAAGGAAATTTGTGGCTCCTCTCAGATTCCAGAACTTTCTGCCACAGAAATGTGAGGAACATGTGTTTTTTTAGCCAAATTTTGAGGTTTGCAAAGGATTCTGGGTAAGAGAACCTGGTCCGAGCCACACAAGTCACCCCATCTTGGATTCCCCTAGGTCTCTAGTTTTCTGAAATGCACAGGTTTGGTAGGTTTCCATAGGTGGCGGCTGAGCTACATGCCAAAATCTACAGGTAGGCACTTTGCAAAAAACACCTCTGTTTTCCTTCACAAATTTGGATGTGTCCACGTTGCGCTTTGGGGCGTTTCCTGTCACGGGCGCTAGGCCTACCCACACAAGTGAGGTATCATTTTTATCGGGAGACGTGGGGGAAGGCTGGGTGGAAGGAAATTTGTGGCTCCTCTCAGATTCCAGAACTTCCTGCCACAGAAATGTGAGGAACATGTGTTTTTTTAGCCAAATTTTGAGGTTTGCAAAGGATTCTGGGTAACAGAACCTGGTCCAAGCCACACAAGTCACCCCATCTTGGATTCCCCTAGGTCTCTAGTTTTCAGAAATGCACAGGTTTGGTAGGTTTCCCTAGGTGGCGGCTGAGCTACAGGCCAAAATCTACAGGTAGGCACTTTTCAAAAAACACCTCTGTTTTCCTTCACAAATTTGGATGTGTCCACGTTGCACTTTGGGGCGTTTCCTGTCGCGGGCGCTAGGCCTACCCACACAAGTGAGGTATCATTTTTATCGGTAGACGTGGGGGAACGCTAGGTGGAAGGAAATTTGTGGCTCCTCTCAGATTCCAGAACTTTCTGCCACAGAAATGTGAGGAACATGTGTTTTTTTTCTAGCCAAATTTTGAGGTTTGCAAAGGATTCTGGGTAACAGAACCTGGTCCGAGCCACACAAGTCACCCCATATTGGATTCCCCTAGGTCTCTAGTTTTCAGAAATACACAGGTTTGGTAGGTTTCCCTAGGTGGCGGCTGAGCTACAGGCCAAAATCTACAGGTAGGCACTTTGCAAAAAACAACTCTGTTTTCCTTCACAAATTTGGATGTGTCCACGTTGCGCTTTGGGGCGTTTCCTGTCGCGGGCGCTAGGCCTACCCACACAAGTGAGGTATCATTTTTATCGGGAGACATGGGGGAACGCTGGGTGGAAGGAAATTTGTGGCTCCTCTCAGATTCCAGAACTTTCTGCCACAGAAATGTGAGGAACATGTGTTTTTTTAGCCAAATTTTGAGGTTTGCAAAGGATTCTGGGTAATAGAACCTGGTCCGAGCCACACAAGTCACCCCATATTGGATTCCCCTAGGTCTCTAGTTTTCAGAAATGCACAGGTTTGGTAGCTTTCCCTAGGTGGCGGCTGAGCTACAGGCCAAAATCTACAGGTAGGCACTTTGCAAAAAACACCTCTGTTTTCCTTCACAAATTTGGATGTGTCCACGTTGCGCTTTGGGGCGTTTCCTGTCGCGGGCGCTAGGCCTACCCACACAAGTGAGGTATCATTTTTATCGGGAGACGTGGGGGAACGCTGGGTGGAAGGAAATTTGTGGCTCCTCTCAGATTCCAGAACTGACTGCCACAGAAATGTGAGGAACATGTGTTTTTTTAGCCAAAGTTTGAGGTTTGCAAAGGATTCTGGGTAACAGAACCTGGTCCAAGCCACACAAGTCACCCCATATTGGATTCCCCTACGTCTCTAGTTTTCAGAAATGCACAGGTTTGGTAGGTTTCCCTAGGTGGCGGCTGAGCTACAGGCCAAAATCTACAGGTAGGCACTTTGCAAAAAACACCTCTGTTTTCCTTCACAAATTTGGATGTGTCCACGTTGCGCTTTGGGGCGTTTCCTGTCGCGGGCGCTAGGCCTACCCACACAAGTGAGGTATCATTTTTATCGGGAGATGTGGGGGAACGCTGGGTGGAAGGAAATTTGGGGCTCCTCTCAGATTCCAGAACTTTCTGCCATAGAAATGTGAGGAACATGTGTTTTTTTTGTAGCCAAAGTTTGAGGTTTGCAAAGGATTCTGGGTAACAGAACCTGGTCCAAGCCACACAAGTCACCCCATCTTGGATTCCCCTAGGTCTCTAGTTTTCAGAAATGCACCGGTTTGGTAGGTTTCCCTAGGTGGCGGCTGAGCTGCAGGCCAAAATCTACAGGTAGGCACTTTGCAAAAAACACCTCTGTTTTCCTTCACAAATTTGGATGTGTCCACGTTGCGCTTTGGGGCGTTTCCTGTCGCGGGCGCTAGGCCTACCCACACAAGTGAGGAATCATTTTTATAGGGAGACGTGGGGGAACGCTGGGTGGAAGGAAATTTGTGGCTCCTCTCAGATTCCAGAACTTTCTGCCACAGAAATGTGAGGAACATGTGGTTTTTTAGCCAAATTTTGAGGTTTGCAAAGGATTCTGGGTAACAGAACCTGGTCCGAGCCACACAAGTCACCCCATGTTGGATTCCCCTAGGTCTCTAGTTTTCAGAAATGCACAGGTTTGGTAGGTTTCCCTAGGTGGCGGCTGAGCTGCAGGCCAAAATCTACAGGTAGGCACTTTGCAAAAAACACCTCTGTTTTCCTTCACAAATTTGGATGTGTCCACGTTGCGCTTTGGGGCGTTTCCTGTCGCGGGCGCTAGACCTACCCACACAAGTGAGGTATCATTTTTATCGGTAGACGTGGGGGAACGCTGGGTGGAAGGAAATTTGTGGCTCCTCTCAGATTCCAGAGCTTTCTGCCACAGAAATGTGAGGAACATGTGGTTTTTTTAGCCAAATTTTGAGGTTTGCAAAGGATTCTGGGTAACAGAACCTGGTCCGAGCCACACAAGTCACCCCATATTGGATTCCCCTAGGTCTCTAGTTTTCAGAAATGCACAGGTTTGGTAGGTTTCCCTAGGTGGCGGCTGAGCTACAGGCCAAAATCTACAGGTAGGCACTTTGCAAAAAACACCTCTGTTTTCCTTCACAGATTTGGATGAGTCCACGTTGCGCTTTGGGGCGTTTCCTGTCGCGGGCGCTAGGCCTACCCACACAAGTGAGGTATAATTTTTATCGGGAGACGTGGGGGAACGCTGGGTGGAAGGAAATTTGTGGCTCCTCTCAGATTCCAGAACTGACTGCCACAGAAATGTGAGGAACATGTGTTTTTTTAGCCAAAGTTTGAGGTTTGCAAAGGATTCTGGGTAACAGAACCTGGTCCAAGCCACACAAGTCACCCCATCTTGGATTTCCCTAGGTCTCTAGTTTTCAGAAATACACAGGTTTGGTAGGTTTCTCTAGGTGGCGGCTGAGCTACAGGCCAAAATCTACAGGTAGGCACTTTGCAAAAAACACCTCTGTTTTCCTTCACAAATTTGGATGTGTCCACGTTGCGCTTTGGGGCGTTTCCTGTCGCGGGCGCTAGGCCTACCCACACAAGTGAGGTATCATTTTTATCGGGAGACGTGGGGGAACGCTGGGTGGAAGGAAATTTGTGGCTCCTCTCAGATTCCAGAACTTCCTGCCACAGAAATGTGAGGAACGTGTTTTTTTAGCCAAATTTTGAGGTTTGCAAAGGATTCTGGGTAACAGAACCTGGTCCAAGCCACACAAGTCACCCCATCTTGGATTCCCCTAGGTCTCTAGTTTTCAGAAATGCACAGGTTTGGTAGGTTTCCCTAGGTGGCAGCTGAGCTACAGGCCAAAATCTACAGGTAAGCACTTTGCAAAAAACACCTCTGTTTTCCTTCACAAATTTGGATGTGTCCACGTTGCGCTTTGGGGCGTTTCCTGTCGCGGGCGCTAGGCCTACCCACAAAAGTGAGGTATCATTTTTATCGGTAGACGTGGGGGAACGCTGGGTGGAAGGAAATTTGTGGCTCCTCTCAGATTCCAGAGCTTTCTGCCACAGAAATGTGAGGAACATGTGTTTTTTTTAGCCAAATTTTGAGGTTTGCAAAGGATTCTGGGTAACAGAACCTGGTCCGAGCCACACAAGTCACCCCATATTGGATTCCCCTAGGTCTCTAGTTTTCAGAAATGCACAGGTTTGGTAGGTTTCCCTAGGTGGCGGCTGAGCTACAGGCCAAAATCTACAGGTAGGCACTTTGCAAAAAACACCTCTGTTTTCCTTCACAAATTTGGATGTGTCCACGTTGCGCTTTGGGGCGTTTCCTGTCGCGGGCGCTAGGCCTACCCACACAAGTGAGGTATCATTTTTATCGGGAGACGTGGGGGAACGCTGGGTGGAAGGAAATTTGTGGCTCTTCTCAGATTCCAGAACTTCCTGCCACAGAAATGTGAGGAACATGTGTTTTTTTAGCCACATTTTGAGGTTTGCAAAGGATTCTGGGTAACAGAACCTGGTCCAAGCCACACAAGTCACCCCATCTTGGATTCCCCTAGGTCTTTAGTTTTCAGAAATGCACAGGTTTGGTAGGTTTCTCTAGGTGGTGGCTGAGCTACACGCCGAAATCTACAGGTAGGCACTTTGCAAAAAACACCTCTGTTTTCCTTCACAAATTTGGATGTGTCCACGTTGCGCTTTGGGGCGTTTCCTGTCGCGGGCACTAGGCCTACCCACACAAGTGAGGTATCATTTTTATCGGGAGACGTGGGGGAACTCTGGGTGGAAGGAAATTTGTGGCTCCTCTCAGATTCCAGAACTTTCTGCCACAGAAATGTGAGGAACATGTGTTTTTTTAGCCAAATTTTGAGGTTTGCAAAGGATTCTAGGTAAGAGAACCTGGTCCGAGCCACACAAGTCACCCCATCTTGGATTCCCCTAGGTCTCTAGTTTTCAGAAATGCACAGGTTTGGTAGGTTTCCCTAGGTGGCGGCTGAGCTACAGGCCAAAATCTACAGGTAGGCACTTTGCAAAAAACACCTCTGTTTTCCTTCACAAATTTGGATGTGTCCACGTTGCGCTTTGGGGCGTTTCCTGTCACGGGCGCTAGGCCTACCCACACAAGTGAGGTATCATTTTTATCGGGAGACGTGGGGGAAGGCTGGGTGGAAGGAAATTTGTGGCTCCTCTCAGATTCCAGAACTTCCTGCCACAGAAATGTGAGGAACATGTGTTTTTTTAGCCACATTTTGAGGTTTGCAAAGGATTCTGGGTAACAGAACCTGGTCCAAGCCACACAAGTCACCCCATCTTGGATTCCCCTAGGTCTCTAGTTTTCAGAAATGCACAGGTTTGGTAGGTTTCCCTAGGTGGCGGCTGAGCTACAGGCCAAAATCTACAGGTAGGCACTTTTCAAAAAACACCTCTGTTTTCCTTCACAAATTTGGATGTGTCCACGTTGCACTTTGGGGCGTTTCCTGTCGCGGGCGCTAGGCCTACCCACACAAGTGAGGTATCATTTTTATCGGTAGACGTGGGGGAACGCTAGGTGGAAGGAAATTTGTGGCTCCTCTCAGATTCCAGAACTTTCTGCCACAGAAATGTGAGGAACATGTGTTTTTTTTCTAGCCAAATTTTGAGGTTTGCAAAGGATTCTGGGTAACAGAACCTGGTCCGAGCCACACAAGTCACCCCATATTGGATTCCCCTAGGTCTCTAGTTTTCAGAAATGCACAGGTTTGGTAGGTTTCCCTAGGTGGCGGCTGAGCTACAGGCCAAAATCTACAGGTAGGCACTTTGCAAAAAACACCTCTGTTTTCCTTCACAAATTTGGATGTGTCCACGTTGCGCTTTGGGGCGTTTCCTGTCGCGGGCGCTAGGCCTACCCACACAAGTGAGGTATCATTTTTATCGGGAGACATGGGGGAACGCTGGGTGGAAGGAAATTTGTGGCTCCTCTCAGATTCCAGAACTTTCTGCCACAGAAATGTGAGGAACATGTGTTTTTTTAGCCAAATTTTGAGGTTTGCAAAGGATTCTGGGTAATAGAACCTGGTCCGAGCCACACAAGTCACCCCATCTTGGATTCCCCTAGGTCTCTAGTTTTCAGAAATGCACAGGTTTGGTAGGTTTCCCTAGGTGGCGGCTGAGCTACAGGCCAAAATCTACAGGTAGGCACTTTGCAAAAAACACCTCTGTTTTCCTTCACAAATTTGGATGTGTCCACGTTGCGCTTTGGGGCGTTTCCTGTCGCGGGTGCTAGGCCTACCCACACAAGTGAGGTATCATTTTTATCGGGAGACGTGGGGGAACGCTGGGTGGAAGGAAATTTGTGGCTCCTCTCAGATTCCAGAACTGACTGCCACAGAAATGTGATGAACATGTGTTTTTTTAGCCAAAGTTTGAGGTTTGCAAAGGATTCTGGGTAACAGAACCTGGTCCAAGCCACACAAGTCACCCCATCTTGGATTCCCCTAGGTCTCTAGTTTTCAGAAATGCACAGGTTTGGTAGGTTTCTCTAGGTGGCGGCTGAGCTACAGGCCAAAAGCTACAGGTAGGCACTTTGCAAAAAACACATCTGTTTTCCTTCACAAATTTGGATGTGTCCACGTTGCGCTTTGGGGCGTTTCCTGTCGCGGGCGATAGGCCTACCCACACAAGTGAGGTATAATTTTTATTGGGAGACGTGGGGGAACGCTGGGTGGAAGGAAATTTGTGGCTCCTCTCAGATTCCAGAACTTCCTGCCACAGAAATGTGAGGAACATGTGTTTTTTTAGCCAAATTTTGAGGTTTGCAAAGGATTCTGGGTAACAGAACCTGGTCCAAGCCACACAAGTCACCCCATCTTAAATTCCCCTAGGTCTCTAGTTTTCAGAAATGCACAGGTTTGGTAGGTTTTCCTAGGTGGCGGCTGAGCTATAGGCCAAAATCTACAGGTAGGCACTTTGCAAAAAACACCTCTGTTTTCCTTCACAAATTTGGATGTGTCCACGTTGCGCTTTGGGGCGTTTCCTGTCGCGGGCGCTAGGCCTACCCACACAAGTGAGGTATCATTTTTATCGGTAGACGTGGGGGAACGCTGGGTGGAAGGAAATTTGTGGCTCCTCTCAGATTCCAGAGCTTTCTGCCACAGAAATGTGAGGAACATGTGTTTTATTTAGCCAAATTTTGAGGTTTGCAAAGGATTCTGGGTAACAGAACCTGGTCCGAGCCACACAAGTCACCCCATATTGGATTCCCCTACGTCTCTAGTTTTCAGAAATGCACAGGTTTGGTAGGTTTCCCTAGGTGGCGGCTGAGCTACAGGCCAAAATCTACAGGTAGGCACTTTGCAAAAAACACCTCTGTTTTCCTTCACAAATTTGGATGTGTCCACGTTGCACTTTGGGGCGTTTCCTGTCGCGGGCGCTAGGCCTACCCACACAAGTGAGGTATCATTTTTATCGGGAGACATGGGGGAACGCTGGGTGGAAGGAAATTTGTGGCTCCTCTCAGATTCCAGAACTTTCTGCCACAGAAATGTGAGGAACATGTGTTTTTTTAGCCAAATTATGAGGTTTGCAAAGGATTCTGGGTAACAGAACCTGGTCCAAGCCACACAAGTCACCTCATCTTGGATTCCCCTAGGTCTCTAGTTTTCAGAAATGCACAGGTTTGGTAGGTTTCTCTAGGTGGCGGCTGAGCTACAGGCCAAAATCTACAGGTAGGCACTATGCAAAAAACACCTCTGTTTTCCTTCACAAATTTGGATGTGTCCACGTTGCGCTTTGGGGCGTTTCCTGTCGCGGGCGCTAGGCCTACCCACACAAGTGAGGTATCATTTTTATCGGTAGACGTGGGGGAACGCTGGGTGGAAGGAAATTTGTGGCTCCTCTCAGATTCCAGAGCTTTCTGCCACAGAAATGTGAGGAACATGTGTTTTTTTTAGCCAAATTTTGAGGTTTGCAAAGGATTCTGGGTAACAGAACCTGGTCCGAGCCACACAAGTCACCCCATATTGGATTCCCCTAGGTCTCTAGTTTTCAGAAATGCACAGGTTTGGTAGGTTTCCCTAGGTGGCGGCTGAGCTACAGGCCAAAATCTACAGGTAGGCACTTTGCAAAAAACACCTCTGTTTTCCTTCACAAATTTGGATGTGTCCACGTTGCGCTTTGGGGCATTTCCTGTCGCGGGCGCTAGGCCTACCCACACAAGTGAGGTATCATTTTTATCGGGAGACGTGGGGGAACGCTGGGTGGAAGGAAATTTGGGGCTCCTCTCAGATTCCAGAACTTTCTGCCACAGAAATGTGAGGAACATGTGTTTTTTTTTTAGCCAAATTTTGAGGTTTGCAAAGGATTCTGGGTAACAGAACCTGGTCCGAGCCACACAAGTCACCCCATATTGGATTCCCCTAGGTCTCTAGTTTTCAGAAATGCACAGGTTTGGTAGGTTTCCCTAGGTGGCGGCTGAGCTACAGGCCAAAATCTACAGGTAGGCACTTTGCAAAAAACACCTCTGTTTTCCTTCACAAATTTGGATGTGTCCACGTTGCGCTTTGGGGCGTTTCCTGTCGCGGGCGCTAGGACTACCCACACAAGTGAGGTATCATTTTTATCGGGAGACATGGGGGAAGGCTGGGTGGAAGGAAATTTGTGGTTCCTCTCAGATTCCAGAACTTCCTGCCACAGAAATGTGAGGAACATGTGTTTTTTTAGCCAAATTTTGAGGTTTGCAAAGGATTCTGGGTAACAGAACCTGGTCCAAGCCACACAAGTCACTCCATCTTGGATTCCCCTACGTCTCTAGATTTCAGAAATGTACAGGTTTGGTAGGTTTCCCTAGGTGGCGGCTGAGCTACAGGCCAAAATCTACAGATAGGCACTTTGCAAAAAACACTTCTGTTTTCCTTCACAAATTTGGATGTGCCCACGTTGCGCTTTGGGGCGTTTCCTGTCGCGGGCGCTAGGCCTACCCACACAAGTGAGGTATCATTTTTATCGGGAGACGTGGGGGAACGCTGGGTGGAAGGAAATTTGTGGCTCCTCTCAGATTCCAGAACTTCCTGCCACAGAAATGTGAGGAACATGTGTTTTTTTAGCCAAATTTTGAGGTTTGCAAAGGATTCTGGGTAACAGAACCTGGTCCAAGCCACACAAGTCACCCCAACTTGGATTCCCCTAGGTCTCTAGTTTTCAGAAATGCACAGGTTTGGTAGGTTTCCCTAGGTGGCGGCTGAGCTACAGGCCAAAATCTACAGGTAGGCACTTTGCAAAAAACACCTCTGTTTTCCTTCACAAATTTGGATGTGTCCACGTTGCGCTTTGGGGCGTTTCCTGTCGCGGGCGCTAGGCCTACCCACACAAGTGAGGTATCATTTTTATCGGGAGACGTGGGGGAACGCTGGGTGGAAGGAAATTTGTGGCTCCTCTCAGATTCCAGAACTTCCTGCCCCAGAAATGTGAGGAACATGTGTTTTTTTAGCCAAATTTTGAGGTTTGCAAAGGATTCTGGGTAACAGAACCTGGTCCAAGCCACACAAGTCACCCCATCTTGGATTCCCCTAGGTCTGTAGTTTTCAGAAATGCACAGGTTTGGTAGGTTTCCCTAGGTGGCGGCTGAGCTACAGGCCAAAATCTACAGGTAGGCACTTTGCAAAAAACACCTCTGTTTTCCTTCACAAATTTGGATGTGTCCACGTTGCGCTTTGGGGCGTTTCCTGTCGCGGGCGCTAGGCCTACCCACACAAGTGAGGTATCATTTTTATCGGGAGACGTGGGGGAACACTGGGTGGAAGGAAATTTGTGGCTCCTCTCAGATTCCAGAACTTTCTGCCACAGAAATGTGAGGAACATATGTTTTTTTAGCCAAATTTTTAGGTTTGCAAAGGATTCTGGGTAATAGAACCTGGTCCGAGCCACACAAGTCACCCCATATTGGATTCCCCTAGGTCTCTAGTTTTCAGAAATGCGCAGGTTTGGTAGGTTTCCCTAGGTGGCGGCTGAGCTACACGCCGAAATCTACAGGTAGGCACTTTGCAAAAAACACCTCTGTTTTCCTTCACAAATTTGTATGTGTCCACGTTGCGCTTTGGGGCGTTTCCTGTCGCGGGCGCTAGGCCTACAAACACAAGTGAGGTATCATTTTTATCGGGAGACGTGGGGGAAGGCTGGGTGGAAGGAAATTTGTGGCTCCTCTCAGATTCCAGAACTTCCTGCCACAGAAATGTGAGGAACATGTGTTTTTTTAGCCAAATTTTGAGGTTTGCAAAGGATTCTGGGTAACAGAACCTGGTCCAAGCCACACAAGTCACCCCATCTTGGATTCCCCTAGGTCTCTAGTTTTCAGAAATGCACAGGTTTGGTAGGTTTCCCGAGGTGGCGGCTGAGCTACAGGCCAAAATCTACAGGTAGGCACTTTGCAAAAAACACCTCTGTTTTCCTTCACAAATTTGGATGTGTCCACGTTGCGCTTTGGGGCGTTTCCTGTCGCGGGCGCTAGGACTACCCACACAAGTGAGGTATCATTTTTATCGGGAGACATGGGGGAAGGCTGGGTGGAAGGAAATTTGTGGCTCCTCTCAGATTCCAGAACTTCCTGCCACAGAAATGTGAGGAACATGTGTTTTTTTAGCCAAATTTTGAGGTTTGCAAAGGATTCTGGGTAACAGAACCTGGTCCAAGCCACACAAGTCACTCCATCTTGGATTCCCCTAGGTCTCTAGATTTCAGAAATGTACAGGTTTGGTAGGTTTCCCTAGGTGGCGGCTGAGCTACAGGCCAAAATCTACAGGTAGGCACTTTGCAAAAAACACTTCTGTTTTCCTTCACAAATTTGGATGTGTCCACGTTGCGCTTTGGGGCGTTTCCTGTCGCGGGCGCTAGGCCTACCCACACAAGTGAGGTATCATTTTTATCGGGAGACGTGGGGGAACGCTGGGTGGAAGGAAATTTGTGGCTCCTCTCAGATTCCAGAACTTCCTGCCACAGAAATGTGAGGAACATGTGTTTTTTTAGCCAAATTTTGAGGTTTGCAAAGGATTCTGGGTAACAGAACCTGGTCCAAGCCACACAAGTCACCCCATCTTGGATTCCCCTAGGTCTCTAGTTTTCAGAAATGCACAGGTTTGGTAGGTTTCCCTAGGTGGCGGCTGAGCTACGGGCCAAAATCTACAGGTAGGCACTTTGCAAAAAACCCCTCTGTTTTCCTTCACAAATTTGGATGTGTCCACGTTGCGCTTTGGGGCGTTTCCTGTCGCGGGCGCTAGGCCTACCCACACAAGTGAGGTATCATTTTTATCGGGAGACGTGGGGGAACGCTGGGTGGAAGGAAATTTGTGGCTCCTCTCAGATTCCAGAACTTCCTGCCACAGAAATGTGAGGAACATGTGTTTTTTTAGCCAAATTTTGAGGTTTGCAAAGGATTCTGGGTAACAGAACCTGGTCCAAGCCACACAAGTCACCCCATCTTGGATTCCCCTAGGTCTCTAGTTTTCAGAAATGCACAGGTTTGGTAGGTTTCTCTAGGTGGCGGCTGAGCTACAGGCCAAAATCTACAGGTAGGCACTTTGCAAAAAACACCTCTGTTTTCCTTCACAAATTTGTATGTGTCCACGTTGCGCTTTGGGGCGTTTCCTGTCGCGGGCGCTAGGCCTACAAACACAAGTGAGGTATCATTTTTATCGGGAGACGTGGGGGAAGGCTGGGTGGAAGGAAATTTGTGGCTCCTCTCAGATTCCAGAACTTCCTGCCACAGAAATGTGAGGAACATGTGTTTTTTTAGCCAAATTTTGAGGTTTGCAAAGGATTCTGGGTAACAGAACCTGGTCCAAGCCACACAAGTCACCCCATCTTGGATTCCCCTAGGTCTCTAGTTTTCAGAAATGCACAGGTTTGGTAGGTTTCCCTAGGTGGCGGCTGAGCTACAGGCCAAAATCTACAGGTAGGCACTTTGCAAAAAACACCTCTGTTTTCCTTCACAAATTTGGATGTGTCCACGTTGCGCTTTGGGGCGTTTCCTGTCGCGGGCGCTAGGCCTACCCACACAAGTGAGGTATCATTTTTATCGGGAGACGTGGGGGAACGCTGGGTGGAAGGAAATTTGTGGCTCCTCTCAGATTCCAGAACTTCCTGCCCCAGAAATGTGAGGAACATGTGTTTTTTTAGCCAAATTTTGAGGTTTGCAAAGGATTCTGGGTAACAGAACCTGGTCCAAGCCACACAAGTCACCCCATCTTGGATTCCCCTAGGTCTGTAGTTTTCAGAAATGCACAGGTTTGGTAGGTTTCCCTAGGTGGCGGCTGAGCTACAGGCCAAAATCTACAGGTAGGCACTTTGCAAAAAACACCTCTGTTTTCCTTCACAAATTTGGATGTGTCCACGTTGCGCTTTGGGGCTTTTCCTGTCGTGGGCGCTAGGCCTACCCACACAAGTGAGGTTTCATTTTTATCGGGAGACGTGGGGGAACACTGGGTGGAAGGAAATTTGTGGCTCCTCTCAGATTCCAGAACTTTCTGCCACAGAAATGTGAGGAACATATGTTTTTTTAGCCAAATTTTTAGGTTTGCAAAGGATTCTGGGTAATAGAACCTGGTCCGAGCCACACAAGTCACCCCATATTGGATTCCCCTAGGTCTCTAGTTTTCAGAAATGCGCAGGTTTGGTAGGTTTCCCTAGGTGGCGGCTGAGCTACAGGCCAAAATCTACAGGTAGGTACTTTGCAAAAAACACCTCTGTTTTCCTTCACAAATTTGGATGTGTCCACGTTGCGCTTTGGGGCGTTTCCTGTCGCGGGCGCTAGGCCTACCCACACAAGTGAGGTATCATTTTTATCGGGAGACGTGGGGGAACGCTGGGTGGAAGGAAATTTGTGGCTCCTCACAGATTCCAGAACTTCCTGCCACAGAAATGTGAGGAACATGTGTTTTTTTTAGCCACATTTTGAGGTTTGCAAAGGATTCTGGGTAACAGAACCTGGTCCAAGCCACACAAGTCACCCCATCTTGGATTCCCCTAGGTCTTTAGTTTTCAGAAATGCACAGGTTTGGTAGGTTTCTCTAGGTGGCGGCTGAGCTACACGCCAAAATCTACAGGTAGGCACTTTGCAAAAAACACCTCTGTTTTCCTTCACAAATTTGGATGTGTCCACGTTGCGCTTTGGGGCGTTTCCTGTCGCGGGCACTAGGCCTACCCACACAAGTGAGGTATCATTTTTATCGGGAGACGTGGGGGAACTCTGGGTGGAAGGAAATTTGTGGCTCCTCTCAGATTCCAGAACTTTCTGCCACAGAAATGTGAGGAACATGTGTTTTTTTAGCCAAATTTTGAGGTTTGCAAAGGATTCTGGGTAAGAGAACCTGGTCCGAGCCACACAAGTCACCCCATCTTGGATTCCCCTAGGTCTCTAGTTTTCAGAAATGCACAGGTTTGGTAGGTTTCCCTAGGTGGCGGCTGAGCTACAGGCCAAAATCTACAGGTAGGCACTTTGCAAAAAACACCTCTGTTTTCCTTCACAAATTTGGATGTGTCCACGTTGCGCTTTGGGGCGTTTCCTGTCACGGGCGCTAGGCCTACCCACACAAGTGAGGTATCATTTTTATCGGGAGACGTGGGGGAAGGCTGGGTGGAAGGAAATTTGTGGCTCCTCTCAGATTCCAGAACTTCCTGCCACAGAAATGTGAGGAACATGTGTTTTTTTTAGCCAAATTTTGAGGTTTGCAAAGGATTCTGGGTAACAGAACCTGGTCCAAGCCACACAAGTCACCCCATCTTGGATTCCCCTAGGTCTCTAGTTTTTAGAAATGCACAGGTTTGGTAGGTTTCCCTAGGTGGCGGCTGAGCTACAGGCCAAAATCTACAGGTAGGCACTTTGCAAAAAACACCTCTGTTTTCCTTCACAAATTTGGATGTGTCCACGTTGCGCTATGGGGCGTTTCCTGTCGCGGGCGCTAGGCCTACCCACACAAGTGAGGTATCATTTTTATCGGTAGACGTGGGGGAACGCTGGGTGGAAGGAAATTTGTGGCTCCTCTCAGATTCCAGAGCTTTCTGCCACAGAAATGTGAGGAACATGTGTTTTATTTAGCCAAATTTTGAGGTTTGCAAAGGATTCTGGGTAACAGAACCTGGTCCGAGCCACACAAGTCACCCCATATTGGATTCCCCTACGTCTCTAGTTTTCAGAAATGCACAGGTTTGGTAGGTTTCCCTAGGTGGCGGCTGAGCTACAGGCCAAAATCTACAGGTAGGCACTTTGCAAAAAACACCTCTATTTTCCTTCACAAATTTGGATGTGTCCACGTTGCACTTTGGGGCGTTTCCTGTCGCGGGCGCTAGGCCTACCCACACAAGTGAGGTATAATTTTTATCGGGAGACATGGGGGAACGCTGGGTGGAAGGAAATTTGTGGCTTCTCTCAGATTCCAGAACTTTCTGCCACAGAAATGTGAGGAACATTTGTTTTTTTAGCCAATTTATGAGGTTTGCAAAGGATTCTGGGTAACAGAACCTGGTCCAAGCCACACAAGTCACCTCATCTTGGATTCCCCTAGGTCTCTAGTTTTCAGAAATGCACAGGTTTGGTAGGTTTCTCTAGGTGGCGGCTGAGCTACAGGCCAAAATCTACAGGTAGGCACTATGCAAAAAACACCTCTGTTTTCCTTCACAAATTTGGATGTGTCCACGTTGCGCTTTGGGGCGTTTCCTGTCGCGGGCGCTAGGCCTACCCACACAAGTGAGGTATCATTTTTATCGGTAGACGTGGGGGAACGCTGGGTGGAAGGAAATTTGTGGCTCCTCTCAGATTCCAGAGCTTTCTGCCACAGAAATGTGAGGAACATGTGTTTTTTTTAGCAAATTTTGAGGTTTGCAAAGGATTCTGGGTAACAGAACCTGGTCCGAGCCACACAAGTCACCCCATATTGGATTCCCCTAGGTCTCTAGTTTTCAGAAATGCACAGGTATGGTAGGTTTCCCTAGGTGGCGGCTGAGCTACAGGCCAAAATCTACAGGTAGGCACTTCGCAAAAAACACCTCTGTTTTCCTTCACAAATTTGGATGTGTCCACGTTGCGCTTTGGGGCATTTCCTGTCGCGGGCGCTAGGCCTACCCACACAAGTGAGGTATCATTTTTATCGGGAGACGTGGGGGAACGCTGGGTGGAAGGAAATTTGGGGCTCCTCTCAGATTCCAGAACTTTCTGCCACAGAAATGTGAGGAACATGTGTTTTTTTTTAGCCAAATTTTGAGGTTTGCAAAGGATTCTGGGTAACAGAACCTGGTCCGAGCCACACAAGTCACCCCATATTGGATTCCCCTACGTCTCTAGTTTTCAGAAATGCACAGGTTTGGTAGGTTTCCCTAGGTGGCGGCTGAGCTACAGGCCAAAATCTACAGGTAGGCACTTTGCAAAAAACACCTCTGTTTTCCTTCACAAATTTGGATGTGTCCACGTTGCGCTTTGGGGCTTTTCCTGTCGCGGGCGCTAGGCCTACCCACACAAGTGAGGTTTCATTTTTATCGGGAGACGTGGGGGAACACTGGGTGGAAGGAAATTTGTGGCTCCTCTCAGATTCCAGAACTTCCTGCCACAGAAATGTGAGGAACATGTGTTTTTTTAGCCAAATTTTGAGGTTTGCAAAGGATTCTGGGTAACAGAACCTGGTCCAAGCCAAACAAGTCACTCCATCTTGGATTCCCCTAGGTCTCTAGATTTCAGAAATGTACAGGTTTGGTAGGTTTCCCTAGGTGGCGGCTGAGCTACAGGCCAAAATCTACAGGTAGGCACTTTGCAAAAAACACTTCTGTTTTCCTTCACAAATTTGGATGTGTCCACGTTGCGCTTTGGGGCGTCTCCTGTCGCGGGCGCTAGGCCTACCCACACAAGTGAGGTATCATTTTTATCGGGAGACGTGGGGGAACGCTGGGTGGAAGGAAATTTGTGGCTCCTCTCAGATTCCAGAACTTCCTGCCACAGAAATGTGAGGAACATGTGTTTTTTTAGCCAAATTTTGAGGTTTGCAAAGGATTCTGGGTAACAGAACCTGGTCCAAGCCACACAAGTCACACCATCTTGGATTCCCCTAGGTCTCTAGTTTTCAGAAATGCACAGGTTTGGTAGGTTTCCCTAGGTGGCGGCTGAGCTACGGGCCAAAATCTACAGGTAGGCACTTTGCAAAAAACACCTCTGTTTTCCTTCACAAATTTGGATGTGTCCACGTTGCGCTTTGGGGCGTTTCCTGTCGCGGGCGCTAGGCCTACCCACACAAGTGAGGTATCATTTTTATCGGGAGACGTGGGGGAACGCTGGGTGGAAGGAAATTTGTGGCTCCTCTCAGATTCCAGAACTTCCTGCCACAGAAATGTGAGGAACATGTGTTTTTTTAGCCAAATTTTGAGGTTTGCAAAGGATTCTGGGTAACAGAACCTGGTCCAAGCCACACAAGTCACCCCATCTTGGATTCCCCTAGGTCTCTAGTTTTCAGAAATGCACAGGTTTGGTAGGTTTCTCTAGGTGGCGGCTGAGCTACAGGCCAAAATCTACAGGTAGGCACTTTGCAAAAAACACCTCTGTTTTCCTTCACAAATTTGTATGTGTCCACGTTGCGCTTTGGGGCGTTTCCTGTCGCGGGCGCTAGGCCTACAAACACAAGTGAGGTATCATTTTTATCGGGAGACGTGGGGGAAGGCTGGGTGGAAGGAAATTTGTGGCTCCTCTCAGATTCCAGAACTTCCTGCCACAGAAATGTGAGGAACATGTGTTTTTTTAGCCAAATTTTGAGGTTTGCAAAGGATTCTGGGTAACAGAACCTGGTCCAAGCCACACAAGTCACCCCATCTTGGATTCCCCTAGGTCTCTAGTTTTCAGAAATGCACAGGTTTGGTAGGTTTCCCTAGGTGGCGGCTGAGCTACAGGCCAAAATCTACAGGTAGGCACTTTGCAAAAAACACCTCTGTTTTCCTTCACAAATTTGGATGTGTCCACGTTGCGCTTTGGGGCGTTTCCTGTCGCGGGCGCTAGGCCTACCCACACAAGTGAGGTATCATTTTTATCGGGAGACGTGGGGGAACGCTGGGTGGAAGGAAATTTGTGGCTCCTCTCAGATTCCAGAACTTCCTGCCCCAGAAATGTGAGGAACATGTGTTTTTTTAGCCAAATTTTGAGGTTTGCAAAGGATTCTGGGTAACAGAACCTGGTCCAAGCCAAACAAGTCACCCCATATTGGATTCCCCTACGTCTCTAGTTTTCAGAAATGCACAGGTTTGGTAGGTTTCCCTAGGTGGCGGCTGAGCTACAGGCCAAAATCTACAGGTAGGCACTTTGCAAAAAACACCTCTGTTTTCCTTCACAAATTTGGATGTGTCCACGTTGCACTTTGGGGCGTTTCCTGACGCGGGCGCTAGGCCTACCCACACAAGTGAGGTATCATTTTTATCGGGAGACATGGGGGAACGCTGGGTGGAAGGAAATTTGTGGCTCCTCTCAGATTCCAGAACTTTCTGCCACAGAAATGTGAGGAACATGTGTTTTTTTAGCCAAATTACGAGGTTTGCAAAGGATTCTGGGTAACAGAACCTGGTCCAAGCCACACAAGTCACCTCATTTTGGATTCCCCTAGGTCTCTAGTTTTCAGAAATGCACAGGTTTGGTAGGTTTCTCTAGGTGGCGGCTGAGCTACAGGCCAAAATCTACAGGTAGGCACTATGCAAAAAACACCTCTGTTTTCCTTCACAAATTTGGATGAGTCCACGTTGCGCTTTGGGGCGTTTCCTGTCGCGGGCGCTAGGCCTACCCACACAAGTGAGGTATCATTTTTATCGGTAGACGTGGGGGAACGCTGGGTGGAAGGAAATTTGTGGCTCCTCTCAGATTCCAGAGCTTTCTGCCACAGAAATGTGAGGAACATGTGTTTTTTTTAGCCAAATTTTGAGGTTTGCAAAGGATTCTGGGTAACAGAACCTGGTCCGAGCCACACAAGTCACCCCATATTGGATTCCCCTAGGTCTCTAGTTTTCAGAAATGCACAGGTTTGGTAGGTTTCCCTAGGTGGCGGCTGAGCTACAGGCCAAAATCTACAGGTAGGCACTTTGCAAAAAACACCTCTGTTTTCCTTCACAAATTTGGATGTGTCCACGTTGCGCTTTGGGGCATTTCCTGTCGCGGGCGCTAGGCCTACCCACACAAGTGAGGTATCATTTTTATCGGGAGACGTGGGGGAACGCTGGGTGGAAGGAAATTTGGGGCTCCTCTCAGATTCCAGAACTTTCTGCCACAGAAATGTGAGGAACATGTGTTTTTTTTTTAGCCAAATTTTGAGGTTTGCAAAGGATTCTGGGTAACAGAACCTGGTCCGAGCCACACAAGTCACCCCATATTGGATTCCCCTACGTCTCTAGTTTTCAGAAATGCACAGGTTTGGTAGGTTTCCCTAGGTGGCGGCTGAGCTACAGGCCAAAATCTACAGGTAGGCACTTTGCAAAAAACACCTCTGTTTTCCTTCACAAATTTGGATGTGTCCACGTTGCGCTTTGGGGCGTTTCCTGTCGCGGGCGCTAGGACTACCCACACAAGTGAGGAATCATTTTTATCGGGAGACATGGGGGAAGGCTGGGTGGAAGGAAATTTGTGGCTCCTCTCAGATTCCAGAACTTCCTGCCACAGAAATGTGAGGAACATGTGTTTTTTTAGCCAAATTTTGAGGTTTGCAAAGGATTCTGGGTAACAGAACCTGGTCCAAGCCACACAAGTCACTCCATCTTGGATTCCCCTAGGTCTCTAGATTTCAGAAATGTACAGGTTTGGTAGGTTTCTCTAGGTGGCGGCTGAGCTACAGGCCAAAAGCTACAGGTAGGCACTTTGCAAAAAACACATCTGTTTTCCTTCACAAATTTGGATGTGTCCACGTTGCGCTTTGGGGCGTTTCCTGTCGCGGGCGATAGGCCTACCCACACAAGTGAGGTATAATTTTTATTGGGAGACGTGGGGGAACGCTGGGTGGAAGGAAATTTGTGGCTCCTCTCAGATTCCAGAACTTCCTGCCACAGAAATGTGAGGAACATGTGTTTTTTTAGCCAAATTTTGAGGTTTGCAAAGGATTCTGGGTAACAGAACCTGGTCCAAGCCACACAAGTCACCCCATCTTAAATTCCCCTAGGTCTCTAGTTTTCAGAAATGCACAGGTTTGGTAGGTTTCCCTAGGTGGCGGCTGAGCTATAGGCCAAAATCTACAGGTAGGCACTTTGCAAAAAACACCTCTGTTTTCCTTCACAAATTTGGATGTGTCCACGTTGCGCTTTGGGGCGTTTCCTGTCGCGGGCGCTAGGCCTACCCACACAAGTGAGGTATCATTTTTATCGGTAGACGTGGGGGAACGCTGGGTGGAAGGAAATTTGTGGCTCCTCTCAGATTCCAGAGCTTTCTGCCACAGAAATGTGAGGAACATGTGTTTTATTTAGCCAAATTTTGAGGTTTGCAAAGGATTCTGGGTAACAGAACCTGGTCCGAGCCACACAAGTCACCCCATATTGGATTCCCCTACGTCTCTAGTTTTCAGAAATGCACAGGTTTGGTAGGTTTCCCTAGGTGGCGGCTGAGCTACAGGCCAAAATCTACAGGTAGGCACTTTGCAAAAAACACCTCTGTTTTCCTTCACAAATTTGGATGTGTCCACGTTGCACTTTGGGGCGTTTCCTGTCGCGGGCGCTAGGCCTACCCACACAAGTGAGGTATCATTTTTATCGGGAGACATGGGGGAACGCTGGGTGGAAGGAAATTTGTGGCTCCTCTCAGATTCCAGAACTTTCTGCCACAGAAATGTGAGGAACATGTGTTTTTTTAGCCAAATTATGAGGTTTGCAAAGGATTCTGGGTAACAGAACCAGGTCCAAGCCACACAAGTCACCTCATCTTGGATTCCCCTAGGTCTCTAGTTTTCAGAAATGCACAGGTTTGGTAGGTTTCTCTAGGTGGCGGCTGAGCTACAGGCCAAAATCTACAGGTAGGCACTATGCAAAAAACACCTCTGTTTTCCTTCACAAATTTGGATGTGTCCACGTTGCGCTTTGGGGCGTTTCCTGTCGCGGGCGCTAGGCCTACCCACACAAGTGAGGTATCATTTTTATCGGTAGACGTGGGGGAACGCTGGGTGGAAGGAAATTTGTGGCTCCTCTCAGATTCCAGAGCTTTCTGCCACAGAAATGTGAGGAACATGTGTTTTTTTTAGCCAAATTTTGAGGTTTGCAAAGGATTCTGGGTAACAGAACCTGGTCCGAGCCACACAAGTCACCCCATATTGGATTCCCCTAGGTCTCTAGTTTTCAGAAATGCACAGGTTTGGTAGGTTTCCCTAGGTGGCGGCTGAGCTACAGGCCAAAATCTACAGGTAGGCACTTTGCAAAAAACACCTCTGTTTTCCTTCACAAATTTGGATGTGTCCACGTTGCGCTTTGGGGCATTTCCTGTCGCGGGCGCTAGGCCTACCCACACAAGTGAGGTATCATTTTTATCGGGAGACGTGGGGGAACGCTGGGTGGAAGGAAATTTGGGGCTCCTCTCAGATTCCAGAACTTTCTGCCACAGAAATGTGAGGAACATGTGTTTTTTTTTTAGCCAAATTTTGAGGTTTGCAAAGGATTCTGGGTAACAGAACCTGGTCCGAGCCACACAAGTCACCCCATATTGGATTCCCCTAGGTCTCTAGTTTTCAGAAATGCACAGGTTTGGTAGGTTTCCCTAGGTGGCGGCTGAGCTACAGGCCAAAATCTACAGGTAGGCACTTTGCAAAAAACACCTCTGTTTTCCTTCACAAATTTGGATGTGTCCACGTTGCGCTTTGGGGCGTTTCCTGTCGCGGGCGCTAGGACTACCCACACAAGTGAGGTATCATTTTTATCGGGAGACATGGGGGAAGGCTGGGTGGAAGGAAATTTGTGGTTCCTCTCAGATTCCAGAACTTCCTGCCACAGAAATGTGAGGAACATGTGTTTTTTTAGCCAAATTTTGAGGTTTGCAAAGGATTCTGGGTAACAGAACCTGGTCCAAGCCACACAAGTCACTCCATCTTGGATTCCCCTACGTCTCTAGATTTCAGAAATGTACAGGTTTGGTAGGTTTCCCTAGGTGGCGGCTGAGCTACAGGCCAAAATCTACAGATAGGCACTTTGCAAAAAACACTTCTGTTTTCCTTCACAAATTTGGATGTGCCCACGTTGCGCTTTGGGGCGTTTCCTGTCGCGGGCGCTAGGCCTACCCACACAAGTGAGGTATCATTTTTATCGGGAGACGTGGGGGAACGCTGGGTGGAAGGAAATTTGTGGCTCCTCTCAGATTCCAGAACTTCCTGCCACAGAAATGTGAGGAACATGTGTTTTTTTAGCCAAATTTTGAGGTTTGCAAAGGATTCTGGGTAACAGAACCTGGTCCAAGCCACACAAG
Source organism: Pleurodeles waltl (assembly GCF_031143425.1). NCBI lineage: Eukaryota > Metazoa > Chordata > Amphibia > Caudata > Salamandridae > Pleurodeles > Pleurodeles waltl. The sequence continues at coordinate 1,101,140,184 of NC_090440.1, read as the reverse complement.
TCACCCCAACTTGGATTCCCCTAGGTCTCTAGTTTTCAGAAATGCACAGGTTTGGTAGGTTTCCCTAGGTGGCGGCTGAGCTACAGGCCAAAATCTACAGGTAGGCACTTTGCAAAAAACACCTCTGTTTTCCTTCACAAATTTGGATGTGTCCACGTTGCGCTTTGGGGCGTTTCCTGTCGCGGGCGCTAGGCCTACCCACACAAGTGAGGTATCATTTTTATCGGGAGACGTGGGGGAACGCTGGGTGGAAGGAAATTTGTGGCTCCTCTCAGATTCCAGAACTTCCTGCCCCAGAAATGTGAGGAACATGTGTTTTTTTAGCCAAATTTTGAGGTTTGCAAAGGATTCTGGGTAACAGAACCTGGTCCAAGCCACACAAGTCACCCCATCTTGGATTCCCCTAGGTCTGTAGTTTTCAGAAATGCACAGGTTTGGTAGGTTTCCCTAGGTGGCGGCTGAGCTACAGGCCAAAATCTACAGGTAGGCACTTTGCAAAAAACACCTCTGTTTTCCTTCACAAATTTGGATGTGTCCACGTTGCGCTTTGGGGCGTTTCCTGTCGCGGGCGCTAGGCCTACCCACACAAGTGAGGTATCATTTTTATCGGGAGACGTGGGGGAACACTGGGTGGAAGGAAATTTGTGGCTCCTCTCAGATTCCAGAACTTTCTGCCACAGAAATGTGAGGAACATATGTTTTTTTAGCCAAATTTTTAGGTTTGCAAAGGATTCTGGGTAATAGAACCTGGTCCGAGCCACACAAGTCACCCCATATTGGATTCCCCTAGGTCTCTAGTTTTCAGAAATGCGCAGGTTTGGTAGGTTTCCCTAGGTGGCGGCTGAGCTACACGCCGAAATCTACAGGTAGGCACTTTGCAAAAAACACCTCTGTTTTCCTTCACAAATTTGTATGTGTCCACGTTGCGCTTTGGGGCGTTTCCTGTCGCGGGCGCTAGGCCTACAAACACAAGTGAGGTATCATTTTTATCGGGAGACGTGGGGGAAGGCTGGGTGGAAGGAAATTTGTGGCTCCTCTCAGATTCCAGAACTTCCTGCCACAGAAATGTGAGGAACATGTGTTTTTTTAGCCAAATTTTGAGGTTTGCAAAGGATTCTGGGTAACAGAACCTGGTCCAAGCCACACAAGTCACCCCATCTTGGATTCCCCTAGGTCTCTAGTTTTCAGAAATGCACAGGTTTGGTAGGTTTCCCGAGGTGGCGGCTGAGCTACAGGCCAAAATCTACAGGTAGGCACTTTGCAAAAAACACTTCTGTTTTCCTTCACAAATTTGGATGTGTCCACGTTGCGCTTTGGGGCGTTTCCTGTCGCGGGCGCTAGGCCTACCCACACAAGTGAGGTATCATTTTTATCGGGAGACGTGGGGGAACGCTGGGTGGAAGGAAATTTGTGGCTCCTCTCAGATTCCAGAACTTCCTGCCACAGAAATGTGAGGAACATGTGTTTTTTTAGCCAAATTTTGAGGTTTGCAAAGGATTCTGGGTAACAGAACCTGGTCCAAGCCACACAAGTCACCCCATCTTGGATTCCCCTAGGTCTCTAGTTTTCAGAAATGCACAGGTTTGGTAGGTTTCTCTAGGTGGCGGCTGAGCTACAGGCCAAAATCTACAGGTAGGCACTTTGCAAAAAACACCTCTGTTTTCCTTCACAAATTTGTATGTGTCCACGTTGCGCTTTGGGGCGTTTCCTGTCGCGGGCGCTAGGCCTACAAACACAAGTGAGGTATCATTTTTATCGGGAGACGTGGGGGAAGGCTGGGTGGAAGGAAATTTGTGGCTCCTCTCAGATTCCAGAACTTCCTGCCACAGAAATGTGAGGAACATGTGTTTTTTTAGCCAAATTTTGAGGTTTGCAAAGGATTCTGGGTAACAGAACCTGGTCCAAGCCACACAAGTCACCCCATCTTGGATTCCCCTAGGTCTCTAGTTTTCAGAAATGCACAGGTTTGGTAGGTTTCCCTAGGTGGCGGCTGAGCTACAGGCCAAAATCTACAGGTAGGCACTTTGCAAAAAACACCTCTGTTTTCCTTCACAAATTTGGATGTGTCCACGTTGCGCTTTGGGGCGTTTCCTGTCGCGGGCGCTAGGCCTACCCACACAAGTGAGGTATCATTTTTATCGGGAGACGTGGGGGAACGCTGGGTGGAAGGAAATTTGTGGCTCCTCTCAGATTCCAGAACTTCCTGCCCCAGAAATGTGAGGAACATGTGTTTTTTTAGCCAAATTTTGAGGTTTGCAAAGGATTCTGGGTAACAGAACCTGGTCCAAGCCACACAAGTCACCCCATCTTGGATTCCCCTAGGTCTGTAGTTTTCAGAAATGCACAGGTTTGGTAGGTTTCCCTAGGTGGCGGCTGAGCTACAGGCCAAAATCTACAGGTAGGCACTTTGCAAAAAACACCTCTGTTTTCCTTCACAAATTTGGATGTGTCCACGTTGCGCTTTGGGGCTTTTCCTGTCGCGGGCGCTAGGCCTACCCACACAAGTGAGGTTTCATTTTTATCGGGAGACGTGGGGGAACACTGGGTGGAAGGAAATTTGTGGCTCCTCTCAGATTCCAGAACTTTCTGCCACAGAAATGTGAGGAACATATGTTTTTTTAGCCAAATTTTTAGGTTTGCAAAGGATTCTGGGTAATAGAACCTGGTCCGAGCCACACAAGTCACCCCATATTGGATTCCCCTAGGTCTCTAGTTTTCAGAAATGCGCAGGTTTGGTAGGTTTCCCTAGGTGGCGGCTGAGCTACAGGCCAAAATCTACAGGTAGGTACTTTGCAAAAAACACCTCTGTTTTCCTTCACAAATTTGGATGTGTCCACGTTGCGCTTTGGGGCGTTTCCTGTCGCGGGCGCTAGGCCTACCCACACAAGTGAGGTATCATTTTTATCGGGAGACGTGGGGGAACGCTGGGTGGAAGGAAATTTGTGGCTCCTCACAGATTCCAGAACTTCCTGCCACAGAAATGTGAGGAACATGTGTTTTTTTAGCCACATTTTGAGGTTTGCAAAGGATTCTGGGTAACAGAACCTGGTCCAAGCCACACAAGTCACCCCATCTTGGATTCCCCTAGGTCTTTAGTTTTCAGAAATGCACAGGTTTGGTAGGTTTCTCTAGGTGGCGGCTGAGCTACACGCCAAAATCTACAGGTAGGCACTTTGCAAAAAACACCTCTGTTTTCCTTCACAAATTTGGATGTGTCCACGTTGCGCTTTGGGGCGTTTCCTGTCGCGGGCACTAGGCCTACCCACACAAGTGAGGTATCATTTTTATCGGGAGACGTGGGGGAACTCTGGGTGGAAGGAAATTTGTGGCTCCTCTCAGATTCCAGAACTTTCTGCCACAGAAATGTGAGGAACATGTGTTTTTTTAGCCAAATTTTGAGGTTTGCAAAGGATTCTGGGTAAGAGAACCTGGTCCGAGCCACACAAGTCACCCCATCTTGGATTCCCCTAGGTCTCTAGCTTTCAGAAATGCACAGGTTTGGTAGGTTTCCCTAGGTGGCGGCTGAGCTACAGGCCAAAATCTACAGGTAGGCACTTTGCAAAAAACACCTCTGTTTTCCTTCACAAATTTGGATGTGTCCACGTTGCGCTTTGGGGCGTTTCCTGTCACGGGCGCTAGGCCTACCCACACAAGTGAGGTATCATTTTTATCGGGAGACGTGGGGGAAGGCTGGGTGGAAGGAAATTTGTGGCTCCTCTCAGATTCCAGAACTTCCTGCCACAGAAATGTGAGGAACATGTGTTTTTTTAGCCAAATTTTGAGGTTTGCAAAGGATTCTGGGTAACAGAACCTGGTCCAAGCCACACAAGTCACCCCATCTTGGATTCCCCTAGGTCTCTAGTTTTTAGAAATGCACAGGTTTGGTAGGTTTCCCTAGGTGGCGGCTGAGCTACAGGCCAAAATCTACAGGTAGGCACTTTGCAAAAAACACCTCTGTTTTCCTTCACAAATTTGGATGTGTCCACGTTGCGCTATGGGGCGTTTCCTGTCGCGGGCGCTAGGCCTACCCACACAAGTGAGGTATCATTTTTATCGGTAGACGTGGGGGAACGCTGGGTGGAAGGAAATTTGTGGCTCCTCTCAGATTCCAGAGCTTTCTGCCACAGAAATGTGAGGAACATGTGTTTTATTTAGCCAAATTTTGAGGTTTGCAAAGGATTCTGGGTAACAGAACCTGGTCCGAGCCACACAAGTCACCCCATATTGGATTCCCCTACGTCTCTAGTTTTCAGAAATGCACAGGTTTGGTAGGTTTCCCTAGGTGGCGGCTGAGCTACAGGCCAAAATCTACAGGTAGGCACTTTGCAAAAAACACCTCTATTTTCCTTCACAAATTTGGATGTGTCCACGTTGCACTTTGGGGCGTTTCCTGTCGCGGGCGCTAGGCCTACCCACACAAGTGAGGTATAATTTTTATCGGGAGACATGGGGGAACGCTGGGTGGAAGGAAATTTGTGGCTTCTCTCAGATTCCAGAACTTTCTGCCACAGAAATGTGAGGAACATTTGTTTTTTTAGCCAATTTATGAGGTTTGCAAAGGATTCTGGGTAACAGAACCTGGTCCAAGCCACACAAGTCACCTCATCTTGGATTCCCCTAGGTCTCTAGTTTTCAGAAATGCACAGGTTTGGTAGGTTTCTCTAGGTGGCGGCTGAGCTACAGGCCAAAATCTACAGGTAGGCACTATGCAAAAAACACCTCTGTTTTCCTTCACAAATTTGGATGTGTCCACGTTGCGCTTTGGGGCGTTTCCTGTCGCGGGCGCTAGGCCTACCCACACAAGTGAGGTATCATTTTTATCGGTAGACGTGGGGGAACGCTGGGTGGAAGGAAATTTGTGGCTCCTCTCAGATTCCAGAGCTTTCTGCCACAGAAATGTGAGGAACATGTGTTTTTTTTAGCAAATTTTGAGGTTTGCAAAGGATTCTGGGTAACAGAACCTGGTCCGAGCCACACAAGTCACCCCATATTGGATTCCCCTAGGTCTCTAGTTTTCAGAAATGCACAGGTTTGGTAGGTTTCCCTAGGTGGCGGCTGAGCTACAGGCCAAAATCTACAGGTAGGCACTTCGCAAAAAACACCTCTGTTTTCCTTCACAAATTTGGATGTGTCCACGTTGCGCTTTGGGGCATTTCCTGTCGCGGGCGCTAGGCCTACCCACACAAGTGAGGTATCATTTTTATCGGGAGACGTGGGGGAACGCTGGGTGGAAGGAAATTTGGGGCTCCTCTCAGATTCCAGAACTTTCTGCCACAGAAATGTGAGGAACATGTGTTTTTTTTTAGCCAAATTTTGAGGTTTGCAAAGGATTCTGGGTAACAGAACCTGGTCCGAGCCACACAAGTCACCCCATATTGGATTCCCCTACGTCTCTAGTTTTCAGAAATGCACAGGTTTGGTAGGTTTCCCTAGGTGGCGGCTGAGCTACAGGCCAAAATCTACAGGTAGGCACTTTGCAAAAAACACCTCTGTTTTCCTTCACAAATTTGGATGTGTCCACGTTGCGCTTTGGGGCGTTTCCTGTCGCGGGCGCTAGGACTACCCACACAAGTGAGGTATCATTTTTATCGGGAGACATGGGGGAAGGCTGGGTGGAAGGAAATTTGTGGCTCCTCTCAGATTCCAGAACTTCCTGCCACAGAAATGTGAGGAACATGTGTTTTTTTAGCCAAATTTTGAGGTTTGCAAAGGATTCTGGGTAACAGAACCTGGTCCAAGCCAAACAAGTCACTCCATCTTGGATTCCCCTAGGTCTCTAGATTTCAGAAATGTACAGGTTTGGTAGGTTTCCCTAGGTGGCGGCTGAGCTACAGGCCAAAATCTACAGGTAGGCACTTTGCAAAAAACACTTCTGTTTTCCTTCACAAATTTGGATGTGTCCACGTTGCGCTTTGGGGCGTTTCCTGTCGCGGGCGCTAGGCCTACCCACACAAGTGAGGTATCATTTTTATCGGGAGACGTGGGGGAACGCTGGGTGGAAGGAAATTTGTGGCTCCTCTCAGATTCCAGAACTTCCTGCCACAGAAATGTGAGGAACATGTGTTTTTTTAGCCAAATTTTGAGGTTTGCAAAGGATTCTGGGTAACAGAACCTGGTCCAAGCCACACAAGTCACACCATCTTGGATTCCCCTAGGTCTCTAGTTTTCAGAAATGCACAGGTTTGGTAGGTTTCCCTAGGTGGCGGCTGAGCTACGGGCCAAAATCTACAGGTAGGCACTTTGCAAAAAACACCTCTGTTTTCCTTCACAAATTTGGATGTGTCCACGTTGCGCTTTGGGGCGTTTCCTGTCGCGGGCGCTAGGCCTACCCACACAAGTGAGGTATCATTTTTATCGGGAGACGTGGGGGAACGCTGGGTGGAAGGAAATTTGTGGCTCCTCTCAGATTCCAGAACTTCCTGCCACAGAAATGTGAGGAACATGTGTTTTTTTAGCCAAATTTTGAGGTTTGCAAAGGATTCTGGGTAACAGAACCTGGTCCAAGCCACACAAGTCACCCCATCTTGGATTCCCCTAGGTCTCTAGTTTTCAGAAATGCACAGGTTTGGTAGGTTTCTCTAGGTGGCGGCTGAGCTACAGGCCAAAATCTACAGGTAGGCACTTTGCAAAAAACACCTCTGTTTTCCTTCACAAATTTGTATGTGTCCACGTTGCGCTTTGGGGCGTTTCCTGTCGCGGGCGCTAGGCCTACAAACACAAGTGAGGTATCATTTTTATCGGGAGACGTGGGGGAAGGCTGGGTGGAAGGAAATTTGTGGCTCCTCTCAGATTCCAGAACTTCCTGCCACAGAAATGTGAGGAACATGTGTTTTTTTAGCCAAATTTTGAGGTTTGCAAAGGATTCTGGGTAACAGAACCTGGTCCAAGCCACACAAGTCACCCCATCTTGGATTCCCCTAGGTCTCTAGTTTTCAGAAATGCACAGGTTTGGTAGGTTTCCCTAGGTGGCGGCTGAGCTACAGGCCAAAATCTACAGGTAGGCACTTTGCAAAAAACACCTCTGTTTTCCTTCACAAATTTGGATGTGTCCACGTTGCGCTTTGGGGCGTTTCCTGTCGCGGGCGCTAGGCCTACCCACACAAGTGAGGTATCATTTTTATCGGGAGACGTGGGGGAACGCTGGGTGGAAGGAAATTTGTGGCTCCTCTCAGATTCCAGAACTTCCTGCCCCAGAAATGTGAGGAACATGTGTTTTTTTAGCCAAATTTTGAGGTTTGCAAAGGATTCTGGGTAACAGAACCTGGTCCAAGCCACACAAGTCACCCCATATTGGATTCCCCTACGTCTCTAGTTTTCAGAAATGCACAGGTTTGGTAGGTTTCCCTAGGTGGCGGCTGAGCTACAGGCCAAAATCTACAGGTAGGCACTTTGCAAAAAACACCTCTGTTTTCCTTCACAAATTTGGATGTGTCCACGTTGCACTTTGGGGCGTTTCCTGACGCGGGCGCTAGGCCTACCCACACAAGTGAGGTATCATTTTTATCGGGAGACATGGGGGAACGCTGGGTGGAAGGAAATTTGTGGCTCCTCTCAGATTCCAGAACTTTCTGCCACAGAAATGTGAGGAACATGTGTTTTTTTAGCCAAATTATGAGGTTTGCAAAGGATTCTGGGTAACAGAACCTGGTCCAAGCCACACAAGTCACCTCATTTTGGATTCCCCTAGGTCTCTAGTTTTCAGAAATGCACAGGTTTGGTAGGTTTCTCTAGGTAGCGGCTGAGCTACAGGCCAAAATCTACAGGTAGGCACTATGCAAAAAACACCTCTGTTTTCCTTCACAAATTTGGATGAGTCCACGTTGCGCTTTGGGGCGTTTCCTGTCGCGGGCGCTAGGCCTACCCACACAAGTGAGGTATCATTTTTATCGGTAGACGTGGGGGAACGCTGGGTGGAAGGAAATTTGTGGCTCCTCTCAGATTCCAGAGCTTTCTGCCACAGAAATGTGAGGAACATGTGTTTTTTTTAGCCAAATTTTGAGGTTTGCAAAGGATTCTGGGTAACAGAACCTGGTCCGAGCCACACAAGTCACCCCATATTGGATTCCCCTAGGTCTCTAGTTTTCAGAAATGCACAGGTTTGGTAGGTTTCCCTAGGTGGCGGCTGAGCTACAGGCCAAAATCTACAGGTAGGCACTTTGCAAAAAACACCTCTGTTTTCCTTCACAAATTTGGATGTGTCCACGTTGCGCTTTGGGGCATTTCCTGTCGCGGGCGCTAGGCCTACCCACACAAGTGAGGTATCATTTTTATCGGGAGACGTGGGGGAACGCTGGGTGGAAGGAAATTTGGGGCTCCTCTCAGATTCCAGAACTTTCTGCCACAGAAATGTGAGGAACATGTGTTTTTTTTTTTAGCCAAATTTTGAGGTTTGCAAAGGATTCTGGGTAACAGAACCTGGTCCGAGCCACACAAGTCACCCCATATTGGATTCCCCTACGTCTCTAGTTTTCAGAAATGTACAGGTTTGGTAGGTTTCCCTAGGTGGCGGCTGAGCTACAGGCCAAAATCTACAGGTAGGCACTTTGCAAAAAACACCTCTGTTTTCCTTCACAAATTTGGATGTGTCCACGTTGCGCTTTGGGGCGTTTCCTGTCGCGGGCGCTAGGACTACCCACACAAGTGAGGAATCATTTTTATCGGGAGACATGGGGGAAGGCTGGGTGGAAGGAAATTTGTGGCTCCTCTCAGATTCCAGAACTTCCTGCCACAGAAATGTGAGGAACATGTGTTTTTTTAGCCAAATTTTGAGGTTTGCAAAGGATTCTGGGTAACAGAACCTGGTCCAAGCCACACAAGTCACTCCATCTTGGATTCCCCTAGGTCTCTAGATTTCAGAAATGTACAGGTTTGGTAGGTTTCCCTAGGTGGCGGCTGAGCTACAGGCCAAAATCTACAGGTAGGCACTTTGCAAAAAACACTTCTGTTTTCCTTCACAAATTTGGATGTGTCCACGTTGCGCTTTGGGGCGTTTCCTGTCGCGGGCGCTAGGCCTACCCACACAAGTGAGGTATCATTTTTATCGGGAGACGTGGGGGAGCGCTGGGTGGAAGGAAATTTGTGGCTCCTCTCAGATTCCAGAACTTCCTGCCACAGAAATGTGAGGAACATGTGTTTTTTTAGCCAAATTTTGAGGTTTGCAAAGGATTCTGGGTAACAGAACCTGGTCCAAGCACAAGTCACCCCATCTTGGATTCCCCTAGGTCTCTAGTTTTCAGAAATGCACAGGTTTGGTAGGTTTCCCTAGGTGGCGGCTGAGCTACGGGCCAAAATCTACAGGTAGGCACTTTGCAAAAAACACCTCTGTTTTCCTTCACAAATTTGGATGTGTCCACGTTGCGCTTTGGGGCGTTTCCTGTCGCGGGCGCTAGGCCTACCCACACAAGTGAGGTATCATTTTTATCGGGAGACGTGGGGGAACGCTGGGTGGAAGGAAATTTGTGGCTCCTCTCAGATTCCAGAACTTCCTGCCACAGAAATGTGAGGAACATGTGTTTTTTTAGCCAAATTTTGAGGTTTGCAAAGGATTCTGGGTAACAGAACCTGGTCCAAGCCACACAAGTCACCCCATCTTGGATTCCCCTAGGTCTCTAGTTTTCAGAAATGCACAGGTTTGGGTAGGTTTCTCTAGGTGGCGGCTGAGCTACAGGCCAAAATCTACAGGTAGGCACTTTGCAAAAAACACCTCTGTTTTCCTTCACAAATTTGTATGTGTCCACGTTGCGCTTTGGGGCGTTTCCTGTCGCGGGCGCTAGGCCTACAAACACAAGTGAGGTATCATTTTTATCGGGAGACGTGGGGGAAGGCTGGGTGGAAGGAAATTTGTGGCTCCTCTCAGATTCCAGAACTTCCTGCCACAGAAATGTGAGGAACATGTGTTTTTTTTAGCCAAATTTTGAGGTTTGCAAAGGATTCTGGGTAACAGAACCTGGTCCAAGCCACACAAGTCACCCCATCTTGGATTCCCCTAGGTCTCTAGTTTTCAGAAATGCACAGGTTTGGTAGGTTTCCCTAGGTGGCGGCTGAGCTACAGGCCAAAATCTACAGGTAGGCACTTTGCAAAAAACACCTCTGTTTTCCTTCACAAATTTGGATGTGTTCACGTTGCGCTTTGGGGCGTTTCCTGTCGCGGGCGCTAGGCCTACCCACACAAGTGAGGTATCATTTTTATCGGGAGACGTGGGGGAACGCTGGGGTGGAAGGAAATTTGTGGCTCCTCTCAGATTCCAGAACTTCCTGCCCCAGAAATGTGAGGAACATGTGTTTTTTTAGCCAAATTTTGAGGTTTGCAAAGGATTCTGGGTAACAGAACCTGGTCCAAGCCACACAAGTCACCCCATCTTGGATTCCCCTAGGTCTGTAGTTTTCAGAAATGCACAGGTTTGGTAGGTTTCCCTAGGTGGCGGCTGAGCTACAGGCCAAAATCTACAGGTAGGCACTTTGCAAAAAACACCTCTGTTTTCCTTCACAAATTTGGATGTGTCCACGTTGCGCTTTGGGGCGTTTCCTGTCGCGGGCGCTAGGCCTACCCACACAAGTGAGGTATCATTTTTATCGGGAGACGTGGGGGAACAGTGGGTGGAAGGAAATTTGTGGCTCCTCTCAGATTCCAGAACTTTCTGCCACAGAAATGTGAGGAACATATGTTTTTTTAGCCAAATTTTTAGGTTTGCAAAGGATTCTGGGTAATAGAACCTGGTCCGAGCCACACAAGTCACCCCATATTGGATTCCCCTAGGTCTCTAGTTTTCAGAAATGCGCAGGTTTGGTAGGTTTCCCTAGGTGGCGGCTGAGCTACAGGCCAAAATCTACAGGTAGGTACTTTGCAAAAAACACCTCTGTTTTCCTTCACAAATTTGGATGTGTCCACGTTGCGCTTTGGGGCGTTTCCTGTCGCGGGCGCTAGGCCTACCCACACAAGTGAGGTATCATTTTTATCGGGAGACGTGGGGGAACGCTGGGTGGAAGGAAATTTGTGGCTCCTCTCAGATTCCAGAACTTCCTGCCACAGAAATGTGAGGAACATGTGTTTTTTTAGCCACATTTTGAGGTTTGCAAAGGATTCTGGGTAACAGAACCTGGTCCAAGCCACACAAGTCACCCCATCTTGGATTCCCCTAGGTCTTTAGTTTTCAGAAATGCACAGGTTTGGTAGGTTTCTCTAGGTGGCGGCTGAGCTACACGCCGAAATCTACAGGTAGGCACTTTGCAAAAAACACCTCTGTTTTCCTTCACAAATTTGGATGTGTCCACATTGCGCTTTGGGGCGTTTCCTGTCGCGGGCGCTAGGCCTACCCACACAAGTGAGGTATCATTTTTATCGGTAGACGTGGGGGAACGCTGGGTGGAAGGAAATTTGTGGCTCCTCTCAGATTCCAGAGCTTTCTGCCACAGAAATGTGAGGAACATGTGTTTTATTTTGCCAAATTTTGAGGTTTGCAAAGGATTCTGGGTAACAGAACCTGGTCTGAGCCACACAAGTCACCCCATATTGGATTCCCCTACGTCTCTAGTTTTCAGAAATGCACAGGTTTGGTAGGTTTCCCTAGGTGGCGGCTGAGCTACAGGCCAAAATCTACAGGTAGGCACTTTGCAAAAAACACCTCTGTTTTCCTTCACAAATTTGGATGTGTCCACGTTGCACTTTGGGGCGTTTCCTGTCGCGGGCGCTAGGCCTACCCACACAAGTGAGGTATCATTTTTATCGGGAGACGTGGGGGAACGCTGGGTGGAAGGAAATTTGTGGCTCCTCACAGATTCCAGAACTTCCTGCCACAGAAATGTGAGGAACATGTGTTTTTTTAGCCACATTTTGAGGTTTGCAAAGGATTCTGGGTAACAGAACCTGGTCCAAGCCACACAAGTCACCCCATCTTGGATTCCCCTAGGTCTTTAGTTTTCAGAAATGCACAGGTTTGGTAGGTTTCTCTAGGTGGCGGCTGAGCTACACGCCAAAATCTACAGGTAGGCACTTTGCAAAAAACACCTCTGTTTTCCTTCACAAATTTGGATGTGTCCACGTTGCGCTTTGGGGCGTTTCCTGTCGCGGGCACTAGGCCTACCCACACAAGTGAGGTATCATTTTTATCGGGAGACGTGGGGGAACTCTGGGTGGAAGGAAATTTGTGGCTCCTCTCAGATTCCAGAACTTTCTGCCACAGAAATGTGAGGAACATGTGTTTTTTTAGCCAAATTTTGAGGTTTGCAAAGGATTCTGGGTAAGAGAACCTGGTCCGAGCCACACAAGTCACCCCATCTTGGATTCCCCTAGGTCTCTAGCTTTCAGAAATGCACAGGTTTGGTAGGTTTCCCTAGGTGGCGGCTGAGCTACAGGCCAAAATCTACAGGTAGGCACTTTGCAAAAAACACCTCTGTTTTCCTTCACAAATTTGGATGTGTCCACGTTGCGCTTTGGGGCGTTTCCTGTCACGGGCGCTAGGCCTACCCACACAAGTGAGGTATCATTTTTATCGGGAGACGTGGGGGAAGGCTGGGTGGAAGGAAATTTGTGGCTCCTCTCAGATTCCAGAACTTCCTGCCACAGAAATGTGAGGAACATGTGTTTTTTTAGCCAAATTTTGAGGTTTGCAAAGGATTCTGGGTAACAGAACCTGGTCCAAGCCACACAAGTCACCCCATCTTGGATTCCCCTAGGTCTCTAGTTTTTAGAAATGCACAGGTTTGGTAGGTTTCCCTAGGTGGCGGCTGAGCTACAGGCCAAAATCTACAGGTAGGCACTTTGCAAAAAACACCTCTGTTTTCCTTCACAAATTTGGATGTGTCCACGTTGCGCTATGGGGCGTTTCCTGTCGCGGGCGCTAGGCCTACCCACACAAGTGAGGTATCATTTTTATCGGTAGACGTGGGGGAACGCTGGGTGGAAGGAAATTTGTGGCTCCTCTCAGATTCCAGAGCTTTCTGCCACAGAAATGTGAGGAACATGTGTTTTATTTAGCCAAATTTTGAGGTTTGCAAAGGATTCTGGGTAACAGATCCTGGTCCGAGCCACACAAGTCACCCCATATTGGATTCCCCTACGTCTCTAGTTTTCAGAAATGCACAGGTTTGGTAGGTTTCCCTAGGTGGCGGCTGAGCTACAGGCCAAAATCTACAGGTAGGCACTTTGCAAAAAACACCTCTATTTTCCTTCACAAATTTGGATGTGTCCACGTTGCACTTTGGGGCGTTTCCTGTCGCGGGCGCTAGGCCTACCCACACAAGTGAGGTATAATTTTTATCGGGAGACATGGGGGAACGCTGGGTGGAAGGAAATTTGTGGCTTCTCTCAGATTCCAGAACTTTCTGCCACAGAAATGTGAGGAACATTTGTTTTTTTAGCCAATTTATGAGGTTTGCAAAGGATTCTGGGTAACAGAACCTGGTCCAAGCCACACAAGTCACCTCATCTTGGATTCCCCTAGGTCTCTAGTTTTCAGAAATGCACAGGTTTGGTAGGTTTCTCTAGGTGGCGGCTGAGCTACAGGCCAAAATCTACAGGTAGGCACTATGCAAAAAACACCTCTGTTTTCCTTCACAAATTTGGATGTGTCCACGTTGCGCTTTGGGGCGTTTCCTGTCGCGGGCGCTAGGCCTACCCACACAAGTGAGGTATCATTTTTATCGGTAGACGTGGGGGAACGCTGGGTGGAAGGAAATTTGTGGCTCCTCTCAGATTCCAGAGCTTTCTGCCACAGAAATGTGAGGAACATGTGTTTTTTTTAGCAAATTTTGAGGTTTGCAAAGGATTCTGGGTAACAGAACCTGGTCCGAGCCACACAAGTCACCCCATATTGGATTCCCCTAGGTCTCTAGTTTTCAGAAATGCACAGGTTTGGTAGGTTTCCCTAGGTGGCGGCTGAGCTACAGGCCAAAATCTACAGGTAGGCACTTCGCAAAAAACACCTCTGTTTTCCTTCACAAATTTGGATGTGTCCACGTTGCGCTTTGGGGCATTTCCTGTCGCGGGCGCTAGGCCTACCCACACAAGTGAGGTATCATTTTTATCGGGAGACGTGGGGGAACGCTGGGTGGAAGGAAATTTGGGGCTCCTCTCAGATTCCAGAACTTTCTGCCACAGAAATGTGAGGAACATGTGTTTTTTTTTAGCCAAATTTTGAGGTTTGCAAAGGATTCTGGGTAACAGAACCTGGTCCGAGCCACACAAGTCACCCCATATTGGATTCCCCTACGTCTCTAGTTTTCAGAAATGCACAGGTTTGGTAGGTTTCCCTAGGTGGCGGCTGAGCTACAGGCCAAAATCTACAGGTAGGCACTTTGCAAAAAACACCTCTGTTTTCCTTCACAAATTTGGATGTGTCCACGTTGCGCTTTGGGGCGTTTCCTGTCGCGGGCGCTAGGACTACCCACACAAGTGAGGTATCATTTTTATCGGGAGACATGGGGGAAGGCTGGGTGGAAGGAAATTTGTGGCTCCTCTCAGATTCCAGAACTTCCTGCCACAGAAATGTGAGGAACATGTGTTTTTTTAGCCAAATTTTGAGGTTTGCAAAGGATTCTGGGTAACAGAACCTGGTCCAAGCCAAACAAGTCACTCCATCTTGGATTCCCCTAGGTCTCTAGATTTCAGAAATGTACAGGTTTGGTAGGTTTCCCTAGGTGGCGGCTGAGCTACAGGCCAAAATCTACAGGTAGGCACTTTGCAAAAAACACTTCTGTTTTCCTTCACAAATTTGGATGTGTCCACGTTGCGCTTTGGGGCGTTTCCTGTCGCGGGCGCTAGGCCTACCCACACAAGTGAGGTATCATTTTTATCGGGAGACGTGGGGGAACGCTGGGTGGAAGGAAATTTGTGGCTCCTCTCAGATTCCAGAACTTCCTGCCACAGAAATGTGAGGAACATGTGTTTTTTTAGCCAAATTTTGAGGTTTGCAAAGGATTCTGGGTAACAGAACCTGGTCCAAGCCACACAAGTCACACCATCTTGGATTCCCCTAGGTCTCTAGTTTTCAGAAATGCACAGGTTTGGTAGGTTTCCCTAGGTGGCGGCTGAGCTACGGGCCAAAATCTACAGGTAGGCACTTTGCAAAAAACACCTCTGTTTTCCTTCACAAATTTGGATGTGTCCACGTTGCGCTTTGGGGCGTTTCCTGTCGCGGGCGCTAGGCCTACCCACACAAGTGAGGTATCATTTTTATCGGGAGACGTGGGGGAACGCTGGGTGGAAGGAAATTTGTGGCTCCTCTCAGATTCCAGAACTTCCTGCCACAGAAATGTGAGGAACATGTGTTTTTTTAGCCAAATTTTGAGGTTTGCAAAGGATTCTGGGTAACAGAACCTGGTCCAAGCCACACAAGTCACCCCATCTTGGATTCCCCTAGGTCTCTAGTTTTCAGAAATGCACAGGTTTGGTAGGTTTCTCTAGGTGGCGGCTGAGCTACAGGCCAAAATCTACAGGTAGGCACTTTGCAAAAAACACCTCTGTTTTCCTTCACAAATTTGTATGTGTCCACGTTGCGCTTTGGGGCGTTTCCTGTCGCGGGCGCTAGGCCTACAAACACAAGTGAGGTATCATTTTTATCGGGAGACGTGGGGGAAGGCTGGGTGGAAGGAAATTTGTGGCTCCTCTCAGATTCCAGAACTTCCTGCCACAGAAATGTGAGGAACATGTGTTTTTTTAGCCAAATTTTGAGGTTTGCAAAGGATTCTGGGTAACAGAACCTGGTCCAAGCCACACAAGTCACCCCATCTTGGATTCCCCTAGGTCTCTAGTTTTCAGAAATGCACAGGTTTGGTAGGTTTCCCTAGGTGGCGGCTGAGCTACAGGCCAAAATCTACAGGTAGGCACTTTGCAAAAAACACCTCTGTTTTCCTTCACAAATTTGGATGTGTCCACGTTGCGCTTTGGGGCGTTTCCTGTCGCGGGCGCTAGGCCTACCCACACAAGTGAGGTATCATTTTTATCGGGAGACGTGGGGGAACGCTGGGTGGAAGGAAATTTGTGGCTCCTCTCAGATTCCAGAACTTCCTGCCCCAGAAATGTGAGGAACATGTGTTTTTTTAGCCAAATTTTGAGGTTTGCAAAGGATTCTGGGTAACAGAACCTGGTCCAAGCCACACAAGTCACCCCATATTGGATTCCCCTACGTCTCTAGTTTTCAGAAATGCACAGGTTTGGTAGGTTTCCCTAGGTGGCGGCTGAGCTACAGGCCAAAATCTACAGGTAGGCACTTTGCAAAAAACACCTCTATTTTCCTTCACAAATTTGGATGTGTCCACGTTGCACTTTGGGGCGTTTCCTGACGCGGGCGCTAGGCCTACCCACACAAGTGAGGTATCATTTTTATCGGGAGACATGGGGGAACGCTGGGTGGAAGGAAATTTGTGGCTCCTCTCAGATTCCAGAACTTTCTGCCACAGAAATGTGAGGAACATGTGTTTTTTTAGCCAAATTATGAGGTTTGCAAAGGATTCTGGGTAACAGAACCTGGTCCAAGCCACACAAGTCACCTCATTTTGGATTCCCCTAGGTCTCTAGTTTTCAGAAATGCACAGGTTTGGTAGGTTTCTCTAGGTAGCGGCTGAGCTACAGGCCAAAATCTACAGGTAGGCACTATGCAAAAAACACCTCTGTTTTCCTTCACAAATTTGGATGAGTCCACGTTGCGCTTTGGGGCGTTTCCTGTCGCGGGCGCTAGGCCTACCCACACAAGTGAGGTATCATTTTTATCGGTAGACGTGGGGGAACGCTGGGTGGAAGGAAATTTGTGGCTCCTCTCAGATTCCAGAGCTTTCTGCCACAGAAATGTGAGGAACATGTGTTTTTTTTAGCCAAATTTTGAGGTTTGCAAAGGATTCTGGGTAACAGAACCTGGTCCGAGCCACACAAGTCACCCCATATTGGATTCCCCTAGGTCTCTAGTTTTCAGAAATGCACAGGTTTGGTAGGTTTCCCTAGGTGGCGGCTGAGCTACAGGCCAAAATCTACAGGTAGGCACTTTGCAAAAAACACCTCTGTTTTCCTTCACAAATTTGGATGTGTCCACGTTGCGCTTTGGGGCATTTCCTGTCGCGGGCGCTAGGCCTACCCACACAAGTGAGGTATCATTTTTATCGGGAGACGTGGGGGAACGCTGGGTGGAAGGAAATTTGGGGCTCCTCTCAGATTCCAGAACTTTCTGCCACAGAAATGTGAGGAACATGTGTTTTTTTTTTAGCCAAATTTTGAGGTTTGCAAAGGATTCTGGGTAACAGAACCTGGTCCGAGCCACACAAGTCACCCCATATTGGATTCCCCTACGTCTCTAGTTTTCAGAAATGCACAGGTTTGGTAGGTTTCCCTAGCTGGCGGCTGAGCTACAGGCCAAAATCTACAGGTAGGCACTTTGCAAAAAACACCTCTGTTTTCCTTCACAAATTTGGATGTGTCCACGTTGCGCTTTGGGGCGTTTCCTGTCGCGGGCGCTAGGACTACCCACACAAGTGAGGAATCATTTTTATCGGGAGACATGGGGGAAGGCTGGGTGGAAGGAAATTTGTGGCTCCTCTCAGATTCCAGAACTTCCTGCCACAGAAATGTGAGGAACATGTGTTTTTTTAGCCAAATTTTGAGGTTTGCAAAGGATTCTGGGTAACAGAACCTGGTCCAAGCCACACAAGTCACTCCATCTTGGATTCCCCTAGGTCTCTAGATTTCAGAAATGTACAGGTTTGGTAGGTTTCCCTAGGTGGCGGCTGAGCTACAGGCCAAAATCTACAGGTAGGCACTTTGCAAAAAACACTTCTGTTTTCCTTCACAAATTTGGATGTGTCCACGTTGCGCTTTGGGGCGTTTCCTGTCGCGGGCGCTAGGCCTACCCACACAAGTGAGGTATCATTTTTATCGGGAGACGTGGGGGAGCGCTGGGTGGAAGGAAATTTGTGGCTCCTCTCAGATTCCAGAACTTCCTGCCACAGAAATGTGAGGAACATGTGTTTTTTTAGCCAAATTTTGAGGTTTGCAAAGGATTCTGGGTAACAGAACCTGGTCCAAGCCACACAAGTCACCCCATCTTGGATTCCCCTAGGTCTCTAGTTTTCAGAAATGCACAGGTTTGGTAGGTTTCCCTAGGTGGCGGCTGAGCTACGGGCCAAAATCTACAGGTAGGCACTTTGCAAAAAACACCTCTGTTTTCCTTCACAAATTTGGATGTGTCCACGTTGCGCTTTGGGGCGTTTCCTGTCGCGGGCGCTAGGCCTACCCACACAAGTGAGGTATCATTTTTATCGGGAGACGTGGGGGAACGCTGGGTGGAAGGAAATTTGTGGCTCCTCTCAGATTCCAGAACTTCCTGCCACAGAAATGTGAGGAACATGTGTTTTTTTAGCCAAATTTTGAGGTTTGCAAAGGATTCTGGGTAACAGAACCTGGTCCAAGCCACACAAGTCACCCCATCTTGGATTCCCCTAGGTCTCTAGTTTTCAGAAATGCACAGGTTTGGTAGGTTTCTCTAGGTGGCGGCTGAGCTACAGGCCAAAATCTACAGGTAGGCACTTTGCAAAAAACACCTCTGTTTTCCTTCACAAATTTGTATGTGTCCACGTTGCGCTTTGGGGCGTTTCCTGTCGCGGGCGCTAGGCCTACAAACACAAGTGAGGTATCATTTTTATCGGGAGACGTGGGGGAAGGCTGGGTGGAAGGAAATTTGTGGCTCCTCTCAGATTCCAGAACTTCCTGCCACAGAAATGTGAGGAACATGTGTTTTTTTAGCCAAATTTTGAGGTTTGCAAAGGATTCTGGGTAACAGAACCTGGTCCAAGCCACACAAGTCACCCCATCTTGGATTCCCCTAGGTCTCTAGTTTTCAGAAATGCACAGGTTTGGTAGGTTTCCCTAGGTGGCGGCTGAGCTACAGGCCAAAATCTACAGGTAGGCACTTTGCAAAAAACACCTCTGTTTTCCTTCACAAATTTGGATGTGTTCACGTTGCGCTTTGGGGCGTTTCCTGTCGCGGGCGCTAGGCCTACCCACACAAGTGAGGTATCATTTTTATCGGGAGACGTGGGGGAACGCTGGGTGGAAGGAAATTTGTGGCTCCTCTCAGATTCCAGAACTTCCTGCCCCAGAAATGTGAGGAACATGTGTTTTTTTAGCCAAATTTTGAGGTTTGCAAAGGATTCTGGGTAACAGAACCTGGTCCAAGCCACACAAGTCACCCCATCTTGGATTCCCCTAGGTCTGTAGTTTTCAGAAATGCACAGGTTTGGTAGGTTTCCCTAGGTGGCGGCTGAGCTACAGGCCAAAATCTACAGGTAGGCACTTTGCAAAAAACACCTCTGTTTTCCTTCACAAATTTGGATGTGTCCACGTTGCGCTTTGGGGCGTTTCCTGTCGCGGGCGCTAGGCCTACCCACACAAGTGAGGTATCATTTTTATCGGGAGACGTGGGGGAACAGTGGGTGGAAGGAAATTTGTGGCTCCTCTCAGATTCCAGAACTTTCTGCCACAGAAATGTGAGGAACATATGTTTTTTTAGCCAAATTTTTAGGTTTGCAAAGGATTCTGGGTAATAGAACCTGGTCCGAGCCACACAAGTCACCCCATATTGGATTCCCCTAGGTCTCTAGTTTTCAGAAATGCGCAGGTTTGGTAGGTTTCCCTAGGTGGCGGCTGAGCTACAGGCCAAAATCTACAGGTAGGTACTTTGCAAAAAACACCTCTGTTTTCCTTCACAAATTTGGATGTGTCCACGTTGCGCTTTGGGGCGTTTCCTGTCGCGGGCGCTAGGCCTACCCACACAAGTGAGGTATCATTTTTATCGGGAGACGTGGGGGAACGCTGGGTGGAAGGAAATTTGTGGCTCCTCTCAGATTCCAGAACTTCCTGCCACAGAAATGTGAGGAACATGTGTTTTTTTAGCCACATTTTGAGGTTTGCAAAGGATTCTGGGTAACAGAACCTGGTCCAAGCCACACAAGTCACCCCATCTTGGATTCCCCTAGGTCTTTAGTTTTCAGAAATGCACAGGTTTGGTAGGTTTCTCTAGGTGGCGGCTGAGCTACACGCCGAAATCTACAGGTAGGCACTTTGCAAAAAACACCTCTGTTTTCCTTCACAAATTTGGATGTGTCCACATTGCGCTTTGGGGCGTTTCCTGTCGCGGGCGCTAGGCCTACCCACACAAGTGAGGTATCATTTTTATCGGTAGACGTGGGGGAACGCTGGGTGGAAGGAAATTTGTGGCTCCTCTCAGATTCCAGAGCTTTCTGCCACAGAAATGTGAGGAACATGTGTTTTATTTTGCCAAATTTTGAGGTTTGCAAAGGATTCTGGGTAACAGAACCTGGTCTGAGCCACACAAGTCACCCCATATTGGATTCCCCTACGTCTCTAGTTTTCAGAAATGCACAGGTTTGGTAGGTTTCCCTAGGTGGCGGCTGAGCTACAGGCCAAAATCTACAGGTAGGCACTTTGCAAAAAACACCTCTGTTTTCCTTCACAAATTTGGATGTGTCCACGTTGCACTTTGGGGCGTTTCCTGTCGCGGGCGCTAGGCCTACCCACACAAGTGAGGTATCATTTTTATCGGGAGACATGGGGGAACGCTGGGTGGAAGGAAATTTGTGGCTCCTCTCAGATTCCAGAACTTTCTGCCACAGAAATGTGAGGAACATGTGTTTTTTTAGCCAAATTATGAGGTTTGCAAAGGATTCTGGGTAACAGAACCTGGTCCAAGCCACACAAGTCACCTCATCTTGGATTCCCCTAGGTCTCTAGTTTTCAGAAATGCACAGGTTTGGTAGGTTTCTCTAGGTGGCGGCTGAGCTACAGGCCAAAATCTACAGGTAGGCACTATGCAAAAAACACCTCTGTTTTCCTTCACAAATTTGGATGTGTCCACGTTGCGCTTTGGGGCGTTTCCTGTCGCGGGCGCTAGGGCTACCCACACAAGTGAGGTATCATTTTTATCGGTAGACGTGGGGGAACGCTGGGTGGAAGGAAATTTGTGGCTCCTCTCAGATTCCAGAGCTTTCTGCCACAGAAATGTGAGGAACATGTGTTTTTTTTAGCCAAATTTTGAGGTTTGCAAAGGATTCTGGGTAACAGAACCTGGTCCGAGCCACACAAGTCACCCCATATTGGATTCCCCTAGGTCTCTAGTTTTCAGAAATGCACAGGTTTGGTAGGTTTCCCTAGGTGGCGGCTGAGCTACAGGCCAAAATCTACAGGTAGGCACTTTGCAAAAAAACACCTCTGTTTTCCTTCACAAACTTGGATGTGTCCACGTTGCGCTTTGGGGCATTTCCTGTCGCGGGCGCTAGGCCTACCCACACAAGTGAGGTATCATTTTTATAGGGAGACGTGGGGGAACGCTGGGTGGAAGGAAATTTGGGGCTCCTCTCAGATTCCAGAACTTTCTGCCACAGAAATGTGAGGAACATGTGTTTTTTTTTTAGCCAAATTTTGAGGTTTGCAAAGGATTCTGGGTAACAGAACCTGGTCCGAGCCACACAAGTCACCCCATATTGGATTCCCCTACGTCTCTAGTTTTCAGAAATGCACAGGTTTGGTAGGTTTCCCTAGGTGGCGGCTGAGCTACAGGCCAAAATCTACAGGTAGGCACTTTGCAAAAAACACCTCTGTTTTCCTTCACAAATTTGGATGTGTCCACGTTGCGCTTTGGGGCGTTTCCTGTCGCGGGCGCTAGGACTACCCACACAAGTGAGGTATCATTTTTATCGGGAGACTTGGGGGAAGGCTGGGTGGAAGGAAATTTGTGGCTCCTCTCAGATTCCAGAACTTCCTGCCACAGAAATGTGAGGAACATGTGTTTTTTTAGCCAAATTTTGAGGTTTGCAAAGGATTCTGGGTAACAGAACCTGGTCCAAGCCACACAAGTCACTCCATCTTGGATTCCCCTAGGTCTCTAGATTTCAGAAATGTACAGGTTTGGTAGGTTTCCCTAGGTGGCGGCTGAGCTACAGGCCAAAATCTACAGGTAGGCACTTTGCAAAAAACACTTCTGTTTTCCTTCACAAATTTGGATGTGTCCACGTTGCGCTTTGGGGCGTTTCCTGTCGCGGGCGCTAGGCCTACCCACACAAGTGAGGTATCATTTTTATCGGGAGACGTGGGGGAACGCTGGGTGGAAGGAAATTTGTGGCTCCTCTCAAATTCCAGAACTTCCTGCCACAGAAATGTGAGGAACATGTGTTTTTTTAGCCAAATTTTGAGGTTTGCAAAGGATTCTGGGTAACAGAACCTGGTCCAAGCCACACAAGTCACCCCATCTTGGATTCCCCTAGGTCTCTAGTTTTCAGAAATGCACAGGTTTGGTAGGTTTCCCTAGGTGGCGGCTGAGCTACGGGCCAAAATCTACAGGTAGGCACTTTGCAAAAAACACCTCTGTTTTCCTTCACAGATTTGGATGTGTCCACGTTGCGCTTTGGGGCGTTTCCTGTCGCGGGCGCTAGGCCTACCCACACAAGTGAGGTATCATTTTTATCAGGAGACGTGGGGGAACGCTGGGTGGAAGGAAATTTGTGGCTCCTCTCAGATTCCAGAACTTCCTGCCACAGAAATGTGAGGAACATGTGTTTTTTTAGCCAAATTTTGAGGTTTGCAAAGGATTCTGGGTAACAGAACCTGGTCCAAGCCACACAAGTCACCCCATCTTGGATTCCCCTAGGTCTCTAGTTTTCAGAAATGCACAGGTTTGGTAGGTTTCCCTAGGTGGCGGCTGAGCTACAGGCCAAAATCTACAGGTAGGCACTTTGCAAAAAACACCTCTGTTTTCCTTCACAAATTTGGATGTGTCCACGTTGCGCTTTGGGGCGTTTCCTGTCGCGGGCGCTAGGCCTACCCACACAAGTGAGGTTTCATTTTTATCGGAAGACGTGGGGGAACACTGGGTGGAAGGAAATTTGTGGCTCCTCTCAGATTCCAGAACTTTCTGCCACAGAAATGTGAGGAACATATGTTTTTTTAGCCAAATTTTTAGGTTTGCAAAGGATTCTGGGTAATAGAACCTGGTCCGAGCCACACAAGTCACCCCATATTGGATTCCCCTAGGTCTCTAGTTTTCAGAAATGCGCAGGTTTGGTAGGTTTCCCTAGGTGGCGGCTGAGCTACAGGCCAAAATCTACAGGTAGGTACTTTGCAAAAAACACCTCTGTTTTCCTTCACAAATTTGGATGTGTCCACGTTGCGCTTTGGGGCGTTTCCTGTCGCGGGCGCTAGGCCTACCCACACAAGTGAGGTATCATTTTTATCGGGAGACGTGGGGGAACGCTGGGTGGAAGGAAATTTGTGGCTCCTCTCAGATTCCAGAACTTCCTGCCACAGAAATGTGAGGAACATGTGTTTTTTTAGCCACATTTTGAGGTTTGCAAAGGATTCTGGGTAACAGAACCTGGTCCAAGCCACACAAGTCACCCCATCTTGGATTCCCCTAGGTCTTTAGTTTTCAGAAATGCACAGGTTTGGTAGGTTTCTCTAGGTGGCGGCTGAGCTACACGCCGAAATCTACAGGTAGGCACTTTGCAAAAAACACCTCTGTTTTCCTTCACAAATTTGGATGTGTCCACGTTGCGCTTTGGGGCGTTTCCTGTCGCGGGCACTAGGCCTACCCACACAAGTGAGGTATCATTTTTATCGGGAGACGTGGGGGAACTCTGGGTGGAAGGAAATTTGTGGCTCCTCTCAGATTCCAGAACTTTCTGCCACAGAAATGTGAGGAACATGTGTTTTTTTAGCCAAATTTTGAGGTTTGCAAAGGATTCTGGGTAAGAGAACCTGGTCCGAGCCACACAAGTCACCCCATCTTGGATTCCCCTAGGTCTCTAGTTTTGAGAAATGCACAGGTTTGGTAGGGTTCCCTAGGTGGCGGCTGAGCTACAGGCCAAAATCTACAGGTAGGCACTTTGCAAAAAACACCTCTGTTTTCCTTCACAAATTTGGATGTGTCCACGTTGCGCTTTGGGGCGTTTCCTGTCACGGGCGCTAGGCCTACCCACACAAGTGAGGTATCATTTTTATCGGGAGACGTGGGGGAAGGCTGGGTGGAAGGAAATTTGTGGCTCCTCTCAGATTCCAGAACTTCCTGCCACAGAAATGTGAGGAACATGTGTTTTTTTTCTAGCCAAATTTTGAGGTTTGCAAAGGATTCTGGGTAACAGAACCTGGTCCGAGCCACACAAGTCACCCCATATTGGATTCCCCTAGGTCTCTAGTTTTCAGAAATGCACAGGTTTGGTAGGTTTCCCTAGGTGGCGGCTGAGCTACAGGCCAAAATCTACAGGTAGGCACTTTGCAAAAAACAACTCTGTTTTCCTTCACAAATTTGGATGTGTCCACGTTGCGCTTTGGGGCGTCTCCTGTCGCGGGCGCTAGGCCTACCCACACAAGTGAGGTATCATTTTTATCGGGAGACGTGGGGGAACGCTGGGTGGAAGGAAATTTGTGGCTCCTCTCAGATTCCAGAACTTTCTGCCACAGAAATGTGAGGAACATGTGTTTTTTTAGCCAAATTTTGAGGTTTGCAAAGGATTCTGGGTAATAGAACCTGGTCCGAGCCACACAAGTCACCCCATCTTGGATTCCCCTAGGTCTCTAGTTTTCAGAAATGCACAGGTTTGGTAGGTTTCCCTAGGTGGCGGCTGAGCTACAGGCCAGAATCTACAGGTAGGCACTTTGCAAAAAACACCTCTGTTTTCCTTCACAAATTTGGATGTGTCCACGTTGCGCTTTGGGGCGTTTCCTGTCGCGGGTGCTAGGCCTACCCACACAAGTGAGGTATCATTTTTATCGGGAGACGTGGGGGAACGCTGGGTGGAAGGAAATTTGTGGCTCCTCTCAGATTCCAGAACTGACTGCCACAGAAATGTGAGGAACATGTGTTTTTTTAGCCAAAGTTTGAGGTTTGCAAAGGATTCTGGGTAACAGAACCTGGTCCAAGCCACACAAGTCACCCCATCTTGGATTCCCCTAGGTCTCTAGTTTTCAGAAATGCACAGGTTTGGTAGGTTTCTCTAGGTGGCGGCTGAGCTACAGGCCAAAATCTACAGGTAGGCACTTTGCAAAAAACACCTCTGTTTTCCTTCACAAATTTGGATGTGTCCACGTTGCGCTTTGGGGCGTTTCCTGTCGCGGGCGATAGGCCTACCCACACAAGTGAGGTATCATTTTTATTGGGAGACGTGGGGGAACGCTGGGTGGAAGGAAATTTGTGGCTCCTCTCAGATTCCAGAACTTCCTGCCACAGAAATGTGAGGAACATGTGTTTTTTTAGCCAAATTTTGAGGTTTGCAAAGGATTCTGGGTAACAGAACCTGGTCCAAGCCACACAAGTCACCCCATCTTGGATTCCCCTAGGTCTCTAGTTTTCAGAAATGCACAGGTTTGGTAGGTTTCCCTAGGTGGCGGCTGAGCTACAGGCCAAAATCTACAGGTAGGCACTTTGCAAAAAACACCTCTGTTTTCCTTCACAAATTTGGATGTGTCCACGTTGCGCTTTGGGGCGTTTCCTGTCGCGGGCGCTAGGCCTACCCACACAAGTGAGGTATCATTTTTATCGGTAGACGTGGGGGAACGCTGGGTGGAAGGAAATTTGTGGCTCCTCTCAGATTCCAGAGCTTTCTGCCACAGAAATGTGAGGAACATGTGTTTTATTTAGCCAAATTTTGAGGTTTGCAAAGGATTCTGGGTAACAGAACCTGGTCCGAGCCACACAAGTCACCCCATATTGGATTCCCCTACGTCTCTAGTTTTCAGAAATGCACAGGTTTGGTAGGTTTCCCTAGGTGGCGGCTGAGCTACAGGCCAAAATCTACAGGTAGGCACTTTGCAAAAAACACCTCTGTTTTCCTTCACAAATTTGGATGTGTCCACGTTGCACTTTGGGGCGTTTCCTGTCGCGGGCGCTAGGCCTACCCACACAAGTGAGGTATCATTTTTATCGGGAGACATGGGGGAACGCTAGGTGGAAGGAAATTTGTGGCTCCTCTCAGATTCCAGAACTTTCTGCCACAGAAATGTGAGGAACATGTGTTTTTTTAGCCAAATTATGAGGTTTGCAAAGGATTCTGGGTAACAGAACCTGGTCCAAGCCACACAAGTCACCTCATCTTGGATTCCCCTAGGTCTCTAGTTTTCAGAAATGCACAGGTTTGGTAGGTTTCTCTAGGTGGCGGCTGAGCTACAGGCCAAAATCTACAGGTAGGCACTATGCAAAAAACACCTCTGTTTTCCTTCACAAATTTGGATGTGTCCACGTTGCGCTTTGGGGCATTTCCTGTCGCGGGCGCTAGGCCTACCCACACAAGTGAGGTATCATTTTTATCGGGAGACGTGGGGGAACGCTGGGTGGAAGGAAATTTGTGGCTCCTCTCAGATTCCAGAACTTCCTGCCACAGAAATGTGAGGAACATGTGTTTTTTTAGCCAAATTATGAGGTTTGCAAAGGATTCTGGGTAACAGAACCTGGTCCAAGCCACACAAGTCACCCCATCTTGGATTCCCCTAGGTCTCTAGTTTTCAGAAATGCACAGGTTTGGTAGGTTTCTCTAGGTGGCGGCTGAGCTACAGGCCAAAATCTACAGGTAGGCACTATGCAAAAAACACCTCTGTTTTCCTTCACAAATTTGGATGTGTCCACGTTGCACTTTGGGGCGTTTCCTGTCGCGGGCGCTAGGCCTACCCACACAAGTGAGGTATCATTTTTATCGGTAGACGTGGGGGAACGCTGGGTGGAAGGAAATTTGTGGCTCCTCTCAGATTCCAGAACTTTCTGCCACAGAAATGTGAGGAACATGTGGTTTTGTTAGCCAAATTTTGAGGTTTGCAAAGGATTCTGGGTAACAGAACCTGGTCCGAGCCACACAAGTCACCCCATCTTGGATTCCCCTAGGTCTCTAGTTTTCAGAAATGCACAGGTTTGGTAGGTTTCCCTAGGTGGCGGCTGAGCTGCAGGCCAAAATCTACAGGTAGGCACTTTGCAAAAAACACCTCTGTTTTCCTTCACAAATTTGGATGTGTCCACGTTGCGCTTTGGGGCGTTTCCTGTCGCGGGCGCTAGGCCTACCCACACAAGTGAGGTATCATTTTTATCGGGAGACGTCGGGGAACTCTGGGTGGAAGGAAATTTGTGGCTCCTCTCAGATTCCAGAACTTTCTGCCACAGAAATGTGAGGAACATGTGTTTTTTTAGCCAAATTTTGAGGTTTGCAAAGGATTCTGGGTAACAGAACCTGGTCCAAGCCACACAAGTCACCCCATCTTGGATTCCCCTAGGTCTCTAGTTTTCAGAAATGCACAGGTTTGGTAGGTTTCCCTAGGTGGCGGCTGAGCTACAGGCCAAAATCTACAGGTAGGCACTTTGCAAAAAACACCTCTGTTTTCCTTCACAAATTTGGATGTGTCCACGTTGCGCTTTGGGGCGTTTCCTGTCGCGGGCGCTAGGCCTACCCACACAAGTGAGGTATCATTTTTATCGGTAGACGTGGGGGAACGCTGGGTGGAAGGAAATTTGTGGCTCCTCTCAGATTCCAGAGCTTTCTGCCACAGAAATGTGAGGAACATGTGTTTTTTTTAGCCAAATTTTGAGGTTTGCAAAGGATTCTGGGTAACAGAACCTGGTCCGAGCCACACAAGTCACCCCATATTGGATTCCCCTAGGTCTCTAGTTTTCAGAAATGCACAGCTTTGGTAGGTTTCCCTAGGTGGCGGCTGAGCTACAGGCCAAAATCTACAGGTAGGCACTTTGCAAAAAACACCTATGTTTTCCTTCACAAATTTGGATGTGTCCACGTTGCGCTTTGGGGCGTTTCCTGTCGCGGGCGCTAGGCCAACCCACACAAGTGAGGTATCATTTTTATCGGGAGACGTGGGGGAACGCTGGGTGGAAGGAAATTTGTGGCTCCTCTCAGATTCCAGAACTTTCTGCCACAGAAATATGAGGAACATGTGTTTTTTTAGCCGAATTTTGAGGTTTGCAAAGGATTCTGGGTAATAGAACCTGGTCCGAGCCACACAAGTCACCCCATCTTGGATTCCCCTAGGTCTCTAGTTTTCAGAAATGCACAGGTTTGGTAGCTTTCCCAAGGTGGCGGCTGAGCTACAGGCCAAAATCTACAGGTAGGCACTTTGCAAAAAACACCTCTGTTTTCCTTCACAAATTTGGATGTGTCCACGTTGCGCTTTGGGGCGTTTCCTGTCCCGGGCGCTAGGCCTATCCACACAGGTGAGGGATCATTTTTATCGGGAGACGTAGGGGAACGCTGGGTGGAAGGAAATTTGTGGCTCCTCTCAGATTCCAGAACTTCCTGCCACAGAAATGTGAGGAACATGTGTTTTTTTAGCCAAATTATGAGGTTTGCAAAGGATTCTGGGTAACAGAACCTGGTCCAAGCCACACAAGTCACCCCATCTTGGATTCCCCTAGGTCTCTAGTTTTCAGAAATGCACCGGTTTGGTAGGTTTCTCTAGGTGGCGGCTGAGCTACAGGCCAAAATCTACAGGTAGGCACTATGCAAAAAACACCTCTGTTTTCCTTCACAAATTTGGATGTGTCCACGTTGCGCTTTGGGGCGTTTCCTGTCGCGGGCGCTAGGCCTACCCACACAAGTGAGGTATCATTTTTATCGGTAGACGTGGGGGAACGCTAGGTGGAAGGAAATTTGTGGCTCCTCTCAGATTCCAGAACTTTCTGCCACAGAAATGTGAGGAACATGTGTTTTTTTTCTAGCCAAATTTTGAGGTTTGCAAAGGATTCTGGGTAACAGAACCTGGTCCGAGCCACACAAGTCACCCCATATTGGATTCCCCTAGGTCTCTAGTTTTCAGAAATGCACAGGTTTGGTAGGTTTCCCTAGGTGGCGGCTGAGCTACAGGCCAAAATCTACAGGTAGGCACTTTGCAAAAAACAACTCTGTTTTCCTTCACAAATTTGGATGTGTCCACGTTGCGCTTTGGGGCGTTTCCTGTCGCGGGCGCTAGGCCTACCCACACAAGTGAGGTATCATTTTTATCGGGAGACGTGGGGGAACGCTGGGTGGAAGGAAATTTGTGGCTCCTCTCAGATTCCAGAACTTTCTGCCACAGAAATGTGAGGAACATGTGTTTTTTTAGCCAAATTTTGAGGTTTGCAAAGGATTCTGGGTAAGAGAACCTGGTCCGAGCCACACAAGTCACCCCATCTTGGATTCCCCTAGGTCTCTAGTTTTCAGAAATGCACAGGTTTGGTAGGTTTCCCTAGGTGGCGGCTGAGCTACAGGCCAGAATCTACAGGTAGGCACTTTGCAAAAAACACCTCTGTTTTCCTTCACAAATTTGGATGTGTCCACGTTGCGCTTTGGGGCGTTTCCTGTCGCGGGTGCTAGGCCTACCCACACAAGTGAGGTATCATTTTTATCGGGAGACGTGGGGGAACGCTGGGTGGAAGGAAATTTGTGGCTCCTCTCAGATTCCAGAACTGACTGCCACAGAAATGTGAGGAACATGTGTTTTTTAAGCCAAAGTTTGAGGTTTGCAAAGTATTCTGGGTAACAGAACCTGGTCCAAGCCACACAAGTCACCCCATCTTGGATTCCCCTAGGTCTCTAGTTTTCAGAAATGCGCAGGTTTGGTAGGTTTCTCTAGGTGGCGGCTGAGCTACAGGCCAAAATCTACAGGTAGGCACTTTGCAAAAAACACCTCTGTTTTCCTTCACAAATTTGGATGTGTCCACGTTGCGCTTTGGGGCGTTTCCTGTCGCGGGCGATAGGCCTACCCACACAAGTGAGGTATAATTTTTATTGGGAGACGTGGGGGAATGCTGGGTGGAAGGAAATTTGTGGCTCCTCTCAGATTCCAGAACTTCCTGCCACAGAAATGTGAGGAACATGTGTTTTTTTAGCCAAATTTTGAGGTTTGCAAAGGATTCTGGGTAACAGAACCTGGTCCAAGCCACACAAGTCACCCCATCTTGGATTCCCCTAGGTCTCTAGTTTTCAGAAATGCACAGGTTTGGTAGGTTTCCCTAGGTGGCGGCTGAGCTACAGGCCAAAATCTACAGGTAGGCACTTTGCAAAAAACACCTCTGTTTTCCTTCACAAATTTGGATGTGTCCACGTTGCGCTTTGGGGTGTTTCCTGTCGCGGGCGCTAGGCCTACCCACACAAGTGAGGTATCATTTTTATCGGTAGACGTGGGGGAACGCTGGGTGGAAGGAAATTTGTGGCTCCTCTCAGATTCCAGAGCTTTCTGCCACAGAAATGTGAGGAACATGTGTTTTATTTAGCCAAATTTTGAGGTTTGCAAAGGATTCTGGGTAACAGAACCTGGTCCGAGCCACACAAGTCACCCCATATTGGATTCCCCTACGTCTCTAGTTTTCAGAAATGCACAGGTTTGGTAGGTTTCCCTAGGTGGCGGCTGAGCTACAGGCCAAAATCTACAGGTAGGCACTATGCAAAAAACACCTCTGTTTTCCTTCACAAATTTGGATGTGTCCACGTTGCGCTTTGGGGCGTTTCCTGTCGCGGGCGCTAGGCCTACCCACACAAGTGAGGTATCATTTTTATCGGGAGACGTGGGGGAACGCTGGGTGGAAGGAAATTTGTGGCTCCTCTCAGATTCCAGAACTTCCTGCCACAGAAATGTGAGGAACATGTGTTTTTTTAGCCACATTTTGAGGTTTGCAAAGGATTCTGGGTAACAGAACCTGGTCCAAGCCACACAAGTCACCCCATCTTGGATTCCCCTAGGTCTTTAGTTTTCAGAAATGCACAGGTTTGGTAGGTTTCTCTAGGTGGCGGCTGAGCTACACGCCGAAATCTACAGGTAGGCACTTTGCAAAAAACACCTCTGTTTTCCTTCACAAATTTGGATGTGTCCACATTGTGCTTTGGGGCGTTTCCTGTCGCGGGCGCTAGGCCTACCCACACAAGTGAGGTATCATTTTTATCGGTAGACGTGGGGGAACGCTGGGTGGAAGGAAATTTGTGGCTCCTCTCAGATTCCAGAGCTTTCTGCCACAGAAATGTGAGGAACATGTGTTTTATTTTGCCAAATTTTGAGGTTTGCAAAGGATTCTGGGTAACAGAACCTGGTCTGAGCCACACAAGTCACCCCATATTGGATTCCCCTACGTCTCTAGTTTTCAGAAATGCACAGGTTTGGTAGGTTTCCCTAGGTGGCGGCTGAGCTACAGGCCAAAATCTACAGGTAGGCACTTTGCAAAAAACACCTCTGTTTTCCTTCACAAATTTGGATGTGTCCACGTTGCACTTTGGGGCGTTTCCTGTCGCGGGCGCTAGGCCTACCCACACAAGTGAGGTATCATTTTTATCGGGAGACATGGGGGAACGCTGGGTGGAAGGAAATTTGTGGCTCCTCTCAGATTCCAGAACTTTCTGCCACAGAAATGTGAGGAACATGTGTTTTTTTAGCCAAATTATGAGGTTTGCAAAGGATTCTGGGTAACAGAACCTGGTCCAAGCCACACAAGTCACCTCATCTTGGATTCCCCTAGGTCTCTAGTTTTCAGAAATGCACAGGTTTGGTAGGTTTCTCTAGGTGGCGGCTGAGCTACAGGCCAAAATCTACAGGTAGGCACTATGCAAAAAACACCTCTGTTTTCCTTCACAAATTTGGATGTGTCCACGTTGCGCTTTGGGGCGTTTCCTGTCGCGGGCGCTAGGGCTACCCACACAAGTGAGGTATCATTTTTATCGGTAGACGTGGGGGAACGCTGGGTGGAAGGAAATTTGTGGCTCCTCTCAGATTCCAGAGCTTTCTGCCACAGAAATGTGAGGAACATGTGTTTTTTTTAGCCAAATTTTGAGGTTTGCAAAGGATTCTGGGTAACAGAACCTGGTCCGAGCCACACAAGTCACCCCATATTGGATTCCCCTAGGTCTCTAGTTTTCAGAAATGCACAGGTTTGGTAGGTTTCCCTAGGTGGCGGCTGAGCTACAGGCCAAAATCTACAGGTAGGCACTTTGCAAAAAACACCTCTGTTTTCCTTCACAAACTTGGATGTGTCCACGTTGCGCTTTGGGGCATTTCCTGTCGCGGGCGCTAGGCCTACCCACACAAGTGAGGTATCATTTTTATAGGGAGACGTGGGGGAACGCTGGGTGGAAGGAAATTTGGGGCTCCTCTCAGATTCCAGAACTTTCTGCCACAGAAATGTGAGGAACATGTGTTTTTTTTTTAGCCAAATTTTGAGGTTTGCAAAGGATTCTGGGTAACAGAACCTGGTCCGAGCCACACAAGTCACCCCATATTGGATTCCCCTACGTCTCTAGTTTTCAGAAATGCACAGGTTTGGTAGGTTTCCCTAGGTGGCGGCTGAGCTACAGGCCAAAATCTACAGGTAGGCACTTTGCAAAAAACACCTCTGTTTTCCTTCACAAATTTGGATGTGTCCACGTTGCGCTTTGGGGCGTTTCCTGTCGCGGGCGCTAGGACTACCCACACAAGTGAGGTATCATTTTTATCGGGAGACTTGGGGGAAGGCTGGGTGGAAGGAAATTTGTGGCTCCTCTCAGATTCCAGAACTTCCTGCCACAGAAATGTGAGGAACATGTGTTTTTTTAGCCAAATTTTGAGGTTTGCAAAGGATTCTGGGTAACAGAACCTGGTCCAAGCCACACAAGTCACTCCATCTTGGATTCCCCTAGGTCTCTAGATTTCAGAAATGTACAGGTTTGGTAGGTTTCCCTAGGTGGCGGCTGAGCTACAGGCCAAAATCTACAGGTAGGCACTTTGCAAAAAACACTTCTGTTTTCCTTCACAAATTTGGATGTGTCCACGTTGCGCTTTGGGGCGTTTCCTGTCGCGGGCGCTAGGCCTACCCACACAAGTGAGGTATCATTTTTATCGGGAGACGTGGGGGAACGCTGGGTGGAAGGAAATTTGTGGCTCCTCTCAAATTCCAGAACTTCCTGCCACAGAAATGTGAGGAACATGTGTTTTTTTAGCCAAATTTTGAGGTTTGCAAAGGATTCTGGGTAACAGAACCTGGTCCAAGCCACACAAGTCACCCCATCTTGGATTCCCCTAGGTCTCTAGTTTTCAGAAATGCACAGGTTTGGTAGGTTTCCCTAGGTGGCGGCTGAGCTACGGGCCAAAATCTACAGGTAGGCACTTTGCAAAAAACACCTCTGTTTTCCTTCACAGATTTGGATGTGTCCACGTTGCGCTTTGTGGCGTTTCCTGTCGCGGGCGCTAGGCCTACCCACACAAGTGAGGTATCATTTTTATCAGGAGACGTGGGGGAACGCTGGGTGGAAGGAAATTTGTGGCTCCTCTCAGATTCCAGAACTTCCTGCCACAGAAATGTGAGGAACATGTGTTTTTTTAGCCAAATTTTGAGGTTTGCAAAGGATTCTGGGTAACAGAACCTGGTCCAAGCCACACAAGTCACCCCATCTTGGATTCCCCTAGGTCTCTAGTTTTCAGAAATGCACAGGTTTGGTAGGTTTCTCTAGGTGGAGGCTGAGCTACAGGCCAAAATCTACAGGTAGGCACTTTGCAAAAAACACCTCTGTTTTCCTTCACAAATTTGTATGTGTCCACGTTGCGCTTTGGGGCGTTTCCTGTTGCGGGCGCTAGGCCTACAAACACAAGTGAGGTATCATTTTTATCGGGAGACGTGGGGGAAGGCTGGGTGGAAGGAAATTTGTGGCTCCTCTCAGATTCCAGAACTTCCTGCCACAGAAATGTGAGGAACATGTGTTTTTTTAGCCAAATTTTGAGATTTGCAAAGGATTCTGGGTAACAGAACCTGGTCCAAGCCACACAAGTCACCCCATCTTGGATTCCCCTAGGTCTCTAGTTTTCAGAAATGCACAGGTTTGGTAGGTTTCCCTAGGTGGCGGCTGAGCTACAGGCCAAAATCTACAGGTAGGCACTTTGCAAAAAACACCTCTGTTTTCCTTCACAAATTTGGATGTGTCCACGTTGCGCTTTGGGGCGTTTCCTGTCGCGGGCGCTAGGCCTACCCACACAAGTGAGGTTTCATTTTTATCGGAAGACGTGGGGGAACACTGGGTGGAAGGAAATTTGTGGCTCCTCTCAGATTCCAGAACTTTCTGCCACAGAAATGTGAGGAACATATGTTTTTTTAGCCAAATTTTTAGGTTTGCAAAGGATTCTGGGTAATAGAACCTGGTCCGAGCCACACAAGTCACCCCATATTGGATTCCCCTAGGTCTCTAGTTTTCAGAAATGCGCAGGTTTGGTAGGTTTCCCTAGGTGGCGGCTGAGCTACAGGCCAAAATCTACAGGTAGGTACTTTGCAAAAAACACCTCTGTTTTCCTTCACAAATTTGGATGTGTCCACGTTGCGCTTTGGGGCGTTTCCTGTCGCGGGCGCTAGGCCTACCCACACAAGTGAGGTATCATTTTTATCGGGAGACGTGGGGGAACGCTGGGTGGAAGGAAATTTGTGGCTCCTCTCAGATTCCAGAACTTCCTGCCACAGAAATGTGAGGAACATGTGTTTTTTTAGCCACATTTTGAGGTTTGCAAAGGATTCTGGGTAACAGAACCTGGTCCAAGCCACACAAGTCACCCCATCTTGGATTCCCCTAGGTCTTTAGTTTTCAGAAATGCACAGGTTTGGTAGGTTTCTCTAGGTGGCGGCTGAGCTACACGCCGAAATCTACAGGTAGGCACTTTGCAAAAAACACCTCTGTTTTCCTTCACAAATTTGGATGTGTCCACGTTGCGCTTTGGGGCGTTTCCTGTCGCGGGCACTAGGCCTACCCACACAAGTGAGGTATCATTTTTATCGGGAGACGTGGGGGAACTCTGGGTGGAAGGAAATTTGTGGCTCCTCTCAGATTCCAGAACTTTCTGCCACAGAAATGTGAGGAACATGTGTTTTTTTAGCCAAATTTTGAGGTTTGCAAAGGATTCTGGGTAAGAGAACCTGGTCCGAGCCACACAAGTCACCCCATCTTGGATTCCCCTAGGTCTCTAGTTTTGAGAAATGCACAGGTTTGGTAGGGTTCCCTAGGTGGCGGCTGAGCTACAGGCCAAAATCTACAGGTAGGCACTTTGCAAAAAACACCTCTGTTTTCCTTCACAAATTTGGATGTGTCCACGTTGCGCTTTGGGGCGTTTCCTGTCACGGGCGCTAGGCCTACCCACACAAGTGAGGTATCATTTTTATCGGGAGACGTGGGGGAAGGCTGGGTGGAAGGAAATTTGTGGCTCCTCTCAGATTCCAGAACTTCCTGCCACAGAAATGTGAGGAACATGTGTTTTTTTTCTAGCCAAATTTTGAGGTTTGCAAAGGATTCTGGGTAACAGAACCTGGTCCGAGCCACACAAGTCACCCCATATTGGATTCCCCTAGGTCTCTAGTTTTCAGAAATGCACAGGTTTGGTAGGTTTCCCTAGGTGGCGGCTGAGCTACAGGCCAAAATCTACAGGTAGGCACTTTGCAAAAAACAACTCTGTTTTCCTTCACAAATTTGGATGTGTCCACGTTGCGCTTTGGGGCGTCTCCTGTCGCGGGCGCTAGGCCTACCCACACAAGTGAGGTATCATTTTTATCGGGAGACGTGGGGGAACGCTGGGTGGAAGGAAATTTGTGGCTCCTCTCAGATTCCAGAACTTTCTGCCACAGAAATGTGAGGAACATGTGTTTTTTTAGCCAAATTTTGAGGTTTGCAAAGGATTCTGGGTAATAGAACCTGGTCCGAGCCACACAAGTCACCCCATCTTGGATTCCCCTAGGTCTCTAGTTTTCAGAAATGCACAGGTTTGGTAGGTTTCCCTAGGTGGCGGCTGAGCTACAGGCCAGAATCTACAGGTAGGCACTTTGCAAAAAACACCTCTGTTTTCCTTCACAAATTTGGATGTGTCCACGTTGCGCTTTGGGGCGTTTCCTGTCGCGGGTGCTAGGCCTACCCACACAAGTGAGGTATCATTTTTATCGGGAGACGTGGGGGAACGCTGGGTGGAAGGAAATTTGTGGCTCCTCTCAGATTCCAGAACTGACTGCCACAGAAATGTGAGGAACATGTGTTTTTTTAGCCAAAGTTTGAGGTTTGCAAAGGATTCTGGGTAACAGAACCTGGTCCAAGCCACACAAGTCACCCCATCTTGGATTCCCCTAGGTCTCTAGTTTTCAGAAATGCACAGGTTTGGTAGGTTTCTCTAGGTGGCGGCTGAGCTACAGGCCAAAATCTACAGGTAGGCACTTTGCAAAAAACACCTCTGTTTTCCTTCACAAATTTGGATGTGTCCACGTTGCGCTTTGGGGCGTTTCCTGTCGCGGGCGATAGGCCTACCCACACAAGTGAGGTATCATTTTTATTGGGAGACGTGGGGGAACGCTGGGTGGAAGGAAATTTGTGGCTCCTCTCAGATTCCAGAACTTCCTGCCACAGAAATGTGAGGAACATGTGTTTTTTTAGCCAAATTTTGAGGTTTGCAAAGGATTCTGGGTAACAGAACCTGGTCCAAGCCACACAAGTCACCCCATCTTGGATTCCCCTAGGTCTCTAGTTTTCAGAAATGCACAGGTTTGGTAGGTTTCCCTAGGTGGCGGCTGAGCTACAGGCCAAAATCTACAGGTAGGCACTTTGCAAAAAACACCTCTGTTTTCCTTCACAAATTTGGATGTGTCCACGTTGCGCTTTGGGGCGTTTCCTGTCGCGGGCGCTAGGCCTACCCACACAAGTGAGGTATCATTTTTATCGGTAGACGTGGGGGAACGCTGGGTGGAAGGAAATTTGTGGCTCCTCTCAGATTCCAGAGCTTTCTGCCACAGAAATGTGAGGAACATGTGTTTTATTTAGCCAAATTTTGAGGTTTGCAAAGGATTCTGGGTAACAGAACCTGGTCCAAGCCACACAAGTCACCCCATATTGGATTCCCCTACGTCTCTAGTTTTCAGAAATGCACAGGTTTGGTAGGTTTCCCTAGGTGGCGGCTGAGCTACAGGCCAAAATCTACAGGTAGGCACTTTGCAAAAAACACCTCTGTTTTCCTTCACAAATTTGGATGTGTCCACGTTGCACTTTGGGGCGTTTCCTGTCGCGGGCGCTAGGCCTACCCACACAAGTGAGGTATCATTTTTATCGGGAGACATGGGGGAACGCTAGGTGGAAGGAAATTTGTGGCTCCTCTCAGATTCCAGAACTTTCTGCCACAGAAATGTGAGGAACATGTGTTTTTTTAGCCAAATTATGAGGTTTGCAAAGGATTCTGGGTAACAGAACCTGGTCCAAGCCACACAAGTCACCTCATCTTGGATTCCCCTAGGTCTCTAGTTTTCAGAAATGCACAGGTTTGGTAGGTTTCTCTAGGTGGCGGCTGAGCTACAGGCCAAAATCTACAGGTAGGCACTATGCAAAAAACACCTCTGTTTTCCTTCACAAATTTGGATGTGTCCACGTTGCGCTTTGGGGCATTTCCTGTCGCGGGCGCTAGGCCTACCCACACAAGTGAGGTATCATTTTTATCGGGAGACGTGGGGGAACGCTGGGTGGAAGGAAATTTGTGGCTCCTCTCAGATTCCAGAACTTCCTGCCACAGAAATGTGAGGAACATGTGTTTTTTTAGCCAAATTATGAGGTTTGCAAAGGATTCTGGGTAACAGAACCTGGTCCAAGCCACACAAGTCACCCCATCTTGGATTCCCCTAGGTCTCTAGTTTTCAGAAATGCACAGGTTTGGTAGGTTTCTCTAGGTGGCGGCTGAGCTACAGGCCAAAATCTACAGGTAGGCACTATGCAAAAAACACCTCTGTTTTCCTTCACAAATTTGGATGTGTCCACGTTGCACTTTGGGGCGTTTCCTGTCGCGGGCGCTAGGCCTACCCACACAAGTGAGGTATCATTTTTATCGGTAGACGTGGGGGAACGCTGGGTGGAAGGAAATTTGTGGCTCCTCTCAGATTCCAGAACTTTCTGCCACAGAAATGTGAGGAACATGTGGTTTTGTTAGCCAAATTTTGAGGTTTGCAAAGGATTCTGGGTAACAGAACCTGGTCCGAGCCACACAAGTCACCCCATCTTGGATTCCCCTAGGTCTCTAGTTTTCAGAAATGCACAGGTTTGGTAGGTTTCCCTAGGTGGCGGCTGAGCTGCAGGCCAAAATCTACAGGTAGGCACTTTGCAAAAAACACCTCTGTTTTCCTTCACAAATTTGGATGTGTCCACGTTGCGCTTTGGGGCGTTTCCTGTCGCGGGCGCTAGGCCTACCCACACAAGTGAGGTATCATTTTTATCGGGAGACGTCGGGGAACTCTGGGTGGAAGGAAATTTGTGGCTCCTCTCAGATTCCAGAACTTTCTGCCACAGAAATGTGAGGAACATGTGTTTTTTTAGCCAAATTTTGAGGTTTGCAAAGGATTCTGGGTAACAGAACCTGGTCCAAGCCACACAAGTCACCCCATCTTGGATTCCCCTAGGTCTCTAGTTTTCAGAAATGCACAGGTTTGGTAGGTTTCCCTAGGTGGCGGCTGAGCTACAGGCCAAAATCTACAGGTAGGCACTTTGCAAAAAACACCTCTGTTTTCCTTCACAAATTTGGATGTGTCCACGTTGCGCTTTGGGGCGTTTCCTGTCGCGGGCGCTAGGCCTACCCACACAAGTGAGGTATCATTTTTATCGGTAGACGTGGGGGAACGCTGGGTGGAAGGAAATTTGTGGCTCCTCTCAGATTCCAGAGCTTTCTGCCACAGAAATGTGAGGAACATGTGTTTTTTTTAGCCAAATTTTGAGGTTTGCAAAGGATTCTGGGTAACAGAACCTGGTCCGAGCCACACAAGTCACCCCATATTGGATTCCCCTAGGTCTCTAGTTTTCAGAAATGCACAGCTTTGGTAGGTTTCCCTAGGTGGCGGCTGAGCTACAGGCCAAAATCTACAGGTAGGCACTTTGCAAAAAACACCTATGTTTTCCTTCACAAATTTGGATGTGTCCACGTTGCGCTTTGGGGCGTTTCCTGTCGCGGGCGCTAGGCCAACCCACACAAGTGAGGTATCATTTTTATCGGGAGACGTGGGGGAACGCTGGGTGGAAGGAAATTTGTGGCTCCTCTCAGATTCCAGAACTTTCTGCCACAGAAATATGAGGAACATGTGTTTTTTTAGCCGAATTTTGAGGTTTGCAAAGGATTCTGGGTAATAGAACCTGGTCCGAGCCACACAAGTCACCCCATCTTGGATTCCCCTAGGTCTCTAGTTTTCAGAAATGCACAGGTTTGGTAGCTTTCCCAAGGTGGCGGCTGAGCTACAGGCCAAAATCTACAGGTAGGCACTTTGCAAAAAACACCTCTGTTTTCCTTCACAAATTTGGATGTGTCCACGTTGCGCTTTGGGGCGTTTCCTGTCCCGGGCGCTAGGCCTATCCACACAGGTGAGGGATCATTTTTATCGGGAGACGTAGGGGAACGCTGGGTGGAAGGAAATTTGTGGCTCCTCTCAGATTCCAGAACTTCCTGCCACAGAAATGTGAGGAACATGTGTTTTTTTAGCCAAATTATGAGGTTTGCAAAGGATTCTGGGTAACAGAACCTGGTCCAAGCCACACAAGTCACCCCATCTTGGATTCCCCTAGGTCTCTAGTTTTCAGAAATGCACCGGTTTGGTAGGTTTCTCTAGGTGGCGGCTGAGCTACAGGCCAAAATCTACAGGTAGGCACTATGCAAAAAACACCTCTGTTTTCCTTCACAAATTTGGATGTGTCCACGTTGCGCTTTGGGGCGTTTCCTGTCGCGGGCGCTAGGCCTACCCACACAAGTGAGGTATCATTTTTATCGGTAGACGTGGGGGAACGCTAGGTGGAAGGAAATTTGTGGCTCCTCTCAGATTCCAGAACTTTCTGCCACAGAAATGTGAGGAACATGTGTTTTTTTTCTAGCCAAATTTTGAGGTTTGCAAAGGATTCTGGGTAACAGAACCTGGTCCGAGCCACACAAGTCACCCCATATTGGATTCCCCTAGGTCTCTAGTTTTCAGAAATGCACAGGTTTGGTAGGTTTCCCTAGGTGGCGGCTGAGCTACAGGCCAAAATCTACAGGTAGGCACTTTGCAAAAAACAACTCTGTTTTCCTTCACAAATTTGGATGTGTCCACGTTGCGCTTTGGGGCGTTTCCTGTCGCGGGCGCTAGGCCTACCCACACAAGTGAGGTATCATTTTTATCGGGAGACGTGGGGGAACGCTGGGTGGAAGGAAATTTGTGGCTCCTCTCAGATTCCAGAACTTTCTGCCACAGAAATGTGAGGAACATGTGTTTTTTTAGCCAAATTTTGAGGTTTGCAAAGGATTCTGGGTAAGAGAACCTGGTCCGAGCCACACAAGTCACCCCATCTTGGATTCCCCTAGGTCTCTAGTTTTCAGAAATGCACAGGTTTGGTAGGTTTCCCTAGGTGGCGGCTGAGCTACAGGCCAGAATCTACAGGTAGGCACTTTGCAAAAAACACCTCTGTTTTCCTTCACAAATTTGGATGTGTCCACGTTGCGCTTTGGGGCGTTTCCTGTCGCGGGTGCTAGGCCTACCCACACAAGTGAGGTATCATTTTTATCGGGAGACGTGGGGGAACGCTGGGTGGAAGGAAATTTGTGGCTCCTCTCAGATTCCAGAACTGACTGCCACAGAAATGTGAGGAACATGTGTTTTTTAAGCCAAAGTTTGAGGTTTGCAAAGTATTCTGGGTAACAGAACCTGGTCCAAGCCACACAAGTCACCCCATCTTGGATTCCCCTAGGTCTCTAGTTTTCAGAAATGCGCAGGTTTGGTAGGTTTCTCTAGGTGGCGGCTGAGCTACAGGCCAAAATCTACAGGTAGGCACTTTGCAAAAAACACCTCTGTTTTCCTTCACAAATTTGGATGTGTCCACGTTGCGCTTTGGGGCGTTTCCTGTCGCGGGCGATAGGCCTACCCACACAAGTGAGGTATAATTTTTATTGGGAGACGTGGGGGAATGCTGGGTGGAAGGAAATTTGTGGCTCCTCTCAGATTCCAGAACTTCCTGCCACAGAAATGTGAGGAACATGTGTTTTTTTAGCCAAATTTTGAGGTTTGCAAAGGATTCTGGGTAACAGAACCTGGTCCAAGCCACACAAGTCACCCCATCTTGGATTCCCCTAGGTCTCTAGTTTTCAGAAATGCACAGGTTTGGTAGGTTTCCCTAGGTGGCGGCTGAGCTACAGGCCAAAATCTACAGGTAGGCACTTTGCAAAAAACACCTCTGTTTTCCTTCACAAATTTGGATGTGTCCACGTTGCGCTTTGGGGTGTTTCCTGTCGCGGGCGCTAGGCCTACCCACACAAGTGAGGTATCATTTTTATCGGTAGACGTGGGGGAACGCTGGGTGGAAGGAAATTTGTGGCTCCTCTCAGATTCCAGAGCTTTCTGCCACAGAAATGTGAGGAACATGTGTTTTATTTAGCCAAATTTTGAGGTTTGCAAAGGATTCTGGGTAACAGAACCTGGTCCGAGCCACACAAGTCACCCCATATTGGATTCCCCTACGTCTCTAGTTTTCAGAAATGCACAGGTTTGGTAGGTTTCCCTAGGTGGCGGCTGAGCTACAGGCCAAAATCTACAGGTAGGCACTTTGCAAAAAACACCTCTGTTTTCCTTCACAAATTTG
Organism: Pleurodeles waltl; assembly: GCF_031143425.1. Taxonomy (NCBI): domain Eukaryota; kingdom Metazoa; phylum Chordata; class Amphibia; order Caudata; family Salamandridae; genus Pleurodeles; species Pleurodeles waltl. The sequence goes on along the minus strand of NC_090440.1, from coordinate 1,101,098,628 downwards.
GATGTGTCCACGTTGCACTTTGGGGCGTTTCCTGTCGCGGGCGCTAGGCCTACCCACACAAGTGAGGTATCATTTTTATCGGGAGACATGGGGAACGCTAGGTGGAAGGAAATTTGTGGCTCCTCTCAGATTCCAGAACTTTCTGCCACAGAAATGTGAGGAACATGTGTTTTTTTAGCCAAATTATGAGGTTTGCAAAGGATTCTGGGTAACAGAACCTGGTCCAAGCCACACAAGTCACCCCATCTTGGATTCCCCTAGGTCTCTAGTTTTCAGAAATGCGCAGGTTTGGTAGGTTTCTCTAGGTGGCGGCTGAGCTACAGGCCAAAATCTACAGGTAGGCACTTTGCAAAAAACACCTCTGTTTTCCTTCACAAATTTGGATGTGTCCACGTTGCGCTTTGGGGCGTTTCCTGTCGCGGGCGATAGGCCTACCCACACAAGTGAGGTATAATTTTTATTGGGAGACGTGGGGGAATGCTGGGTGGAAGGAAATTTGTGGCTCCTCTCAGATTCCAGAACTTCCTGCCACAGAAATGTGAGGAACATGTGTTTTTTTAGCCAAATTTTGAGGTTTGCAAAGGATTCTGGGTAACAGAACCTGGTCCAAGCCACACAAGTCACCCCATCTTGGATTCCCCTAGGTCTCTAGTTTTCAGAAATGCACAGGTTTGGTAGGTTTCCCTAGGTGGCGGCTGAGCTACAGGCCAAAATCTACAGGTAGGCACTTTGCAAAAAACACCTCTGTTTTCCTTCACAAATTTGGATGTGTCCACGTTGCGCTTTGGGGTGTTTCCTGTCGCGGGCGCTAGGCCTACCCACACAAGTGAGGTATCATTTTTATCGGTAGACGTGGGGGAACGCTGGGTGGAAGGAAATTTGTGGCTCCTCTCAGATTCCAGAGCTTTCTGCCACAGAAATGTGAGGAACATGTGTTTTATTTAGCCAAATTTTGAGGTTTGCAAAGGATTCTGGGTAACAGAACCTGGTCCGAGCCACACAAGTCACCCCATATTGGATTCCCCTACGTCTCTAGTTTTCAGAAATGCACAGGTTTGGTAGGTTTCCCTAGGTGGCGGCTGAGCTACAGGCCAAAATCTACAGGTAGGCACTTTGCAAAAAACACCTCTGTTTTCCTTCACAAATTTGGATGTGTCCACGTTGCACTTTGGGGCGTTTCCTGTCGCGGGCGCTAGGCCTACCCACACAAGTGAGGTATCATTTTTATCGGGAGACATGGGGAACGCTAGGTGGAAGGAAATTTGTGGCTCCTCTCAGATTCCAGAACTTTCTGCCACAGAAATGTGAGGAACATGTGTTTTTTTAGCCAAATTATGAGGTTTGCAAAGGATTCTGGGTAACAGAACCTGGTCCAAGCCACACAAGTCACCTCATCTTGGATTCCCCTAGGTCTCTAGTTTTCAGAAATGCACAGGTTTGGTAGGTTTCTCTAGGTGGCGGCTGAGCTACAGGCCAAAATCTACAGGTAGGCACTATGCAAAAAACACCTCTGTTTTCCTTCACAAATTTGGATGTGTCCACGTTGCGCTTTGGGGCGTTTCCTGTCGCGGGCGCTAGGCCTACCCACACAAGTGAGGTATCATTTTTATCGGGAGACGTGGGGGAACGCTGGGTGGAAGGAAATTTGTGGCTCCTCTCAGATTCCAGAACTTCCTGCCACAGAAATGTGAGGAACATGTGTTTTTTTAGCCAAATTATGAGGTTTGCAAAGGATTCTGGGTAACAGAACCTGGTCCAAGCCACACAAGTCACCCCATCTTGGATTCCCCTAGGTCTCTAGTTTTCAGAAATGCACAGGTTTGGTAGGTTTCTCTAGGTGGCGGCTGAGCTACAGGCCAAAATCTACAGGTAGGCACTATGCAAAAAACACCTCTGTTTTCCTTCACAAATTTGGATGTGTCCACGTTGCGCTTTGGGGCGTTTCCTGTCGCGGGCGCTAGGCCTACCCACACAAGTGAGGTATCATTTTTATCGGTAGACGTGGGGGAACGCTGGGTGGAAGGAAATTTGTGGCTCCTCTCAGATTCCAGAACTTTCTGCCACAGAAATGTGAGGAACATGTGGTTTTGTTAGCCAAATTTTGAGGTTTGCAAAGGATTCTGGGTAACAGAACCTGGTCCGAGCCACACAAGTCACCCCATCTTGGATTCCCCTAGGTCTCTAGTTTTCAGAAATGCACAGGTTTGGTAGGTTTCCATAGGTGGCGGCTGAGCTGCAGGCCAAAATCTACAGGTAGGCACTTTGCAAAAAACACCTCTGTTTTCCTTCACAAATTTGGATGTGTCCACGTTGCGCTTTGGGGCGTTTCCTGTCGCGGGCGCTAGGCCTACCCACACAAGTGAGGTATCATTTTTATCGGGAGACGTGGGGGAACTCTGGGTGGAAGGAAATTTGTGGCTCCTCTCAGATTCCAGAACTTTCTGCCACAGAAATGTGAGGAACATGTGTTTTTTTAGCCAAATTTTGAGGTTTGCAAAGGATTCTGGGTAACAGAACCTGGTCCAAGCCACACAAGTCACCCCATCTTGGATTCCCCTAGGTCTCTAGTTTTCAGAAATGCACAGGTTTGGTAGGTTTCCCTAGGTGGCGGCTGAGCTACAGGCCAAAATCTACAGGTAGGCACTTTGCAAAAAACACCTCTGTTTTCCTTCACAAATTTGGATGTGTCCACGTTGCGCTTTGGGGCGTTTCCTGTCGCGGGCGCTAGGCCTACCCACACAAGTGAGGTATCATTTTTATCGGTAGACGTGGGGGAACGCTGGGTGGAAGGACATTTGTGGCTCCTCTCAGATTCCAGAGCTTTCTGCCACAGAAATGTGAGGAACATGTGTTTTTTTTAGCCAAATTTTGAGGTTTGCAAAGGATTCTGGGTAACAGAACCTGGTCCGAGCCACACAAGTCACCCCATATTGGATTCCCCTAGGTCTCTAGTTTTCAGAAATGCACAGCTTTGGTAGGTTTCCCTAGGTGGCGGCTGAGCTACAGGCCAAAATCTACAGGTAGGCACTTTGCAAAAAACACCTATGTTTTCCTTCACAAATTTGGATGTGTCCACGTTGCGCTTTGGGGCGTTTCCTGTCGCGGGCGCTAGGCCTACCCACACAAGTGAGGTATCATTTTTATCGGGAGACGTGGGGGAACGCTGGGTGGAAGGAAATTTGTGGCTCCTCTCAGATTCCAGAACTTTCTGCCACAGAAATATGAGGAACATGTGTTTTTTTAGCCGAATTTTGAGGTGTGCAAAGGATTCTGGGTAATAGAACCTGGTCCGAGCCACACAAGTCACCCCATCTTGGATTCCCCTAGGTCTCTAGTTTTCAGAAATGCACAGGTTTGGTAGGTTTCCCCAGGTGGCGGCTGAGCTGCAGGCCAAAATCTACAGGTAGGCACTTTGCAAAAAACACCTCTGTTTTCCTTCACAAATCTGGATGTGTCCACGTTGCGCTTTGGGGCGTTTCCTGTCGCGAGCGCTAGGCCTACCCACACAAGTGAGGTATCATTTTTATCGGGAGACGTGGGGGAACGCTGGGTGGAAGGAAATTTGTGGCTCCTCTCAGATTCCAGAACTTCCTGCCACAGAAATGTGAGGAACATGTGTTTTTTTAGCCAAATTATGAGGTTTGCAAAGGATTCTGGGTAACAGAACCTGGTCCAAGCCACACAAGTCACCCCATCTTGGATTCCCCTAGGTCTCTAGTTTTCAGAAATACACAGGTTTGGTAGGTTTCTCTAGGTGGCGGCTAAGCTGCAGGCCAAAATCTACAGGTAGGCACTTTGCAAAAAACACCTCTGTTTTCCTTCACAAATTTGGATGTGTCCACGTTGCGCTTTGGGGCGTTTCCTGTCGCGGGCGCTAGGCCTACCCACACAAGTGAGGTATCATTTTTATCGGGAGACGTGGGGGAAAGCTTGGTGGAAGGAAATTTGTGGCTCCTCTCAGATTCCAGAACTTCCTGCCACAGAAATGTGAGGAACATGTGTTTTTTTAGCCAAATTTTGAAGTTTGCAAAGGATTCTGGGTAACAGAACCTGGTCCAAGCCACACAAGTCACCCCATCTTGGATTCCCCTAGGTCTCTAGTTTTCAGAAATGCACAGGTTTGGTAGGTTTCTCTAGGTGGCGGCTGAGCTACAGGCCAAAATCTACAGGTAGGCACTTTGCAAAAAACACCTCTGTTTTCCTTCACAAATTTGGATGTGTCCACGTTGCGCTTTGGGGCGTTTCCTGTCCCGGGCGCTAGGCCTACCCACACAAGTGAGGGATCATTTTTATCGGGAGACGTGGGGGAACGCTGGGTGGAAGGAAGTTTGTGGCTCCTCTCAGATTCCAGAACTTCCTGCCACAGAAATGTGAGGAACATGTGTTTTTTTTGCCAAATTTTGAGGTTTGCAAAGGATTCTGGGTAACAGAACCTGGTCCAAGCCACACAAGTCACCCCATCTTGGATTCCGCTAGGTCTCTAGTTTTCAGAAATGCACAGGTTTGGTAGGTTTCTCTAGGTGGCGGCTGAGCTACAGGCCAAAATCTACAGGTAGGCACTTTGCAAAAAACACCTCTGTTTTCCTTCACAAATTTGGATGTGTCCACGTTACGCTTTGGGGCGTTTCCTGTCGCGGGCGCTAGGCCTACCCACACAAGTGAGGTATCATTTTTATCGGGAGACGTGGGGGAAGGCTGGGTGGAAGTAAATTTGTGGCTCCTCTGAGATTCCAGAACTTCCTGCCACAGAAATGTGAGGAACATGTGTTTTTTTAGCCAAATTTTGAGGTTTGCAAAGGATTCTGGGTAACAGAACCTGGTCCAAGCCACACAAGTCACCCCATCTTGGATTCCCCTAGGTCTCTAGTTCTCAGAAATGCACAGGTTTGGTAGGTTTCCCTAGGTGGCGGCTGAGCTACAGGCCAAAATCTACAGGTAGGCACTTTGCAAAAAACACCTCGGTTTTCCTTCACAAATTTGGATGTGTCCACGTTGCGCTTTGGGGCGTTTCCTGTCGCGGGTGCTAGGCCTACCCACACAAGTGAGGTATCATTTTTATCGGGAGACGTGGGGGAACGCTGGGTGGAAGGAAATTTGTGGCTCCTCTCAGATTCCAGAACTGACTGCCACAGAAATGTGAGGAACATGTGTTTTTTTAGCCAAAGTTTGAGGTTTGCAAAGGATTCTGGGTAACAGAACCTGGTCCAAGCCACACAAGTCACCCCATCTTGGATTCCCCTAGGTCTCTAGTTTTCAGAAATGCACAGGTTTGGTAGGTTTCCCTAGGTGGCGGCTGAGCTACAGGCCAGAATCTACAGGTAGGCACTTTGCAAAAAACACCTCTGTTTTCCTTCACAAATTTGGATGTGTCCACGTTGCGCTTTGGGGCGTTTCCTGTCGCGGGTGCTAGGCCTACCCACACAAGTGAGGTATCATTTTTATCGGGAGACGTGGGGGAACGCTGGGTGGAAGGAAATTTGTGGCTCCTCTCAGATTCCAGAACTGACTGCCACAGAAATGTGAGGAACATGTGTTTTTTTAGCCAAAGTTTGAGGTTTGCAAAGGATTCTGGGTAACAGAACCTGGTCCAAGCCACACAAGTCACCCCATCTTGGATTCCCCTAGGTCTCTAGTTTTCAGAAATGCACAGGTTTGGTAGGTTTCTCTAGGTGGCGGCTGAGCTACAGGCCAAAATCTACAGGTAGGCACTTTGCAAAAAACACCTCTGTTTTCCTTCACAAATTTGGATGTGTCCACGTTACGCTTTGGGGCGTTTCCTGTCGCGGGCGCTAGGCCTACCCACACAAGTGAGGTATCATTTTTATCGGGAGACGTGGGGGAAGGCTGGGTGGAAGTAAATTTGTGGCTCCTCTGAGATTCCAGAACTTCCTGCCACAGAAATGTGAGGAACATGTGTTTTTTTAGCCAAATTTTGAGGTTTGCAAAGGATTCTGGGTAACAGAACCTGGTCCAAGCCACACAAGTCACCCCATCTTGGATTCCCCTAGGTCTCTAGTTTTCAGAAATGCACAGGTTTGGTAGGTTTCCCTAGGTGGCGGCTGAGCTACAGGCCAAAATCTACAGGTAGGCACTTTGCAAAAAACACCTCGGTTTTCCTTCACAAATTTGGATGTGTCCACGTTGCGCTTTGGGGCGTTTCCTGTCGCGGGTGCTAGGCCTACCCACACAAGTGAGGTATCATTTTTATCGGGAAACGTGGGGGAACGCTGGGTGGAAGGAAATTTGTGGCTCCTCTCAGATTCCAGAACTGACTGCCACAGAAATGTGAGGAACATGTGTTTTTTTAGCCAAAGTTTGAGGTTTGCAAAGGATTCTGGGTAACAGAACCTGGTCCAAGCCACACAAGTCACCCCATCTTGGATTCCCCTAGGTCTCTAGTTTTCAGAAATGCACAGGTTTGGTAGGTTTCTCTAGGTGGCGGCTGAGCTACAGGCCAAAATCTAAAGGTCGGCACTTTGCAAAAAACACCTCTGTTTTCCTTCACAAATTTGGATGTGTCCACGTTGCGCTTTGGGGCGTTTCCTGTCGCGGGCGATAGGCCTACCCACACAAGTGAGGTATAATTTTTATTGGGAGACGTGGGGGAATGCTGGGTGGAAGGAAATTTGTGGCTCCTCTCAGATTCCAGAACTTCCTGCCACAGAAATGTGAGGAACATGTGTTTTTTTAGCCAAATTTTGAGGTTTGCAAAGTATTCTGGGTAACAGAACCTGGTCCAAGCCACACAAGTCACCCCATCTTGGATTCCCCTAGGTCTCTAGTTTTCAGAAATGCACAGGTTTGGTAGGTTTCCCTAGGTGGCGGCTGAGCTACAGGCCAAAATCTACAGGTAGGCACTTTGCAAAAAACACCTCTGTTTTCCTTCACCAATTTGGATGTGTCCACGTTGCGCTTTGGGGCGTTTCCTGTCGCGGGCGCTAGGCCTACCCACACAAGTGAGGTATCATTTTTATCGGTAGACGTGGGGGAACGCTGGGTGGAAAGAAATTTGTGGCTCCTCTCAGATTCCAGAACTTTCTGCCACAGAAATTTGAGGAACATGTGGTTTTTTTAGCCAAATTTTGAGGTTTGCAAAGGATTCTGGGTAACAGAACCTGGTCCGAGCCACACAAGTCACCCCATCTTGGATTCCCCTAGGTCTCTAGTTTTCAGAAATGCACAGGTTTGGTAGGTTTCCCCAGGTGGCGGCTGAGCTGCAGGCCAAAATCTACAGGTAGGCACTTTGCAAAAAACACCTCTGTTTTCCTTCACAAATTTGGATGTGTCCACGTTGCGCTTTGGGGCGTTTCCTGTCGCGGGCGCTAGGCCTACCCACACAAGTGAGGTATCATTTTTATCGGGAGACGTGGGGGAACGCTGGGTGGAAGGAAATTTGTGGCTCCTCTCAGATTCCAGAACTTCCTGCCACAGAAATGTGAGGAACATGTGTTTTTTTAGCCAAATTTTGAGGTTTGCAAAGGATTCTGGGTAACAGAACCTGGTCCAAGCCACACAAGTCACCCCATCTTGGATTCCCCTAGGTCTCTAGTTTTCAGAAATGCACAGGTTTGGTAGGTTTCTCTAGGTGGCGGCTGAGCTACAGGCCAAAATCTACAGGTAGGCACTATGCAAAAAACACCTCTGTTTTCCTTCACAAATTTGGATGTGTCCACGTTGCGCTTTGGGGCGTTTCCTGTCGCGGGCGCTAGGCCTACCCACACAAGTGAGGTATCATTTTTATCGGTAGACGTGGGGGAACGCTGGGTGGAAGGAAATTTGTGGCTCCTCTCAGATTCCAGAACTTTCTGCCACAGAAATGTGAGGAACATGTGGTTTTGTTAGCCAAATTTTGAGGTTTGCAAAGGATTCTGGGTAAGAGAACCTGGTCCGAGCCACACAAGTCACCCCATCTTGGATTCCCCTAGGTCTCTAGTTTTCAGAAATGCACAGGTTTGGTAGGTTTCCCTAGGTGGCGGCTGAGCTGCAGGCCAAAATCTACAGGTAGGCACTTTGCAAAAAACACCTCTGTTTTCCTTCACAAATTTGGATGTGTCCACGTTGCGCTTTGGGGCGTTTCCTGTCGCGGGCGCTAGGCCTACCCACACAAGTGAGGTATCATTTTTATCGGGAGACGTGGGGGAACTCTGGGTGGAAGGACATTTGTGGCTCCTCTCAGATTCCAGAACTTTCTGCCACAGAAATGTGAGGAACATGTGTTTTTTTAGCCAAATTTTGAGGTTTGCAAAGGATTCTGGGTAACAGAACCTGGTCCAAGCCACACAAGTCACCCCATCTTGGATTCCCCTAGGTCTCTAGTTTTCAGAAATGCACAGGTTTGGTAGGTTTCCCTAGGTGGCGGCTGAGCTACAGGCCAAAATCTACAGGTAGGCACTTTGCAAAAAACACCTCTGTTTTCCTTCACAAATTTGGATGTGTCCACGTTGCGCTTTGGGGCGTTTCCTGTCGCGGGCGCTAGGCCTACCCACACAAGTGAGGTATCATTTTTATCGGTAGACGTGGGGGAACGCTGGGTGGAAATAAATTTGTGGCTCCTCTCAGATTCCAGAACTTTCTGCCACAGAAATTTGAGGAACATGTGGTTTTTTTAGCCAAATTTTGAGGTTTGCAAAGGATTCTGGGTAACAGAACCTGGTCCGAGCCACACAAGTCACCCCATCTTGGATTCCCCTAGGTCTCTAGTTTTCAGAAATGCACAGGTTTGGTAGGTTTCCCCAGGTGGCGGCTGAGCTGCAGGCCAAAATCTACAGGTAGGCACTTTGCAAAAAACACCTCTGTTTTCCTTCACAAATTTGGATGTGTCCACGTTGCGCTTTGGGGCGTTTCCTGTCGCGGGCGCTAGGCCTACCCACACAAGTGAGGTATCATTTTTATCGGGAGACGTGGGGGAACGCTGGGTGGAAGGAAATTTGTGGCTCCTCTCAGATTCCAGAACTTCCTGCCACAGAAATGTGAGGAACATGTGTTTTTTTAGCCAAATTTTGAGGTTTGCAAAGGATTCTGGGTAACAGAACCTGGTCCAAGCCCACAAGTCACCCCATCTTGGATTCCCCTAGGTCTCTAGTTTTCAGAAATGCACAGGTTTGGTAGGTTTCTCTAGGTGGCGGCTGAGCTACAGGCCAAAATCTACAGGTAGGCACTATGCAAAAAACACCTCTGTTTTCCTTCACAAATTTGGATGTGTCCACGTTGCGCTTTGGGGCGTTTCCTGTCGCGGGCGCTAGGCCTACCCACACAAGTGAGGTATCATTTTTATCGGTAGACGTGGGGGAACGCTGGGTGGAAGGAAATTTGTGGCTCCTCTCAGATTCCAGAACTTTCTGCCACAGAAATGTGAGGAACATGTGGTTTTGTTAGCCAAATTTTGAGGTTTGCAAAGGATTCTGGGTAAGAGAACCTGGTCCGAGCCACACAAGTCACCCCATCTTGGATTCCCCTAGGTCTCTAGTTTTCAGAAATGCACAGGTTTGGTAGGTTTCCCTAGGTGGCGGCTGAGCTGCAGGCCAAAATCTACAGGTAGGCACTTTGCAAAAAACACCTCTGTTTTCCTTCACAAATTTGGATGTGTCCACGTTGCGCTTTGGGGCGTTTCCTGTCGCGGGCGCTAGGCCTACCCACACAAGTGAGGTATCATTTTTATCGGGAGACGTGGGGGAACTCTGGGTGGAAGGAAATTTGTGGCTCCTCTCAGATTCCAGAACTTTCTGCCACAGAAATGTGAGGAACATGTGTTTTTTTAGCCAAATTTTGAGGTTTGCAAAGGATTCTGGGTAACAGAACCTGGTCCAAGCCACACAAGTCACCCCATCTTGGATTCCCCTAGGTCTCTAGTTTTCAGAAATGCACAGGTTTGGTAGGTTTCCCTAGGTGGCGGCTGAGCTACAGGCCAAAATCTACAGGTAGGCACTTTGCAAAAAACACCTCTGTTTTCCTTCACAAATTTGGATGTGTCCACGTTGCACTTTGGGGCGTTTCCTGTCGCGGGCGCTAGGCCTACCCACACAAGTGAGGTATCATTTTTATCGGTAGACGTGGGGGAACGCTGGGTGGAAGGAAATTTGTGGCTCCTCTCAGATTCCAGAGCTTTCTGCCACAGAAATGTGAGGAACATGTGTTTTTTTTAGCCAAATTTTGAGGTTTGCAAAGGATTCTGGGTAACAGAACCTGGTCCGAGCCACACAAGTCACCCCATATTGGATTCCCCTAGGTCTCTAGTTTTCAGAAATGCACAGGTTTGGTAGGTTTCCCTAGGTGGCGGCTGAGCTACAGGCCAAAATCTACAGGTAGGCACTTTGCAAAAAACACCTATGTTTTCCTTCACAAATTTGGATGTGTCCACGTTGCGCTTTGGGGCGTTTCCTGTCGCGGGCGCTAGGCCTACCCACACAAGTGAGGTATCATTTTTATAGGGAGACGTGGGGGAACGCTGGATGGAAGGAAATTTGTGGCTCCTCTCAGATTCCAGAACTTTCTGCCACAGAAATGTGAGGAACATGTGTTTTTTTAGCCAAATTTTGAGGTTTGCAAAGGATTCTGGTAATAGAACCTGGTCCGAGCCACACAAGTCACCCCATCTTGGATTCCCCTAGGTCTCTAGTTTTCAGAAATGCACAGGTTTGGTAGCTTTCCCAAGGTGGCGGCTGAGCTACAGGCCAAAATCTACAGGTAGGCACTTTGCAAAAAACACCTCTGTTTTCCTTCACAAATTTGGATGTGTCCACGTTGCGCTTTGGGGCGTTTCCTGTCCCGGGCGCTAGGCCTACCCACACAGGTGAGGGATCCTTTTTATCGGGAGACGTGGGGGAACGCTGGGTGGAAGGAAATTTGTGGCTCCTCTCAGATTCCAGAACTTCCTGCCACAGAAATGTGAGGAACATATGTTTTTTTAGCCAAATTATGAGGTTTGCAAAGGATTCTGGGTAACAGAACCTGGTCCAAGCCACACAAGTCACCCCATCTTGGATTCCCCTAGGTCTCTAGTTTTCAGAAATGCACAGGTTTGGTAGGTTTCTCTAGGTGGCGGCTGAGCTACAGGCCAAAATCTACAGGTAGGCACTATTCAAAAAACACCTCTGTTTTCCTTCACAAATTTGGATGTGTCCACGTTGCGCTTTGGGGCGTTTCCTGTCGCGGGCGCTAGGCCTACCCACACAAGTGAGGTATCATTTTTATCGGTAGACGTGGGGGAACTCTGGGTGGAAGGAAATTTGTGGCTCCTCTCAGATTCCAGAACTTTCTGCCACAGAAATGTGAGGAACATGTGGTTTTGTTAGCCAAATTTTGAGGTTTGCAAAGGATTCTGGGTAACAGAACCTGGTCCGAGGCACACAAGTCACCCCATCTTGGATTCCCCTAGGTCTCTAGTTTTCAGAAATGCACAGGTTTGGTAGGTTTCCCTAGGTGGCGGCTGAGCTGCAGGCCAAAATCTACAGGTAGGCACTTTGCAAAAAACACCTCTGTTTTCCTTCACAAATTTGGATGTGTCCACGTTGCGCTTTGGGGCGTTTCCTGTCGCGGGCGCTAGGCCTACCCACACAAGTGAGGTATCATTTTTATCGGGAGACGTGGGGGAACGCTTGGTGGAAGGAAATTTGTGGCTCCTCTCAGATTCCAGAACTTCCTGCCACAGAAATGTGAGGAACATGTGTTTTTTTAGCCAAATTTGGAAGTTTGCAAAGGATTCTGGGTAACAGAACCTGGTCCAAGCCACACAAGTCACCCCATCTTGGATTCCCCTAGGTCTCTAGTTTTCAGAAATGCACAGGTTTGGTAGGTTTCTCTAGGTGGCGGCTGAGCTACAGGCCAAAATCTACAGGTACGCACTTTGCAAAAAACACCTCTGTTTTCCTTCACAAATTTGGATGTGTCCACGTTGCGCTTTGGGGCGTTTCCTGTCCCGGGCGCTAGGCCTACCCACACAAGTGAGGGATCATTTTTATCGGGAGACGTGGGGGAACGCTGGGTGGAAGGAAGTTTGTGGCTCCTCTCAGATTCCAGAACTTCCTGCCACAGAAATGTGAGGAACATGTGTTTTTTTTGCCAAATTTTGAGGTTTGCAAAGGATTCTGGGTAACAGAACCTGGTCCAAGCCACACAAGTCACCCCATCTTGGATTCCCCTAGGTCTCTAGTTTTCAGAAAGCACAGGTTTGGTAGGTTTCTCTAGGTGGCGGCTGAGCTACAGGCCAAAATCTACAGGTAGGCACTTTGCAAAAAACACCTCTGTTTTCCTTCACAAATTTGGATGTGTCCACGTTACGCTTTGGGGCGTTTCCTGTCGCGGGCGCTAGGCCTACCCACACAAGTGAGGTATCATTTTTATCGGGAGACGTGGGGGAAGGCTGGGTGGAAGTAAATTTGTGGCTCCTCTGAGATTCCAGAACTTCCTGCCACAGAAATGTGAGGAACATGTGTTTTTTTAGCCAAATTTTGAGGTTTGCAAAGGATTCTGGGTAACAGAACCTGGTCCAAGCCACACAAGTCACCCCATCTTGGATTCCCCTAGGTCTCTAGTTTTCAGAAATGCACAGGTTTGGTAGGTTTCCCTAGGTGGCGGCTGAGCTACAGGCCAAAATCTACAGGTAGGCACTTTGCAAAAAACACCTCGGTTTTCCTTCACAAATTTGAATGTGTCCACGTTGCGCTTTGGGGCGTTTCCTGTCGCAGGCGCTAGGCCTACCCACACAAGTGAGGTATCATTTTTATCGGTAGACGTGGGGGAACGCTGGGTAGAAGGAAATTTGTGACTCCTCTCAGATTCCAGAACTTTCTGCCACAGAAATGTGAGGAACATGTGTTTTTTTTAGCCAAATTTTGAGGTTTGCAAAGGATTCTGGGTAACAGAACCTGGTCCGAGCCACACAAGTCACCCTATCTTGGATTCCCCTATGTCTTTAGTTTTCAGAAATGCACAGGTTTGGTAGGTTTTCCTAGGTGGCAGCTGAGCTACAGGCCAAAATCTACAGGTAGGCACTTTGCAAAAAACACCTCTGTTTTCCTTCACAAATTTGGATGTGTCCACGTTGCGCTTTGGGGCGTTTCCTGTCACGGGCGCTAGGCCTACCCACACAAGTGAGGTATCATTTTTATCGGGAGACGTGGGGGAACGCTGGGTGGAAGGAAATTTGTGGCTCCTCTCAGATTCCAGAACTTGCTGCCACAGAAATGTGAGGAACATGTGTTTTTTTTTTTAGCCAAATTTTGAGGTTTGCAAAGGATTCTGGGTAACAGAACCTGGTCCAAGCCACACAAGTCACCCCATCTTGGATTCCCCTAGGTCTCTAGTTTTCAGAAATGCACAGGTTTGGTAGGTTTCCCTAGGTGGCGGCTGAGCTACAGGCCAAAATCTACAGGTAGGCACTTTGCAAAAAACACCTCTGTTTTCCTTCACAAATTTGGATGTGTCCACGTTGCGCTTTGGGGCGTTTCCTGTCGCGGGCGCTAGGCCTACCCACACAAGTGAGGTATCATTTTTATCGGGAGACGTGGGGGAACGCTGGGTGGAAGGAAATTTGTGGCTCCTCTCAGATTCCAGAACTTCCTGCCACAGAAATGTGAGGAACATGTGTTTTTTTAGTCACATTTTGAGGTTTGCAAAGGATTCTGGGTAACAGAACCTGGTCCAAGCCACACAAGTCACCCCATCTTGGATTCCCCTAGGTCTCTAGTTTTCAGAAATTCACAGGTTTGGTAGGTTTCCCTAGGTGGCGGCTGAGCTACAGGCCAAAATCTACAGGTAGGCACTTTGCAAAAAACACCTCTGTTTTCCTTCACAAATTTGGATGTGTCCACGTTGCGCTTTGGGGCGTTTCTTGTCGCGGGCGCTAGGCCTACCCACACAAGTGAGGTATCATTTTTATCGGGAGAAATGGGGGAACGCTGGGTGGAAGGAAATTTGTGGCTCCTCTCAGATTACAGAACTTTCTGCCACAGAAATGTGGGGAACATGTGTTTTTTTAGCCAAATTTTGAGGTTTGCAAAGGATTCTGGGTAATAGAACCTGGTCCGAGCCACACAAGTCACCCCATCTTGGATTCCCCTAGGTCTCTAGTTTTCAGAAATGCCAAGGTTTGGTAGCTTTCCCTAGGTGGCAACTGAGCTACAGGCCAAAATCTACAGGTAGGCACTTTGCAAAAAACACCTCTGTTTTCCTTCACAAATTTGGATGTGTCCACGTTGAGCTTTGGGGCGTTTCCTGTCGCGGGCGCTAGGCCTACCCACACAAGTGAGGTATCATTTTTATCGGGAGACGTGGGGCAACGTATGGTGGAAGGAAATTTGTGGCTCCACTCAGATTCCAGAACTTCCTGCCACAGAAATGTGATGAACATGTTTTTTTTTAGCCAAATTTTGAGGTTTGCAAAGGATTCTGGGTAACAGAACCTGGTCCGAGCCACACAAGTCACCCCATCTTAGATTCCCCTAGGTCTCTAGCTTTCAGAAATGCACAGGTTTGGTAGGTTTCCCTAGGTGGCGGCTGAGCTACAGGCCAAAATCTACAGGTAGGCACTTTTTGCTAAAAACAGCTCTGTTTTCTGTGATGTGTCCACGTTGTGTTTTGGGGCATATCCTGTCGCGGGCGCTATGCCTACCCACACAAGTGAGGTATCATTTTTATTGGGAGACTTGGGGGAACATAGAATAGCAAAACAAGTGTTATTGCCCCTTGTCTTTCTCTACATTTTTCCCTTCCAAATGTAAGACAGTGTGTAAAAAAGACGTGTGTTTGAGAAATGCCCTGCAATTCACATGCTAGTATGGGCAGCCCGGAATTCAGAGATGTACAAATAACCACTGCTTCTCAACACCTTATCCTGTGCCCATTTTGGAAATACAAAGGTTTTCTTGATAGCTATTTTTTACTCTTTATATTTCAACAAATGAATTGCTGTATACCCGGCATAGAATGAAAACCCACTGCAGGGTGCAGGTCATTTATTGGCTCTGTGTACCTAGAGTTCTTGATGAACCTACAAGCCTTATATATCCCCGCAACCAGAAGAGTCAATCAGACATAACGGTATATTGCTTTCGAACATCTGACATTGCAGGAAAAAGTTACAGAGTAAAACGTAGAGAAAAATTTATGTTTTTTTCACCTCAATTTCAATATTTTTCTTTTTCAGTTGTTATTTTCTGTAGGAAACCCTTGTAGGATCTACACCAATTACCCCTTGCTGAATTCAGAATGTTGTCTACTTTTCAGAAATGTTGCGGTTTCTGGGATCCAGCGTTGGTTTCATGCCCATTTCTGTCACTGACTGGAAGGAGGCTGAAAGCACAAAAAATCGTAAAAATGGGGTATGTCCCAGTAAAATGCCAAAATTGTGTTGAAAATTTGAGTTTTCTGATTCAAGTCTGCCTGTTCCTGAAAGCTGGGAAGCTGGTGATTTTAGCACCACAAACCCTTTGTTGATGCCCTTTTCAGGGAAAAAACCACAAGCCTTCTTCTGCAGCCCCTTTTTCCCATTTTTTTGAAAAAACGAAATTTTCACTGTATTTTGGCTAATTTCTTGGCCTCCTTCTGGGGAACCCACAAAGTCTGGGTACCTCTAGAATCCCTAGGATGTTGGAAAAAAAGGACGCAAATTTGGCGTGGGTAGCTTATGTGAACAAAAAGTTATTAGGGCCTAAGCGCGAACTGCTCCAAATAGCCAAAAAAAGGCTCGGCACAGGAGAGGGAAAAGGCCTGGCAGCGAAGGGGTTATAGCTGCAACTCAAAGAAGATCCAAGAACATTTACTCAACTGTCGGGATCCCACATTAATTGAGGTGTTGGACATGGCAAAAGCCATTGAACGTTCTATAGTTTCCAGCAAATGTATTGCTGGTGAAACTATATCTCATGCTTTAAATGCTGTTCACATTTCTGAACGAGTAGACGCTTTATCTTCTAAGGATAAAAGTTCCACGTTTTCACAGAAGAGGGTGTGACTTGATGTTTCGGATATGACTCATAAACACATCTTAACAACAATACCTCATGCCCAACTTTGGGGGAAAATGCTATAAATGTCATAAGTTGGGACATTTTCATGGTGTTTGCAAAAGTGTTAGGAGAAGCGTTCGAGTGAGTTCTGTGGACATTGATTCTGCCACAGAGGAATTTTCACACAATGTATTGAAGATTGTTCTTACACTTCACATGGATGATAAAGATATGAAACCTGTTAAAGCTCCATTTTTTTGAAGTACTCATTGGGGATGAAAAACTCAATATGATGAGAGAATCAGGAGCTCCCATCACTATTTTTTGAGACACAATCTATTATCACACTTGGATTAATACCAAACCACAAACTTTTCCTGATGTTTTACCAAGGGCTCACGGGGATCAAGACATACATATGGTTGGCTTCTTTGTAGATAGATAGAAGTGTATGGAAAGAGAAATAATCACAAAAATCTATGTGGCTGAAAAAGGTAAGCAAATTGTTGGGTGGCAAAACCTAGCAAAATTGGGTTTAATGCTAATACCTGGTTCAGAAAACCCTGTTGTTTAAATGACATCTTGGTGGCTTCAGTTATTGACAGTGGTGACAACTTGTTGAGTTTGTTCAGAAATATCCAGAAATCTTTAATAATGAAATTAGCACTGTCCATAAATTTGAACGCAAGATAAAACTGAAGAAGAATGCAATACTTGTTGCCCATGAGGTAAGATCAGTAGTTTTGTCTGTGAGAACAGAGCTCAAGACACTTCTTGACAAAGTTGTAAATGAGGGTATCTTTACTCACACAGACCCTTCTGATTAGGTAAGTCCCATTATCGTTCAAAGAACGATGGAGACATTAGGCTGTGCACTTACTTACGCACCCTAAAGAAAAACTTAATTGTGGATCATCACCCTTTTGCAAATGACAAATGAATTGCTGGCAATCATTGGCAGTGCTAAATATGTCTAACTTTTGTATCATAGCTCTGCTTATCAGCAAATACCACTTGCTGCAGAGTCACAAGAACAGATCACATTCATTGCTCTCTTTGGAGCATTCAAATTTCTAAGATTACCATTTGGTCTGTTTATTCAGCGAGTGTGTTCCAAAAAATTATCTATACCATCATGGCTAATATACCTGGGACCAAAGCACATCAAGATGATGTATTTATGTTTGCAAAATCGGTCAAGAAACATAACACCATTTTGAACAAGGTATTTGAGGTGTTTAAAGAGGTTGGCAATATGCTCAAACCTGTGAAATGTTGTTTGCTAAAGCAAGAACTAGACTATTTGGGTCACTGCATTTCTAACACACTGGTTAAACCAAAGTTTTTTTAGTTCAACAAGTACAGGATGTGACACCACTTAAAGATAAAGACACATTCCGATCCTTTCTTTGTATGAGTGGATACTACTCGAGATTCATACATGGGTATGCTTTAGTTGTTCAACCCCTTTGCAAATTATTTCAGAAAGGAGTAAACATTATTTGAGATGATTTAGCAGACCAAGCCTTCTCTAGGATAAAAAATGTATTATTGAAGAACTAGCTTTATCTCCTTTCAGTCCTGGATGTAAGTGCATTCTTGCAGTAAATGCTAGCTAAGTAGGTTTAGGGGCAGTTTTATCACAAATTTCTGACAGTCAAGAACACACTGTCACCTTCGCTTCCCATTCATTGAAGCAGACGGAGTCACACTATAGTACATCTAAGAAGGAAGCATTGGCATTCTCATGGGCAATAGAGAATTTTGAAAACTTCTTGTGGGGAACCCATTTTGAATGATATACAGATCACAAGCCTCTTATTAATTTACTAAATGGAAACAGTACTGGTAGAGCTTCATGTAGGTTAGTGGGTCTTCTTCTCATTTACAGGAATACAATTTCAAGATCAATTACAGAATGCAAGGGCTGATTGCCTCTCCAGACTGTCATAACAGAATGTTGAACACAGGAACCTTAGGTCCTTGATGACATTGAATCTGTGGTGGCCACATTGTTTGAGATTCTAAGTTCTTCAGGTGTGGTTTCCCGGGAGGAATCAATGGTTGTTTTAAAAGAAGACAATGTTTTGTGTACTGTTATGGGCTTTGTGAACAAAGGGTGGATTAGAATGAGATCTTTACCCAGTCGGTTCAAATTTCTTTCACAAGTGGAGAGTGAATTGTCAATTTTAGAAGTAATTTTATTATGCAATGATGTTATTGTACCTCCAGCTCCTGTTAAATTCAAACTTATCAAAGCAGCACACCAGGGTCATCTAGGTGTAGGTGCCGCTTGTAAGATTTTAAAACAGTTCTTTTGGTGGCCCTCTTTAGACTTCCAGGGAGTGAATTGGGTCTCTAAATGTAACACTTGTTTATTGTCTGATTAACACTGGGTCACTCACTAAAATCCCCTCCACACTGTATCACTTCCTGATGATGTGTGGACAAAAGTTGTATGGGATTTTGCAGGTTAAGTTGAAATGTTATCATCAGACAAAAGTTGTATGTTGGTTTTAATAGACTATTTTCTAAATGGGTATATTATGAGGTTGGCCCAGCCACAAATACTGCAACTATCATAGCATTTTAGCAGAAAATGTTAGATATTGAGGGGCCACCTAAAGAATTAAAGACCAATAGTGGTACACAGTTCACTTCACTACAAATGAAGGAATGTATTAATCACTTTGACATCAGACATTTGAAGGGGGCCTTATACTCACCAATTTTGAATAGGCTTGTTGAAAGAATGACTCAATTCCTCAAAGAAGGACTGCAATCTGCATTAACTAACAGACTTTCTGTGGAGTAATTTTTAAGAAAACAACTGTGGGCAGACAGCACCACAGGTGATTCACATTATTGCTTGTTAAGGAAAAGAAAACCAAGATCTGAATTGTGCTCTCACTGAATAAAAGATTTGTTACCTAGAGAAAACGGTTACAAAAGTAAGGTTCATAAAATGGTTAAAGAAAATGTTGCTACTGGTCAGTCATCATAGAAAGATTGATATGGTTGTACACATGGTGTAAATAATGTAAATTTTAAAGTTGTAGATTGGGTTTTAATTAAAAGACCCTCAAAAGTTAAATAAGGAGAATCATTTTTTTTTCAATCGCACAAGTTGTCAAAGTTTCGAAAGGCTCAGTTTTACTAAATGAGAAAGGTTGGTGGAGCTAAAGGGCTCTTCTGAAACTTACACCTGAACAAGCTTGTAAAATGATCTCACACAAAGGTTCCCTTAGTGATGAGCTGAATCAGGACAATGACTGTTGGATCACTATGGAAGATACCAGATGTATACCAAGTGTAGTACAAGACTCTTCATCCAATTTGCTTGGCATGTCAGAGTCAGGCACAAATTCTGAACTTCATGGAGTAACTGAGATGAGATTATAGAAGAATGTGCTAGAACAAGAGAAGCTCCCAGGAACGCTAGAGCACATCAAAATGTTTCCATGTCATCAAATGCAAAGATCTTTATATGCACTGAATTGTTTGCATTATTTTGATTTTATCAGTTTTAGAAAATTAAACTTTATTGTTTTGTTATGTAAGGGGGAAGGTGATGCAACAGTGGAATTAGTATTGTATTAGACATACGTTGTCCATCATTAATGTCAGTTGCATTTACAGTTAGTACACAGTACAACACTCATGCTCTGAGTTTACTTTTAATGTGTCTTACAGTTCAGCAGTCTTTCTCCGTGGCTTCCAACTACAATTTGGTCAGTTGCAGCTTGGACTTCATGCAGATAAGGCATGTGGGATGTGGCTTCCTGTTTGTATAGAATAAATCCTTGATTGAGTCAATTCCCTTTTTGGAAACTGTTTTCCTCTTAACAGCCACCTTTTATAATACTCCCACTTGGGCCAATAAAAATGATGAAATATTTCCTGTTGATGTATGCCAGGAACTTCTTAACTTTGAGGGCTACCCCGGAGGGCTTACAGCCGATTACTTAAACAAGCTTTAAGTGGCACAGGTATTGGGTGGTATAGCTTGACATACACAAGTTTAAATTTGTAACAAATATGGGCTTATTTAAGAAAAGTGGTGCTGCACACAGTGCAGCACCACTTTTCTTGCACTCCTTAGTGCCCCCCTAATGCCACCATGTGAGCGCCATATTTACAATACGGTGCACCATAGTTGTAGCTAGGGGACTAGCGTCAGAATTTGTCATGCTAGTCTGGAGCTTTGCAGGATTAACGTCAAAAAGTTTGATGTTTACTCCTGCAAAGCCCATTGAGTCCCATAGTAATCAATGATGGGCCTCCTTTTAACGCTTGCTTTGAGCCATAAAAGTCACTGCTCCATTTTTAGTGGCTTCCCTGTGGGGGAACGCCCCCTTTGCATACATTATGCATACATTATGTCTGCCACAGGCATAATGTAGCTCAAAGTGTTAGAAAGCGGTGTAAATATCACGTGGGAATTTTGGCCTTGTTGGGCCACATTAGTGTTAAACAAAATTATGCTAATGTGGCGCAAGGCGGTGCTAGAGGCTCTTAAATATGCCCCGTAATTTCTCCCAGTAACTGGATGAGTTCCCCAATCCTTGTGCTACCGTTTACAGCAGCACATTGTATGTATTATTAACTCTTTTGCACTAAGCGTTCATTTTGTCCCATTAAAAGGATGCTCCCCAATCCACACACTACTATTTATAACAGCTCACAGGTGGAGAGTTAATGTGTATTTTGACTGTGCCGGATCTGTATGTGGGTTAACCCTGAAACTGAAAATTATGCTGTTAATATTCTATGACGGACAATTAAGCTGGGTATTGTCATTGTTATGGACTAATCTTAAATACTCCCATTTATATTCAGAACTCTGCTTAGTGATGTAACTAATAAGTAGTCCATTGTCTATGTTGATGATTAAGCATTTGTTAGTGGGCTTGTCAACTTCAATCTCTAACTGTGACCAAGGCTATTCGCGAAACGTGTCGGAGAAGCTTTACTTGTCAATAAACTTCACTTTGAACATCCAGGAGTGTCTGAGTGATCCTCGCACTTCTAGGATTTCCAGGGTTATTGCAATATATATATATATATACACAGACACAAATATATGTACATATATATATATATATATATGTATTTATATTTATATTTACATATACACAGTAACTGTAACTCATGATCTAAGGTAACTATAACTTGTGCCCTTCGCATTTTTTCCATCAAAAATGTTACTGGATTTATTATATTGATATATTGCTATTATCAATGATGTTATCAAAGATGTGATGAGTGCTATAATTTGTGGGGTAATTAGCAGTGGTTGGCGAGGGCACGATTTATATTTACTTGAGGTAACTCTAACTCTGACTGGTGAATGCGTATGCTTTCGTACTTTTAAAATTTGAGCCTTACTATAACGTCCCTGTAACCTTTGGTTTTTTAACTGAATTTCTATGTTTTTAAAAAATTCTATTTCCTAACCATAACGACCATGTAACGTTTGTTTTTTTCAGTGAATTTCTATGGCTTTTTAAACATATAGTACTTTTCCTTACTATACGTTAATCCAATCACAGTTCCGCACAGCTATTGGCTATGCGGGGAGGCAGCTGGCCATAGGGCCTGGCTGAGGCCAACCCCGTATAAGCACCCAAACTTGCAATTTGCACGGCCTCCACCTATGCACAGTGGAGGTTGCCCGCAAGACCAGACCTGCAGCCAGACCCTGGGGCCAACCCCCTAACCCCATGTTGTGCACAGCCTTTTGTCCGTGCGTGGCAGGAGTAGGCCGCAGCCTCTCTGGGTGTAAGAATAGCCATGAGAGGGTGTATCCTGGGGGTGGGAGTGGCTGTGAGAGTACCTGTCTGGGTGTGAGAGTGTTTACATCAGTGTTTTAGTGGGTGCATCAGTGTGTGGTGGGTCTGTGAGTAAGTGCATGATGGTGTCAGTTGGTCTGTGAGCGGGTTTGTGAGTGTCTGATTGGGTCTAAGTGGGTGCATAAGTGTTTGAGTGGGTGTGTAAGTGAGACAAAGAGATTGAAAGAGAGAGAGAGGGAAAGAGTGTGGGAAGGCGAGAGATTGAGAGTTTTTAGCCGTTGATGTATGATATACTTAAAATGAGATATGTCTGTACAATTTGCAAAAGAAAAATGTTTGTCAGTGTCATTTAAAAACGGTAAGATCACCTTTCAGGATGAGTCTTAAACATCTGAATAAAAAAAATAAAAAAAGGAGGGAAAAGACAAGGGACACACTTGGGTTTGAACCCTGAACTCTCAGTGTGAAAGTCTGTGACTTTCACACTTGTGCTATTTATGCTTCTTTTCTATTGTTTTTAGCCTTTTATGATCTTTCTGGGACTGCAGGGGAAGCCTGAAGGCATCTCCCGCAGTCCCACCTAATTTTTGTATTTATTTTATACTGTGCCTTTTATGGGCTATCTGGGACTGCGGGGGAGCCTCAATGCATTCCCAGTGGTCCCATTGCTCCAGCAAGCAGGCAGCTGCTTTAACTAGCATCTTCTTGATTGCTGGAGCAAAGCTTTCATCTCTGTTCCCTGCACATATATCTGCATGCACGGAAAAGAGATGAAAACTGCACTTTTTGATAGCGGGACCAGTTTGATAGATTCGCTGTCGGAAAGTGGAGTGTTTGTTGTGACTTGACTGCTGCTGTCAAAGCTGCAGCCAAGCCACAGCAAACAGCTATGTTCCAGGGGTGGGCACCCTGGGACATATCAAGAGCCGTCACTGGGAGGTGGGGTCCCCAGGGCCATCAGTGGCTCCATGAGGTGGCCGCCCAGAACCCCCTCCAGTAAAAAAAGAGCCCAGGGGAGGAGGTGGACCCTGGGGCTAAAGAGATCAGAAACAGACCCCCTTCCCATTGCTTTTTACTTTGCCCTGGGGAGGTGGTGGTCCCCGGGTCTGTGGAGGATGCCGAGGTGCCTTCCCCACTTAATTGAATTACAGCTCCGGGGAGGTGGTGGTCCCCGGGGCTGTGGGGGACTACACGCTACCCCACATTATTGTAGATCATCGTCCCAGGGAGGTGGTGGGCCCCAGGGCTGTGTATGGGGGGCAAATCCCCTACGTATAAATTCGGAAAAACCCTGGTGAGGTGGTAATCCCCGGGGCTGCGGAGGGGCGTGTGGCCCCTCCACCATTAAAATAGATCATCACCCCGGAGGTGGAGGTCACCAGGGCAGCGGGTAAGCGCTTCCCCCTTACATATCAACATTGCCCCCGGGTCTTGGCCCACCTAGGGGGTTCACAAATATTAAGCCCAGGAGCCCCTCTTCTCTTTTTTTTTACCTGTTCTGCCATAAATTGCTGTGAAATTTTATTTTAAAATGCTTTATAGCCCTTGGGGTTCCCTTTGGGACCCCAGCACCTGATCTAAGAGGTCAGGGTGTCTGTACATTTGCCCCTTTTCTTTTTGCTTACAGTTTTTGGCCGGGACTCAGCTCAAACCGAGTCCCAACATGGCTGAGAACACTACCTTGTTGAAGTGTTGTCAAGCAATCAGATCTCAGCACGAGATTGAGAGGGGTCACAAATCTTTTGCATCCCTATATATACAAATTTGGATTTCCTTGAATTTCACGAAAAAACTACCAAACAGATTTACACCAGAGGGCTCTTTTTTGTGGACCAAGTGCTGCCTTTCTGCCAAATTTGATGTAACTCCGTCCAGTAGTTTTGGGGCTATCGCTGTTCAAAATCCCCATGGAAAAATGAATGTTTTGGGTTCCCCCCTTTTTCTTGCCCCCCCCAGATGGATTACACCCAAACTTTCCAGACAGCAGCTGATGTGAGCATGAAAGCTTGTAGGGAAAGTTTGTGGAGATTCGTCAAGCGGTACCAAAGTTATTAGCAAAACAAAAAATGCTTTTTCTATTAAAACTAGTTCATAACTATAACTACCTAGTGGTGGCTATATATATAGTTATGACACCTCAGTAATTGCTGTGTTTAGTGCACACTTGCCCAAGAGATACTAGCAAATATACAATATCTGTGACATGAATGCCATATGACCCTGTCGATTTTCGTTCGAAATTCAGTGCATATCATTATAAGCCATTAACACTAAACAGAATCAATATGATGAATATTAACACGTTTTGGCTATAATTTATCAGATTTGGCATCAATTGTATGTACCATTAAAGTTTGCTTGAGGATATCTGTGACGTGTAAATGCATAGCACTGAGTATTAGCAGGTAGGACACAGAATATCAGGAGCTGATACAACTCTCTTATAACATAACATAACGTAACCCTGTGAGAGAAGTGGGGTGGTAGGTGGAGGGAGTCTATAATATGGTATGCCAGTGATTTCATTAAATGAATACCCAGCAAAGTTAGTAAATGTCTCTGTGTTTAAATGTCCAGGAATACAGCAGCAAAGGCTGAATTATTTTTGACACCGACTCTGAGATGTTTTCATTGCCCTGTTACTGTATGTACTTAAAAAGACAAAGGGGCGTATTTACAAGAAAGTGGTGCATCAGCTGTGATGCACCGCTTTACTTGCAACTCCCTAATGACACCATGTGTGCGCCGTATTTACAAAATGGCATACCATGGCGCACGTTAAGACAATAGCATCAAAATGTATGAAGCTATTGTGGAACTTTGCACGATTAGCGCCATAAATTACGGTGCTAATCCTGCAAAGTAAATGAAGGCCCATTAAAAGTAATGGGTGAATCATTGTAACGCCTGCTCTGAGCAGGCGTTAACAATGATGCTAAAAATTGCACATTGAACTGTTCAGTAACAGTAACTTTCACTGCGCCGTTTTTACTGGGCTCCCTGTGGAGGAACGCCCCCTGGCATACATTATGCCTGGCACAGGCATTATGTGGTGCAAAGAGTTACAAAGTGGTGCAATGCAAGCATTGCATCACTTTGTAAATATGGCCGAGGAGAATGGCCTCCTTACATCACATTAGCGAAAATAAAAATTATGCTAGTGTGGCTCTAGGAGGCGCTTGGGCATTGTAAACCTGGCCCGAAATCGGCCAAGAAAAGTCAGACCAACTTCTGATCAATTCAAAGTGTAACTTATTTAGAAACATTTACCAATGACTGTTTCAGCACAGGCTTGACCTCTTAAGAAAAGAGCTAGCTGACGAAATATGAAATTTTATGGATGAATTCCCTCCAAGAAACATTTTGTGTGAAATTGGAAATGTTTACGGCATGCACGCAGTCCAAAAATCCTGATTTGGGAAGTTCCTGGTAGTATCTGGGAACTTTGTAAACTTCATTGTTTTATTTTAATAGGAGGGTGACCAAATTAATGACATTTACTTTTGACAAACAAAATTCTACCAAAAATGTTCCAGGACCCCGAAAATGTTACTGTAAATAAGGTACTTTGTGGCCACAGTTTAGGGAAATCTTTAATATATGCAGTCTTACTTTAGATACAAACGTAAAAACGTCATTTTTTCACAAATGGAAAGAGTCCATCTTCATTTGTGGATGAGACAAACTCCCATTTGTAGGTCCTGAGGAATATATTAGGGCCCAGCAAATGGTTGTCTCTGTACACATCTCATGCAAGGGGTGGTAGATATAAAGTATTACAGGATATTAAGAGCATTGAAAGAATGAAGGAGGAAAAATTACTTTGTGGAAATGTATATTTTTTTTGTTGTTTATGAGAGATGATGACACATGGGTCAAAGGGCAGCTTTAAAGGCAGCACTTTTCAAACATTCATGATGTATTTTCACATGGACTTTTGATTCCTCTTTTTGTCTAAAGCTTCGCATTCTCAAGCCTAGACCCACTTTGCTGAATTGTTCATGGCAGTCGTGAGAAGGTTAGATTTTAGCAGCAACAAATTGGCTAATGTTTAGGTTCATAGCTTACGATCTGAGGTATTAGGTCTCAAAGATACCGCAGGGTTTAAGAATTCAGGCCCAGATTTAAGAGGGCCTAGCGCCTCCTTGTGTCACATTAGTGTAATTGATTTTTACGCTAATGTGGCCCAACTAGGCCAAAATTACAGCACCAGATTTACAAAGTGGCGCACTGCATGCATTGCAACACTTTGTAACCCCTTGCGCCACATTATGCCTGCACGAGGCATAATGTATGAAAGGGTGGGTGTTCCCCCATTCGGGTGGCCGAAAAAATGGTGCAAAGAAAACTAAAAGATTTATTTGCGCCATTTTTTGCAGCATTTTTAACTCCTCCACAGAGCAGGTATTAAAAGGAGCCACACAATTATTTATAATGGGCCTCAATGTGCTTTGCAGGATTAGCGTCAACATTTTTTACGCTAATCTTGCAAAGCGCTAGAGTAAAAAATGTTGATGATAGTTTCCTAATTACTGCCATGGTGTGCCGTATGTTAAATACGCTGCAAACATGGTGGCATTGGGGGGAGCTAAACGGCTCAAGAAAAGTGGCACTGCAGTAGATGCAGCACCACTTTTCTTAAATCTACCATTATTGTTGCTTTATTTCATTGGTATTCTGGTAAACATTGATCACTTTGGAATTGTTCTTGATCATCCAACGGGTTGCATAAAAAAAACCTCCAAATAATCAATAAAATATCAAATAATACTAATAGGAGCTGTGCAATTTTTGAAGGCTAGGTATGCGTTTGTTTGTGCCTATATTTTGATGAGCATTTAATACAAAAAAACGGTATTGAACTGCATGATATCAAACTAGGATTTATATTGTTTTTCTAGATAAGGTTTTGGGACCTTGTATATTTAAACTTTATTTATACAACGAGAATTCCTAATACAAACTATAGTTTTTCTATCTGATAGCATTTGAATGTTCTTTAAAATCTTTTAAAGCTTTTTTCTTACGCCCAGGTTCTGATAAAAAGCCACCCAATTTCAAATAGTAAAACAATAAGATGATGTGTGACCCATTCCGGCATGACATGATCGTTTAATAATGCTAATGGGAATGAGTGAATTCCCTCGCTGGTAATTTAGGGCATCGAATTGTGAACCATTTATAGTGCTTCTTAATATTTATTTGAGTCACTATTTCGAAGATTACCTGTCTCTGACTCTTTGCCAGGGGGCCCCTGACTACCTTCTTGACAGACCTGCCCACACCCGCCTCTTCCATATTTTAGCAGAAAGTGCATGGAAAGTATGATCTATTGGTATGAGGGACCCTTCGCAGTTTTACAAAAGAACGAAGAAAAAAATAAAGAAGGGTTTGTCGAAAAGGATGTCCTAACTTCAAGGCATCCAGGACAGAGCAAGCCCTTCATAACATAGGGGCCTTCCCTACGCTTTGTGCTCCTATTTCCATTGAGAAACTATGCAAGAGATTTCAAAATATTGCCAAAATTGACTTCATCATTGAACCAGTTAACTATTTCCAAGATTTCACATTGTTAATTGTGTCTGTTTTTCCGTAAACCGTTATCAGCTACTATACTTCCAAAAACGATCGAACATGCTAAGCTTTCTGTACTTGTGCACCGACTACCATTGTAGGCATACGAACAGAGTTTGTCAGAGACTGTACGCTGTAGCTCGATATGATAAAGTATTGCAATTACCAAGACTAAAAGCAGTGGCAGACCAATATATATGCATGTGCCGTTTATATAAGTAAATATGAAGAGAACGCACACAGGTGAATGTTATTTATTGCCTTCTTCTAAAAATTAGTTTTTTGAAAAGTCCAATGAATTGGAAGAAAATGGGGAGCACTTTTGGAAAGGAAATACTTCTTCGTATTCAGTTGAATAATTCATCCCCATCCCTTGCATGTGATTTTCTGAGGGTCAGCTTGTTTTTTTTCTGATTAATGAATAACATCACATACACTAGGGCCTTAAGGATTTTTAGTTTGGAGAGATAGGTATATATCACCAACGAAATAGATAACGGGATGGAAGCACATTAAGGGGCATATTTATACTCTGTTTGCGCCAAATTTGCGTCGTTTTTTTCGACGCAAATTCGGCGCAAAACTAACGCCATATTTATACTATGGCGTTAGACGCGTCTAGCGCCAAAGTATGAGGAAAGAGCGTCATTTTTTTGCGTGAACGCCTTCCTTGCGTTAATGAGATGCAAGGTAGGCGTTCCCGTCTAAAAAAATGACTGCGACGCAAATGCGTCGTATTTATACTCCCGGGCAAAAATCACGCCCGGGAGTGGGCGGGGCAAAAAACCCCGCATTTGCGCCTCTTTTCAACGCCTGGGTCAGGGCAGGCGTTAAGGGACCTGTGGGCTCAAAATGAGCCCACAGCTGCCCTCCCATGCCCCCAGGGACCCCCCCTGCCACCCTTGCCCACCCCAGGAGGACACCCAAGGATGGAGGGACCCATCCCAGGGACATTCAGGTAAGTTCAGGTAAGTATAAAAAAAAAAAAAAATTATATTTGTTTTTGGCATAGGGGGGCCTGATTTGTGCCCCCCTACATGCCACAATGCCCAATGACCATGCCCAGGGGACAGAAGTCCCCTGGGCATGGCCATTGGGCAAGGGGGCATGACTCCTGTCTTTACTAAGACAGGAGTCATGTAAATGGCGTCTGGGCGTCGTTAAAAATGGCGCAAATCGGGTGGAGGCGATTTTTTTGCGTCAACCTGACTTGCACCATTTTTAAGACGCCCTAACGCCATTTTTCCCTACGCCGGCGCTGCCTGGTGTACGTGTTTTTTTTCCACGCACACCAGGCAGCGCCGGTCTGCTAGCGCCGGCTAACGCCATTCAATAAATACGGCGCCCGCATGGCGCTTCAGAATGGCGTTAGCCGGCGCAAAACTTTTTGACGCTAAACTGCGTTAGCGCAGTTTAGCGTCGAAAAGTATAAATACGGGCCTAAAGGAGCATCGGACGACAAGTAGCAAGAAATGCCATAGAAAATGATTATCTAAAAAATTATTGGTTTCATCCCGGCAAGGTCAATTCAGCCTTTAGTTTTTCGAAGTCGGAAAATGAGTACCATCAAATCGGATAACAATACCATCCGGCATTTACGTTGGTTAGAAATGTCTCCTGTGTTGCGTAAAGGCGCTATAAACAAACTAAATTATTATAAGAGTAACAGTGTCTGGAAAACAGAGTTCTTTTCACACACAAAAAAAATAATATTAATGAAAAGCAGAAGGCCAAGATGGCGATTAGGAAAATTAAAATTCTACCGACGAGTTTGTGTAAAGATAACACCTTTGGCAGTTGTAAAATGTGTAAACTTTGCACAACTTTTTCGGTGAGCGAAGTTTCCAGCAAAGGATATAGGAATTATCCAGCTAAAAGTAGGTTCAGGAAGGTGCAACGTTTTAAGAAAAAAATAGAACACCTCCTGAGTGGCTAAAGTTTGACACGTGGTCACTATTATCGAAAATCAGATCAGTTGTCTTGAGAAGCTTATAGCACAACTGCCAGGTAAATCTAAAAGTCGATAACAGCTCAAAAGGAGCTAACCGATGTATGCCTCCCATCAGGACGAGCTGTGTGAACACTTTTAGCAGTTACATAGGACGGAAGAAAAAGAATGTCGCAGCCACTGCGTCCAACACAAAGAAATAGCAGCTAAAAACACAGACGTTGCCTGCATCATTACATAGATTTTTATTTCATAACACCCCTTTTGAATAACACTCTACACACACACAATACCTTGAATCATCTGAAGTACAAGTGTGGTACTTACAACTAGAATTAGTGAGAATACACATACTGAAAAATACGAAAACTTAAAAGTGCAAAAACAGAGAAATACTACATGCCAAACGTACCCTTTATAATGCTAGTTACAGAAACACATTTAGGCTGTCTGTTATTCCAGGGAGAGAGATAGAAACAGAGAGAGACAGTACGTCTTGCCATCAAAAGGTAATGCAGACCTTATTTGGTTTGGCAATGCGTGTTTGCAAGAGTGCAAGACACTAACAGATGTCTAAGGCGATGCTTAATTTGTGCTTGTTGTTTCTGGTGCTGAGTACCAGCACTTATTTTTGAGGTCCGGCGCTTATTTTTCGGCCTCAAGCATTTGCTTCGAGCAAAAGACACATATGGGACAGATGGAGGAAGAGAGGAAATGAAAAAGCGTCACAAAGGGAGAAAGCAGAAAGCTGCAAGAGTGATCTGAAGGGGCAGGAAGTGGCTTTAGAAGGATTGAAGAGGCCCAAGATGGCTTCAGGACAACACTGCCTCAATATTCCATGCTCGCACATTTAGGCCCATATTTATACTTTTTGACGCAAAACTGCGCTAACGCAGTTTTGCGTCAAAAAAATTTGCGCCGTCTAACGCCATTTGGATGCGCCGTGCGGGCGTCAAATTTATACTTTGACGTACGGCGGCGCAACCAACAGGTGGGCGTCAGGATATTGTGACGCACACAGCGGCGTCAAGTCGTAAGGAAAAACCACGTAAAGGCGACGCACATCACCGTGGGCCGATTTACGACAGCGCAATCGTGAAAGCGCTGGTTTTTCTCACGCAATTGCGTCAAATTCTAGCGCGAAAACTGCAGTGTTACCAGAGAGCCAACATGGATCCCAGTGGACACAACAGAGCCCAGGATGA
The DNA here is from genome assembly GCF_031143425.1 of Pleurodeles waltl. NCBI lineage: Eukaryota > Metazoa > Chordata > Amphibia > Caudata > Salamandridae > Pleurodeles > Pleurodeles waltl. Next base: position 1,101,068,165 of record NC_090440.1, on the reverse strand, counting down.
TGACAGCAGACCAGGAACCAGCCAAGAGGTCCCACAAACAAACCAGGATAACCAAAAAAAGAAAAGAAAGTGTCGCTTCAGTGAAGAGGAGCAGGAAATCCTGGTGAGAGAGGTGACGGAACACCAGCACCAACTTTTCATAACATCCAAATTGCCACTCAGTAGGAGAGAGGCCATATGGAAGCAAATAGTGGACAAGATCAACAGTGTGGCTGAAGAACGCCGCACAGTCACTGAGTGTAAGAAACGCTGGCATGACTGTAAACGCAGGACCAAAGAGAAAATGGCCAGGAACAGGAAGGCAGCAATGCAGACTGGAGGTGGGAGTCCAGCACAACAGGAGGCCCTGGACCACATGGAGGAGATGGTTGCAGCCGCCATCCCCGAGGAGATCGTCACAGGGATTCAAGGGCAGGACAGTGCAGACTACCAAGACACAATGCACATGCAGGGTAAGTCGCATGGGGAATTATAATGCACTAATGTTAACTGCAACCAGGGGGGGAATACCTACTACACAATGCATGTAAGTCAGCATATACATAGAGTGGCATGGGTAAAGGAGCACAGTAGGGGGGCATGCCTAGCACACACTGAAGCTGGGGCACCACCAAACACAGCAACAAGTACAGCCCCATGGGGACATCCTGTAAGTACAACAATAGAGCCAAGGGAAAGCAGCGACAGGTAGGAAGGCCACTACAGCAAACTCACATCCAGGCACTTGTTTTGTAAAATCTATCCTACAGCAACTAGGTCCCTATCAGTAACCCAGTAGGCAAAGCAACAACTGCAATGTAACTGCCACAACACCTTACAATAACGCCTCTCATCTCTGTGCAGCTACAGTACCAAATGGCAGCAACCTCCCCATGGAATATACATACACAAATTAGGGGGTGACATTGACATCCGCAACAAGTCAGTGTAAAAATACAAACGCACCAGTACACTCAAATGCCCAATGTCCATACCTGACACATACATAAGCCAAAGTAAACAGCAATAGGACCCACACAGCACCAACCACACACACATGCTGCATACGTCAGGGTCCCTCACATGCCTGGATAACAAGGCTACATCACTAATGTCATACTGCTCAGACAACACCTGAGGAGGAGACATAGGCAACTGGTCACTCCAACACACCTGCAAAGTCTGACAAACAAATCGGACCTTCATACGATAAACAGGCTTATACAATCAAACACACATGACCCACCTTCATCTTCAAACATCAACAATGTTTACATCCACACCACATCCAAACATGAACATGCATAGGAAATGGCACGGAACATGTACACTGCATGCAATGTGAATCAAAAGTGAATGGGGCAGGTCCTGAGAGGCAAGTGTGTTGGCAGGGCACTCACAACACCCACAGTCAGTCAATGTGTATTCTGGCAAGTGTAATGTATACTTTGCGCATTAGCCTCAGGCTGTAGGCCTTTCTGCACCTTACCCTGAATGTACTCTTACGCATATGCTCACATCTAAGAGCCTCTGAGCACTTTGCACTACATGCTTCTCATTGTCCTTCCTATCAGGAAATATACCAAATAGCCAGTCCTAGGGTGTTGTTAATAAGTCCAATCACACTGTTTTGCCTACATCTGCACTGGAGTGTGCCAGAACAGATACACTCTGTGCCCCAGTCAAGGATACAGTCTGGTACTTTGCGGATAGATGGGGTAGGGGTTCTGATTTGCCATTCCTGCGTAGGGAAACTATCTCATCACCATGACTTATGACTTATAAAATCACTTCCTTGTCCCAAGACACACAAGAGGGAGTCTCCAAACAGAGAAACACCAGACGCTGCCTGCCTTGCTGCAGATGCAAAACCAGATCACAGGCCATTGCTCAGATATGACGGATGAAGTCTCCCCAGTGATTCAGACAGGCAGGCTAGAAGCTTAACATGCTGTGCTATAAATAGAACAAGCAGAGGGAGAGTACAAACTGTTAGGCACCATGATAGCTTTCGACCAATGTCTTACTCTCCTGCTGACTATTTCAAGTCTACCATGTTGAAGTATTTGGGTTATTGTGGCTCACACCTAAATATAGACAAGTCAGTTGTTCAAAGAGATCATCATATGAAACAAATACTGTCTTTGACTTTTGTGTATGAGTTCATACTGGAAAAGAGTGAAGATGTTGGGATCTGAGTGACCACAACTTCCCTGAAAAGTTCCAAAGATGTCATGCGCTCGGATGTATAATCATTCCTTTGCTGTGGGAGACATGAGCCAATGCTAGTTAGCTAGAGCAAAATGAAAGAATCAGGGTGACAGAGTCAATTAAAAGTGGGTCAGACTCAGTCCATCACACCATTAGCTATCCTGCTGCCTCGTAAGCAAGTCAGCTCAGGTCGGATAATGAGAACACACCCTCGAAAATGTCTCTACATAAGAATAGTTAATCACGGAGGGACTAGTAGGACACAAAGATGCCTATTCACAAAATGTTACAAAGCAACACCTAGCGGCAATTAGGCAGACAAGTCTGGTAGCTCCACATCACACATGTGACACACAGGTGGGCCATAGGCCTACAACAATGCCCATATGAAGGACAGCAGATACCCAGAAAAAAACAGACACCAAAGATAAGGCATCCAAACGCCTGTAACTGTTTGCAAACTTGTTACAACACAGACACACTAATTGTACCCTGTTTCATTGCAGAGGAACATGGATCTCCTGCCGATATGCCTGACCCTGATTTCCCTGATGACATCGATGACGACCCCATCAACCTCTCCCCACAAACCCTCAACATGGTCTTAGGAAGCCTCCAAACCCCACCTTCAGTCCCAAGGAGGAGCCCAGAAGAAGCAGCCACCCCAGTAGACCCACCTGCCACCCCAAATGTAATACCTGCCAGCTCCAACACAGCTGAGGACTCCGACGACACTGGAACCAGCTTTGAAAGAACCGTCGTTGGGGTCCAGCGGGAGCTGGCCAAGGAGGTGCGGGTGGGGATGCAAACTATGGCTGCCAGCCTTGAGAGGGTGCGTTCGTGCATGATCCCTCCTGCTGATCAGACAGCTGTGATGCAAGCACTAACATCGCACATGCAGGAACTTGTAGAAACTCAAAAGCAAATCGCCACAGCTGTCATCCAGTTGACGGAACAACTAAGAATGCAAGCCAGTCAACGGGTGCACGAATGCAACATCGAACCCCTCAGGGCTGACCTGGCTGCCTACCATCGGGATGTGGCTGCCATTCTGAGAAACCAGCAGGCCCTCCTTGCTGCAGTATTGCCCTTCCTAAGTCCACAGGGACTAGCCCCCGGGATGTCTGCCTCCATGTCTTCTAACACTGAGGTGTGTGTTGCCCCTTCACAACCAACAACAACAAGGACAGAGGAGGCAACACACACATCAGAAGAAGAAGACGTGGAACAGATAACCTTCACACGGAGGAGTACCCGGAAGCCCTAGTCCCTGCACCATGGCCTACTCTGACCAAGGTCCTGCGTTTAGTCAAAGCCCAGTTTCTGAACACCTACACTCAATGACTGTTTGGCAATCCACTGTTTGACTTGTCCACATTGCCAGTGAATGTCTCTCTCCTACAATTTGGTAATCCTGTCCCTCTGCACTGACACCTTCTATAGGCTCACCAAGAAATGATGCCCCAGAACGGACTCTGCCAAAATGTTGAATGGACAATTTGCACTACAACACCTGTAAATAAATCGCACTTGCTCACCTATTGTGTCTCTGTGTCATTTCACACTTCAACTGTGCAGTACCTAACTCCAAAGTGGCTGTGTGGCAACCCTGTTGAATCTCTATACTACTGTCCTGATGTCATATATTCAGATCCATCTGTGCATTGGCCAGGATTGCATCATAGCCCTACCATACTGAGGGAAATAACTGAGGAAGGAACTAAGCACACACAATCATGCTGTGTTGGTCAGAATGATGCACCATCTATCGCTATTCCAGAGAGCAAATGGTGTCTGGGAAATGTAGGCTCCATGCAAGACTTAAATAAGAATGGATGCCGCTTAATGTAATGAATCGTGTACAAATCACACTGCATTAACTTCCCTTACAGAGTAGGCTTCCATGAAGGAAATTCATGCTGCTTCAGTACACACATGATGTAGCTCAGCAATGAAAGCAGCAATACATGAGTGTGAACAACTCCTCATCTACAAAGATCTCCCTGAGCTTCACACTGCTGTCCGACCTAACAATTAACCCACATTGACATGTAATGAAGCACTCTTTGTGAAGTTGGACACATATCATAACAAAAGCTTGGTGTACAATGCACACTACCAATGGGGAGTCTCCCAATTTGAGGATACTTAACAAGTGAGCACACGGGTAGATGGGATGTTAAACATCCATTCCCAGGGGATGCTGAGCATAGGACACAAATGTCACACTAAATCATTCTGCAACATGGATGTCAAGGCCATGATAAAGTAGCACCTAACGCATCAAGTAAAGGGTTAACAAAATATTTATTTATATCTAGTACTACAAGAGGCAACTAAGGGAAAGGTACACCTACACTAATCTAACCTGACTACTAATAACCCACAACTGTCCCTATCTAACCTAAGCTAAACTTACTCTACACATGTAACGAAACGATCTAAACATCAACCCCCCACCCACCATTATGAGACAGGACACATGCAGGACAAAACATACTAACCTACACACATACTACACTATCCTAAACAAGCAGATAATTTTTTTTTTTTTTTTGTTTTACATTTTTTTTGTTTTTTTGTTTTATTAAACATGAATCCCAACATTGCCCCCCACCCACCCACCCACACACAAATATTTGAGAAAAATAACAAGGACCCCCCCCCTCTTCCCTAACACTAACTAAGCTACATACCTATCCTAATCCTAATACTAATCCCCAAAGCCCAACTAACAGGAGAAAAAAAGAAAAGAGGTGAGAGGGGAGGGATAAAAGTTTAAGAGGGCAAACGAACTAGACGTTTGCACTCCTTAGTGTGCGCCTGATGTCGCGGACCCGGGTCTTTACATAGTTCATGTCATCAGTCAGGTTGTCCACCTTCCTCAAAAGTTTGTCCACTTTCTGGGACAATGCCTGGAAGGCTGCAGGGTCCACGGGAGGGTCTGTGGGGAGGGTTTGTGTGCCAGCAGAGGTCGAGCTAGTGGCAGCTGTTGGTGGGACATGTGACTGTCCTGCTGCCAGCACACGGCTGGGTCCAGGTCGTGCTGCATGCGGCGGGTCCATGGCAGCCGAAGTAGATGGGACCACTGGGCCAGACCTGGTGGCTGTGTCGTTGGTGGCTGTAGGTGGCACACTTGTTGGAGGCTGTGGTGTGGCCCACCACGCCCCGGAGGCCCTTTCGGAGTGATACCTGCGGCCCATCCGCCGATACCCAGACTGCACCTGCAGGATGTGCCTGTAACGGATGGCACGCCGCTCAAAATGGATGCGATCGGCCGCCCTCATGTTAGCAGCTGTGAAGAGAAAAGGCAGATATTTACCTTTGGCTTTGCATTGGGTGGGATAGCACAATGGGTTATTTGTACATTACTAGAAATGTATAGGTTGCAGCAATTGTCACAACATAGTTCACAGAAGGGCTCAGAGGAAGTACATGTGAAGCATGCATACATAAGGGCATATCACACCTAGAATATCCAGGTCTCTACATGATGGATGACATCACCCTACACTACTCATCCTAATCATCCCTACGGTTTTGTACATCATGGCTGCACCTCTTCCGCATACTTACTTCACTACATATGTCACTATATGTGATAACTATCACACTCCTCACTCTAAGCCATCTGGAATTGGTTGTGTGCTAAGATTGAACCAATGGGCTATAACCCAATGTCTACACTAGGGACCAGATGTAGGAAGATGGGAAATGGGACGAACAATCTGCAATGCAGAATGGGGTATCTGACACCGTCTGTGAGTTGCTATGGGGTTGCTAAGAGCCACCTCATTTACATCAATGATGTGGGTTGCAAGTTGCTCCACCTTTGCAACTATGGGCACTCACGGGGATGGAGGCCTGCTGGGAACAGCAGACCTCCATGTCCGTGACCGCTTGGAAATAACGCAGAACATGTTCCCCAAGTGTAGGCCGTTTACCTCAACGGGAAATGAGCAGCACTTAGAAATAAATTACGACAATTTCAATATTGAATAATTTAAGGCACTTAGGCCCGTATTTATATTTGTTGTTGCGCCGCATTTGCGTCACTTGTTGACGCAAAAGCCGCGCAAAATTGCAAATTCCAATTGTAATTTGTAAGTTTGCGCCGTTTTGGCGTCAAAAAGCTGGGCAAATGTGGTGCAAAAAAATTATAAATACGGGCCGCAGTGGTCCCAAGGACCACTGCCTGTTTTGTACAGGATTATTTTGGTACACTCGGAAAGGTGATGGGTTACAATGGGGACCCCTTACTGCTAGCAAGTGGGTTACCATCCACTTAAAGTGGATGATAACTGCGACTCACTTAGCAACCACAAACTCCATTGCAAATGGACTTGCATACCACTGTCAGTTGCAAATAGGACTGGAAAAAGCCTTCATATTTAGGATTAGGAATAAAATCTCCCATATATTTTCATGATCACCTAATACATTTCGGAATAGGAAACAGATGTTTGCAACTCACACACAATAATTATGAGTTTATCAACTTGTACACAGTTTGGCACATCTGGCCCTAGGTTCTGACTCACGACACAAAAGGTGTCAAGTAAGTGTGAGATACTGGTTGCTACAGTCCAAGGTAGCCTGTTTCACATTAACATCCCAGTCGTTGAGGGTGGTGTGGGAAGAACAACCACCAATCCCATGTGAAATGCACACCCAGGAGTGTATTGAACGTTCACCAAGTATGTGCCTTCACACACAAGACCTATGAATGGCTAGCAACACGTTGGACTTAGGCAAACATTGTGACATCCATGGACCACACATGTCACAATGATATGACTTTTGCCAACATGACATACTATCAGTGAGGCATGTTTTACTACACACACAGAGGAGGTGGAACACCCATTCTCATGATTCAACAGAACACATAGGCCATTGCACTCAAGTCACACACACTCCTAGTTCAGCTTGTGTAAGTACATGCCCCCGGAAGATCCAACCTACAGTGTGCACAGTCCATCCTCAACTAGGAAGATGCACTTTTCATCACAGCCATGTGCCTAAGCTATATGGGAGAATGTCAGTCTGATATGCAGACTCAGTTCATGTCAAGTCCCCGACCAAGTCTTACTTTGACCAGTGTATTCTAAGTAACTCATCCCATTCCCCATTGCGGCCCAACTGTAATGTCCTACAGCCCCTCAATCTCAGAGATGGCTAGGTGTTGCTTAACAGAAACATAAGTCCAATTTGATATCACACTAACACGACAATGGCAATGAACGGCCAGCGCATCACATCATGATTTCTCTTGAACACACAGTAGTCCATTTTGCGTCATTGGCAAATAAATATATCAAATAGCACTCAGGCAACACTCACTGTAGGTATCGGGGTCGTCGAAGTGTGCCACCTCTCCCACGGTGTAAGGCTCTGGTCCACCTGTAAAGCATGACAGGAAGAATGTACTCAGACTGGGTGGACTGACAAAATAATTCTGTTACAATGACACTGTGAGAATATGACATGGTAATGATACACTTTCACACATGCTCATACTGCATGGATGAGTTTGTATTCAACATTAACATTGGATGATTCTCCTGCTACAGTTACACACCCTACTACACACATGCAGTGGCCAGGACAGTCAGGTGTCGTCCAAGTTTACTCACAATAATTATGCCCCGCCAATATTGTTATCCAAACATCTCAGCATGTGCATTCCAGAGAGACATCCAGACACTTGTTCCATGAGGACTGCATGACCACTCACAGTCAAACAGCCTATGTGGACATGTTCAACACACAGCAACCACACACACATGTGACATATCTGTGGAAAACATATCTGACTTCATGTGACGTGTATAAAACACACATGTATATCATCATCATGGGATTCAAATCAGATTTCGAGCGATGGGGTCTACATATGTAGGTATGTTGTTTCGACATGACTTACTCATTGCCCATTATGACATGTAGAGTACAAATAGAGCCATTAACGTGTTGCTTGTCTGACACAAATGCTACACTACATTACATACAGCTACAGCCATCTGGTATGTGTAGAACAACTGAGCCATCTGACTGCTAGCATAGGTCTTCATACACATTGTGCAACACGTACACATTAGGGCACATATGTAAACATTAGTAAGGCAGCATTTGCATCATTGCATCACGCAGAGATGGGCCACACCTGCCAAATACAGATATATGTATTAAGTTTCTGCTGTTTGAGGGAGAAAAAGTGTAGCCAATTTGGGGATATCAATATATATTGACAAGGGCCTAGGTTTCCCTAGCATTACACATAGGCAGCTCCTTATCTAGCAGATTGGGTAACATTCATCACATGTTCACACACAGATTACTATCATGTCCATGTAATTGATTGCTACTCACCAACAGGGCCACCAATCCTGACTCCCAGGTGGTCCAGCAGGTCCTGTTCCCTCGTGATCAGATCGGCCCAGCGGTGTTTCAACTGATGGACATTCCGCATGGTCCCATGGACCCGGACCATGTGATGGCGCACCTTCTCCCAGCGAATTTTCCGGGCCTCCGTGTGATACCCCTGTATCACACGGCCCCCAGCCTCCAGCATCAGCGGGAGGAAATGGCACACTAGCCAGATAAATCCCCCCAATTCATCTTCGCCCATCCTGGACAGGCGAGGCCTCCCTGACATTATGACTGATGACTAACAGAAAAAATAAAGTAGGAAATGGGGAAAGGTAGAGGTGTGAAGTTAAGAAAAGGAGAAAATAGCCCAACTAACCCCAATAACTACCCTAGCCACAACAGACTCCCACAGACAATACAAACAAATACAGGAATGGACAAAACTAGACTTAACAGACTGAGACAATGATACACAACAATATTAGACTGAACAAAGTACAAAAGACAAGCTACACAGGACAACAAAGCAGTAATTCACAGGACAACACTCTTCACTGAACCACACAGTCTAGAAAAATCTGAGACTGAAAAGTGAAAGTGAAAGTGAACTTCCAATACAGATTTGGCAAACAGGATATCCTATTACATCACTTCCTGCATAAAATGGCCGCCGTTTTTTAATCGCGGTTTGCGTCGTATTTTCACGCATACATAATTTCGCGTCATTTTTTATGACGCATAATATTGCACATGCTGCTGAGTGTAAAAATATGATATGAATATTAATATTTATTTACTGTACGAGATGTCCAAAAATATGTGCATGTTGCGTCATTTTTTCCGACGCATACATGATGGGCGTCATATTTTATCCACCTACAGGAGTGCTAATGCTGCTGAGTGAAAAAATATGATATGAATATTAATATTCATTTACTGTACGAGATGTCCGAAAATATGTGCATGTTGCGTCATTTTTTCCGACGCCCACATGATGGGCGTCATATTTTATCCACCTACAGGAGTGCTAATGCTGCTGAGTGAAAAAATATGATATGAATATTAATATTCATTTACTGTACGAGATGTCCGAAAATATGTGCATGTTGCGTCATTTTTTCCGACGCATACATGATGGGCGTCATATTTTATCCACCTACAGGAGTGCTAATGCTGCTGAGTGAAAAAATATGATATGAATATTGTGAGAAGGTAGCCTCTTTCTAGCCTTGTTACCCCCACTTTTGGCCTGTTTGTGAGTGTATGTCAGGGTGTTTGTCACTGTTTTCACTGTCTCACTGGGATCCTGATAGCCAGGCCTCAGTGCTTATAGTGAAAACACCATGTTTTCAGTATGGTTGTTATGTGTCACTGGGATCCTGCTAGTCAGGACCCCAGTGCTCATAGGTTTGTGGCCTATATGTATGTGTCACTGGGACCCTGTCACACAGGGCCCCAGTGCTCATAGGTGTGCATGTATATGTTCCCTGTGTGGTGCCTAACTGTCTCACTGAGGCTCTGCTAACCAGAACCTCAGTGGTTATGCTCTCTCATTACTTTTAAATTGTCACTAACAGGCTAGTGACCATTTTTACCAATTTACATTGGCTTACTGGAACACCCTTATAATTCCCTAGTATATGGTACTGAGGTACCCAGGGTATTGGGGTTCCAGGAGATCCCTATGGGCTGCAGCATTTCTTTTGCCACCCATAGGGAGCTCTGACAATTCTTACACAGGCCTGCCACTGCAGCCTGAGTGAAATAACGTCCACGTTATTTCACAGCCATTTTACACTGCACTTAAGTAACTTATAAGTCACCTATATGTCTAACCTTTACCTGGTAAAGGTTAGGTGCAAAGTTACTTAGTGTGAGGGCACCCTGGCACTAGCCAAGGTGCCCCCACATTGTTCAGAGCCAATTCACTGAACTTTGTGAGTGCGGGGACACCATTACACGCGTGCACTACATATAGGTCACTACCTATATGTAGCTTCACCATGGTAACTCCGAATATGGCCATGTAACATGTCTATGATCATGGAATTGCCCCCTCTATACCATCCTGGCATAGTTGGCACAATCCCATGATCCCTGTGGTCTGTAGCACAGACCCTGGTACTGCCAAACTGCCCTTCCTGGGGTTTCACTGCAGCTGCTGCTGCTGCCAACCCCTCAGACAGGCAGCTGCCCTCCTGGGGTCCAGCCAGGCCTGGCCCAGGATGGCAGAACAAAGAACTTCCTCTGAGAGAGGGTGTGATACCCTCTCCCTTTGGAAAATGGTGTGAAGGCAGGGGAGGAGTAGCCTCCCCCAGCCTCTGGAAATGCTTTGTTGGGCACAGATGTGCCCAATTCTGCATAAGCCAGTCTACACCGGTTCAGGGACCCCTTAGCCCCTGCTCTGGCGCGAAACTGGACAAAGGAAAGGGGAGTGACCACTCCCCTGACCTGCACCTCCCCTGGGAGGTGTCCAGAGCTCCTCCAGTGTGCTCCAGACCTCTGCCATCTTGGAAACAGAGGTGCTGCTGGCACACTGGACTGCTCTGAGTGGCCAGTGCCACCAGGTGACGTCAGAGACTCCTTGTGATAGGCTCCTTCAGGTGTTAGTAGCCTTTCCTCTCTCCTAGGTAGCCAAACCCTCTTTTCTGGCTATTTAGGGTCTCTGTCTCTGGGGAAACTTTAGATAACGAATGCATGAGCTCAGCCGAGTTCCTCTGCATCTCCCTCTTCACCTTCTGATAAGGAATCGACCGCTGACCGCGCTGGAAGCCTGCAAACCTGCAACATAGTAGCAAAGACGACTACTGCAACTCTGTAACGCTGATCCTGCCGCCTTCTCGACTGTTTTCCTGCTTGTGCATGCTGTGGGGGTAGTCTGCCTCCTCTCTGCACCAGAAGCTCCGAAGAAATCTTCCGTGGGTCGACGGAATCTTCCCCCTGCAACCGCAGGCACCAAAAAGCTGCATCTCCGGTCCCTTGGGTCTCCTCTCAGCACGACGAGCGAGGTCCCTCGAATCCAGCGACACCGTCCAAGTGACCCCCACAGTCCAGTGACTCTTCAGCCCAAGTTTGGTGGAGGTAAGTCCTTGCCTCACCTCGCTGGGCTGCATTGCTGGGAACCACGACTTTGCAAGCTTCTCCGGCCCCTGTGCACTTCCGGCGGAAATCCTGTGTGCACAGCTAAGCCTGGGTCCACGGCACTCTAACCTGCATTGCACGACTTTCTAAGTTGGTCTCCGGCGACGTGGGACTCCTTTGTGCAACTTCGGCGAGCACCGTTTCACGCATCCTCGTAGTGCCTGTTTCTGGCACTTCTCCGGGTGCTACCTGCTTCAGTGAGGACTCTTTGTCTTGCTCGACGTCCCCTCTCTCTGCAGGTCCAATTTGCGACCTCCTGGTCCCTCCTGGGCCCCAGCAGCGTCCAAAAACGCCAAACGCACGATTTGCGTGTAGCAAGGCTTGTTGGCGTCCATCCGGCGGGAAAACACTTCTGCACGACTCTCCAAGGCGTGGGGGATCCATCCTCCAAAGGGGAAGTCTCTAGCCCTTGTCGTTCCTGCAGTATTCACAGTTCTTCAGCCTAGTAAGAGCTTCTTTGCACCAACCGCTGGCATTTCTTGGGCATCTGCCCATCTCCGAGCTGCTTGTGACTTTTGGACTTGGTCCCCTTGCTCCACAGGTACCTTCAGACAGGAATCCATCGTTGTTGCATTGCTGATTTGTGTTTTCCTTGCATTCTCCCTCTAACACGACTATTTTGTCCTTAGGGGAACTTTGGTGCACTTTGCACTCACTTTTCAGGGTCTTGGGGAGGGTTATTTTTCTAACTCTCACTATTTTCTAATAGTCCCAGCGACCCTCTACAAGGTCACATAGGTTTGGGGTCCATTCGTGGTTCGCATTCCACTTCTGGAGTATATGGTTTGTGTTGCCCCTATTCCTATGTTTCCCCATTGCATCCTATTGTAACTATACATTGTTTGCACTGTTTTCTAAGACGATACTGCATATTTTTGCTATTGTGTATATATATCTTGTGTATATTTCCTATCCTCTCACTGAGGGTACACTCTAAGATACTTTGGCATATTGTCATAAAAATAAAGTACCTTTATTTTTAGTATAACTGTGTATTGTGTTTTCTTATGATATTGTGCATATGACACTAAGTGGTACTGTAGTAGCTTCACACGTCTCCTAGTTCAGCCTAAGCTGCTCTGCTAAGCTACCATTATCTATCAGCCTAAGCTGCTAGACACCCTATACACTAATAAGGGATAACTGGGCCTGGTGCAAGGTGCAAGTACCCCTTGGTACTCACTACAAGCCAGTCCAGCCTCCTACAAATATTAATATTCATTTACTGTACGAGATGTACGAAAATATGTGCATGTTGCGTCATTTTTTCCGACGCATACATGATGGGCGTCATATTTTTGAAACGTACAGGAATGCACATGCTGCTGAGTCAAATCTGAAATATGATGTAACTTATATTTTGCTGTCTAAATCTGTGAAATTTTTGTATACATTCAGATTTGACTCTGCATTCTGTGCACTCATGTACGTGACCAAAATATGACACCCATGCTGTATGCGTAGAATTATGATCAAATCTTTTTGTTACGTCTTCATGTTTTTAACTTGGGGAAGGTGATTTGTCAGGGTCAAACGGGGCAATGTGATACACATTTGTGTTTGGATATGCCACATGTCCATTGTTGTATGTATGGCAGGCATTCACACAGTAATGGTGTGGATACGTTACATAATGTCTTTTCCATATTTGTCAACATATTTGTGGCAATTGCTGATGGCTGTTTGGAAATGATGGATGGGATACCATGATGTATTCCTTCTCCAAATTTGGTCCACACTTATGATGGTGATGCTTTTATCTGGAGTCCTAACAGGGAGTGCAATGGTCACTTACAGTTATTATGGGGCTAACCATGTCCTAGCCTCATTTTGTGTTTGTGCTTTGTGTTCTACTCTTGACATGTAGGCCACACATGTACCTTATGCATGTGTTTGGCTCACAAGTACAGGATTTGTGTATGTTTGTGGGACCGTAGAAGTGGACTTAGGCCCCCAGCACCCTAGGATTTGACCATCCTGATTAGTTACAGTATCCATGGCTTGGCTTAATATTTTATGGGAAACCTGCAGCAGCAGGCTAATGTAAGGCCATATGGTATGTATGACTGTTGACCATTCATTCATCTCATTAGCCCATTAGAAGTTTGCAGTAATGATGATTTTGAGCTGACATGCCTACCATTTCCCAATGACTATGTTTGGAAGACTCTGAGCGTTCCTGATGTTCTGGGGAATATTCTTTAGTGGGTGTCTGTGTCCCTTTCTGCATTAACTGGTTAAGTGGCATGTCACATTCTTCCTGCTAGGTTCAAACTGGGACCCGACTGTGATGGTCTACTTTCAATAATTTGGTTGATTGTATGACATATGTGTACATGTGTGTTGGTATGTGGATCCACTATCACCTGTCTGGGTGTATGTTGTCACTGTGACATCCAGGTCTCCTCCTGAGTTAGTGGCAGCTAATGTTGTCCCAATTGTGTTTTGCTCATATCACCCACTGGAGAGAAGCCATTGATGACATGGTGACGTACACATGGATGGTCCCACCCTGTCTCTGACCACATGTGATGTGACTTTCACATGATCTACTTTTTTTGTCTGGGTGCAAGACTGTCTCAGGTGTTTTGATGTAGCATGTGGATTTGCCACATTTGTACTCATGTGGGCCTCTGTGTATGGCAATGTATCATGTCACATCCTACCCTCTGTGCATACAATTGAAATGTTCTTTTTTGTTGTGATGATTGTTATGGCATTGTTGGTCAAGGAGACCACATTCTTCGTCAGCATTTTATAAGTAAAGGTGCTCAGTAATGCATGGACCAAAGCATGATGTGGTGTTTGATATCTGTGTTTATTTACAATAGTGTAATACAGGTGATTATTATACATTAAGCAAAAAAATTATTTACAAGCTGCTGGCGCCTACGCTGTCCTGCTGCCGTGTTGGGTTGTCCCCCCTCCTGTTGCGGCCCAGCATCCTCCTCTTCGTCATCCTCAGGCATGCCTGGGTCCAGTTCAAGGAGGGGAATGTTCCTCTGGACACATATATTGTGCAATATGGCACAAGTGAGGATGATTTTGCACACCATCTCTGGGGAATAGAGTAGGCTCCCGCCAGTGATGTCAAGGCAGCGGAACCTAGACTTTAGGATCCCAAAGGTCCTCTCCACAATGCTGCGGGTCCTCTTGTGGGCGTCATTGTATGCCCGCTCTGCAGCAGTGATTGGGTTCCCGAATGGTGTCATCACCCAAGGCTGGATGCCATACCCCTGATCAGCTGAAAGAGAAAGAGAATGGATTGAATTAGATGTAGGAGGCAGTGTTGTACGGATCTTTGATGGCTGTAGTTGTCTTGTGTTGTCTGTGACTCTTTTGTGTACTAATGTTCCAACCTATGGTTGTTATTGAAAACTTTGCTTTGATATATTTTCCCTTGGCTGAGCAAGTGTTTGTTGGCTAACCGTTTGTCAGAAGGACTGTTTTTGTTGTTGCAGTAGAGTGTTCCCTCCCTAGCATTGTGACTAGTGATACAGTTGTCTGTGTGTCCTCACTGGGGGTGTGATGTTAGTTCCATGCCGAGTTAAAACGTGAAAGTGTATTTGACACCTTCATGTGTATGAGCCCAGGCCATCCCATACCTTTTGACTTATGCATTGTATTAGTGTACAGGTTATTTTGAGACTTCCAATCTGTAAAGTGACATTTGGCCAACCACACTCATTGATGTCTTCACATTAGGCTGTGGATTAAATTCCAATGTGTGACGGGTTAAATGTTGACTTCTGACACATGGCTAGTGATGTGAGTACCTCAGTGTGTTCCTGGCTAGGTGTTGCTATTGTGGTGTATGTGTTGTTTGTCCTAGAGGGTTTGTGTGCGGTGTGTGTATGGGTTTGTTTTTTGTCCTTACCAACAAGTAGTCCATTGCCATAGCGTCCATCCTGGAAGTGTTGGTTGATGGTGGAGTGACGGAAGATGAATGCGTCATGTACACTCCCAGGATATTTGGCCACGATGTTGGTGATCAGTCCTTGGTGATCGACTATGGCCTGCACGTTGATTGAATGTGTGTGCTTCCTGTTGCGGTAGAGGTGTTCTGAATCAGCAGGTGGCACAAGGCGTACGTGTGTGCAGTCGATTGCACCAAGGACGTGCGGGAAGCCACTGATGGCGTAGAACCCCTGTTTAATTTCCTGCTGCTTCTGCAGTGTGTTAGGGAAGCAGATATGGCGGGGTGTCAGGCGAATGATGGCATCCAGGACTTTAGGCAGGAATGCAGAGAATGATGGTTGGGATATTCCACCAACCAGGGCACCAGTTGTCTGAAAGGAGCCACTTGCCAGCAGGTGTAGTACGGCAAGCAGCTTTGTTTCAGTTGGGATAGTGCGGGGTGTCACTAAAGTGGGGGCCAACTGTTGTTCGATATTTGCCAGCAGCTGCTGAATGGCCTGCCAGTTCAACCGGTACCTCCGGATGATGTCCCGTTCCCTGAGGCCATGCAGGGTTGTTCTTGGGCGGAATATCCTGTCCTGCCTTCTGCGCTGTCTTTGGGGTCCCTGCTGTTGTTGTTGTAGCTGCTGTTGTTGCTGCAGGGCTCTGCGTCTACGTGCACGTTGAAGAAAAAGCACCTCCATAGCTCCCTGTTGCTGCTCTGCTGCTCTGTTGTTTGTTCTGTGTGTTCTGCTTAAGTACAGGTGTGTTTGCCCCATTTTAACGCCTGCCCTGACCCAGGCGTTAAAATTTAACGCTATTCGTGCTTTACGTCATTTTTTTGCGCCGCCTACGGCCCGGGAGACATTTTTGCCCGGAAGCATAAATACGACGCACCGCTGTATGCGTGGGTTTTTGGACGGGAACGCCTACCCTGCATGTCATTAACGCAGGGCGGGGTGCCGCTTCCAAAAACTCACGCACATAGCGCCATTCCCCTTGTGCGCCGCATCGGGCGTCAGGGTATAAATATGGGGCATCGTTTGCGCTGAATGTGCGTCAAAATTTTTGACGCACATTCGGCGCAACCGGAGTATAAATATGGCCCTTAATTGCAGCAGCCCGTGTTTTAGAGGAGAGCTTTGGGCACTGGCACGTTTTCATTTACAAATTAAGCACTGGTCTAAGGCAAGTGCTAACTTAAATAGTCCTCACTCTGATTTTGTTAACTGACAGCAGTTCACTGCCACCTGCCTTACATGACTGCAGTAAACATTAATTCATCGCCAGAAGGTTTCCTCCAGCCATGAACGTCGATTCATCAAAATCCCAAGGATGGTGAAAATGACATCGCACACCCTTTGACTTTAATTAAATCAAAAGCAGTGATCTCATATGACCTTTAATCCGCACTGTTTCCAGAAATTAATGGCACTTGACCTTAACTTGTATGAAATTCCAATAATTGACTCTACTGATGTTCTAAAATAAGTGCATGATTAATATAACCCCACAACACAAATGTCTACTTTCCGTACACACACATTAGGGTGTTTACGTGATCTTTTAAATTAGTGGGCATAATTCAATATTTGTTTAGCTTGTACTAAACAAAGCTAGTGAACCAGAACTCTTATAGGCGGGTTTGAGGTTTTAAAATAAATGAGATCAGATAGTGTATTTTAAAGCAACATTTTCAAATACTTTTCCTAAAAAGACAAGGCCCCTGAAATCCTTCCATGGTGTGCCATGTCAATATAACCCCCTTATTTTTTCAAAATTTGCTATGGGTGACCCTATATGTCAAAAGTTACCTCCACTGTGCCAGGACTAGCATATTTTAATTAGTGCTCTCTTGTACCAAAAACTACATGCAATATGACAGGCCTAAAATTTAGTTTTAAATTTTATCCACATACTGCGGAGGACCCTTATGTCAAAATGTACCTGTTAGAAATGGGGTCTTTGGTTAGCAGTCAGGTTACCCCCTGTCCAAGCAAGGACCCTGACTCTAGTCAGGGTAAGTCACACACAATCCAAATTATCCTGTGCCCACCCTCTGGTAGCTTGGCACTGAGCAGTCAGGCTTAACTTAGAAGGCAATGTGTAAAGTATTTGTGCAATAAATCATACAATAACGCTATACGTACAGGTCTCCTCTGTGGGTCGCAGGGTTTTCAGATGCCCCGGGGTCTGTGCGTGGAATCCTGGGCTTGTGGGCATCGTTCCGGTGGGCTATGTGTGGAATTTTCTCCCTCACGGCAGGCGCTGCGTCGATTTTTCCTCTGGAAGTCGGGTGGCGTTGTCCAGGCGGGCCGTGCGTCGAAGTTCCGGGCCCACCGCAGGCGCCGTGTCGATCTTTTCCTCGCAAAGTCGAGCAGCGTCTTTCCGGTTCGGCGTGCAGTGAATTTTTTACCGCGGAACAAGCTGTGCATCGAATTTCTCACCACACAAGGAGTCCAGTTGAAAGAGAGAAGTCTTTTTGGTCCTGAGACTTCAGGGAACAGGAGGCAAGCTCTATCCAAGCCCTTGGAGAGCACTTCTGCAGAAAGGCAAGAGATCAGCAAGACAGCAGGGCAACAGCAAGGCAGCAGTCATCTGTAGAAAGCAGTCAGGTGAGTCCTTTAGGCAGCCAGGCAGCTCTCCTTGTCAGGGTGCAGGTTCTGGTTTCTTCTCCAGGAAGTGTCTGAGGTGGTAGGGCAGAGGCACTGTTTTATACCCAAATGTGCCTTTGAAGTGGGGAGACATCAAAGAGTGGCTTAGAAGTGCACCAGGTCCCTTTTCAGTTCAATCCTGTCTGCCAGGGTCCCAATAGGGGGTGAGGCAGTCCTTTGTGTGAGAGCCGGACTTCCACCCTCCCAGCCCAGGAAGACCCATTCAAAATGCAGATGTATACAAGTGAGGCTGAGTACCCTGTGTTTGGGGTGTGTCTGAGTGAATGCACAAGGAGCTGTCAACTAAACCCAGCCAGACGTGGATTGTAAGGCACAGAAAGATTTAAGTGCAGAGAAATGCTCACTTTCTAAAAGTGGCATTTCTAAAATAGTAATATTAAATCCAACTTCACCAGTCAGCAGGATTTTGTATTACCATTCTGGCCATACTAAATATGACCTTCCTACTCCTTTCAGATCAGCAGCTACCACTTCAACAATGTATGAGGGCAACCCCAATGTTAGCCTATGAAGGGAGAAGGCCTCACAGTCGTGTAAAAATGAATTTAGGAGTTTTACACTACCAGGACATGTAAACTACACAGGTACATGTCCTGCCTTTTACCCACACAGCACCCTTCTCTAGGGGTTACCTAGGGCACACATTAGAGGTGACTTATATGTAGAGAAAGGGGAGGTTTAGGCTTGGCAAGTACTTTTAAATGCCAAGTCGAGGTGACAGTGAAACTACACACACAGGTCTTGCAATGGCAGGCCTGAGACAAGGTAAAGGGGGCTCCTTAAGTGGGTGGCACAACCAGTGCTGCAGGCCCACTAGTAGCATTTAATCTACAGGCCCTAGGCACATACAGTGCACATTACTAGGGACTTATAAATAAATTAAATAGTCTAATTGGGTTTGATCCAAGGTTACCATGTTTAAAGGGAGAGAGCATATGCACTTTAGCACTGGTTAGCAGTGGCAAAGTGCGCAGAGTCTAAAAGCCAGCAAAAACAGTGTCCAAAAAGTGGAGGGAGGCAGGCAAAAAGTTAGGGGTGACCACCCTAAGGCTGTCAGGTCTAACATGTGTCCCCCCCAGCTGAAAGTGGGGAGAGCTACCCAACCTCCTGGGAGCTCTCATCGCTAAGGCGGAAGTATCTGGAGAGACCATCAGCATTGGCGTGGTCAACCCCTGGGAGATGCTCCACTGTAAAGTCCATTCCCTGTAGGGAAATGTACAACCTCAAGAGTTTTGGATTTTCACCCCTCATCTGCATGAGCCATCTGAGGGGCCTGTGGTCTGTCTGAACCCGGAAGTGAGTCCCAAACAGGTATGGTCTCAGCTTCTTCAGTGCCCAGACCACATCAAAGGCTTCTCTTTCAATAGCACTCCACCTCTGTTCCCGTGGTAATAATCTTCTGCTAATAAAGACTACTGGTTGGTCTAGGCCCTCCTCGTTTAGCTGGGCTAGGACCGCCCCTATGCCATGCTCTGAAGCGTCTGTCTGCACAATAAATTCCTTGGAGTAGTGAGGGGCCTTGAGCATGGGGGCCTTGCACATGGCTTCCTTCAGGGAGTCATAGGCTTTCTGACAAGCCTATGTCCAAGTCACCAACCTAGGTTGCTTTTTGGATGTGAGTTCTGTCAAGGGTGTCACCATGGTTCCATAGCCCTTGACAAATCTGCGGTAATACCCGGTGAGGCCTAAGAAGGCTCTCACCTCTGTTTGGGTTCTAGGTGGTTGCCAGGCCTTGATAGTTTCAATCTTGGCTTGGAGTGGCTGCACCTTGCCACCACCTACTAGGTGTCCCAAGTACACCACGGAACCCTGCCCAATCTGGCACTTACTGGCCTTGATGGTCAGGCCTGCCTGTTGCAGGGCCTGAAGTACCTCCTTGAGGTGGAGCAGGTGCTCCTCCCAGCTGTCACTGTAGACGGCAATGTCGTCCAGGTAGGCTGCGCAGAAGGCATCCTTGCCAGCTAGGATCCCGTTAACCAACCGCTGGAAGGTAGCGGGGGCATTTTTCAACCCAAAGGGCATCACCCGGAATTGGTAATGGCCCTCAGGTGTGGAAAATGCTGATCTCTCTTTAGCCCCCTCAGACAAGGCGATCTGCCAGTACCCTGATGTGAGATCAAAACTACTGAGGAATTTGGAAGCGCCTAGCCTGTCTACGAGCTCATCAGCTCGGGGGATGGGGTGAGCGTCAGTTCGTGAGACTGAATTGAGACCTTGTTAGTCCACGCAGAACCTAAGTTCTGGCTTGGCACCGGGGACAACAGCCTTGGGTACCAGCACCACAGGGCTGGCCCAGCAACTGCTAGACTTCTCAATAACCCCTAGAGCCAACATCTTGGAGACTTCCTCTTTGATGCTGGCCTTCACCTTGTCTGACAACCTGTAAATTTTGTTCTTTACAGGGGGACTGTCTCCCATGTCATTATCATGGACACACAAGTGTGTGCGTCCAGGGGTGAAAGAAAACAGTGAGGAGTACTGTTCCAGTAACTGGTAGCAGCCCCCTCTCTGGTCTATGGTTAGGGAGTCATAGAGTATGACACCCTCCACTGACCCATCACCTTCCTTGGCAGCGAGGAGGTCGGGGAGGGGTTCACTCTCCTCTTCTGCCCCCTCATCTGTCACCAGAAGCATGTTGACTTCAGACCTCTCAAAATGAGGCTTCAGTTGGTTGACATGGAGCACCCTTAGGGGGTTTCCTAGGGGAATGGAGGTCCACTAGATAAGTGGCCTCCCCTTTCCGCTCCTTCACTTCAAATGGGCCAGACCAGCGGTCCTGGAGAGCTCTAGGCTCTACTGGCTCCATTACCCACACTTTGTCTCCAAGTTGAAACTCTACCAGGGTGGCCTTCTGGTCATACCAGCGTTTCATTACCTCTTGACTGGCCTCAAGGTTACTTTTGGCCTATTTCCAGCAGCTGTTCATCTGGTTGCGGAGTGCCAGCATGTAGCTGACCACATCCCGAGGGGGTGGCTTTGGAGCTTTCTCCAACCCCTCCTTGACAATGCTTAAGGGTCCCCTGACAGGGTACGCATAGAGGAGCTCAAAGGGACTGAACCCTACCAACTTCTGGGGTACCTCTCTGTAAGCAAAGAGAAGGCATGGTAGAGGACGTCCCACTTACGCTTCAGGGCCTCAGGGAGGCCTGCGATCATGCCTTTCAAGGTCTTGTTGAATCTCTCCACAAGACCATTAGATTGGGGGTGATAGGGTGTGGTGAACTTGTAGGTTACACCACACGCATCCCACATAGACTTCATGTATGCAGACATGAAGTTAGTGCCTCTGTCAGACACTATCTCCTTTGGGAATCCCACACGGGTAAATATCCCCACCAGAGTTCTGGTCACCACCGGTGCAGTTACGGTCCTCAGAGGGATTGCCTCTCGTTAACGAGTGGCATGGTCCACCAAAACCAGGATGAACCTGTTGCCTAGGGCAGTTTTGGGGTCCAATGGACCAACAATGTCGATGCCCACCCTTTCAAAGGGGGTGCCAATGACAGAAAGTGGAATCAGGGGGACCTTAACCCTTTTTCCTGTTTTACCACTGGCCTGATAGGTAGGACAGGATCTACAGAACATATCTGAGTTTGTCCTCATTCTGGGCCAATAGAAGTGGGTGACAAGCCTGGCAAAGGACTTGTCTTGCCCCAAATGTCCTGCCAGGGGAATGTCGTGAGCCAGTCCCAGTAGGAAGGTCCGGTAACACTGGGGGACCACCAGCGCACGTGCTGCCCCAATGGCCGGAACCTTAGGCTCACTATAGAGGAGATCGTTCTCCCAATATATGTGGTGATCGCCAGAGGCTTCACCTGCTGCCTGGGCCGAGGCTTGCTGCCTCATGCCTTCTAGAGTGGGACATTCTTTCTGCGCCTTGCAGAATTCCTCCCTGGTGGGCCCACCCTCAACTTGCCAGCCAGCAAGCTCTGGTAGGTCAACTAGGGCGGCAATGTCTTTCACAATTGGCTTGGGGGCCTCCTCCTCAGGAGCCCTGTCAACCACTGTGGGAACTTCTGTGACCGGTTTCCCGCGCCCCTCCTCTTGGCAGTTGTCTGGGCCATTGTTCCAGGCTCCATACGCCCTTGACTTCCCTCTTGGGCAGCCATGGACCGTGTGGTCATGCAGACCCATTCAGGCAATCCTAACATCTCCAAGTGAGACCTTAGCTCTACCTCCTTCAAGGTTGTGTGCTCAAGGTCGTTGCCTAACAGACAATCTACATGCATGGCAGGACTCACAGCTACTTTTAGAGTACCTAAGACCCCCCCCCCACTGAAAGGGAACCAGAGCTACTGGTAGTTGGCTCTCACGATTGTCGGCGACTATGACTTGGTGGAATGTATTTAGGATGACCTGCTCTGCTGACACCAGCTGACCCTTGACAGTAGTCAGGCTGGCTCCTGTGTCACGCAGAGCCTCCACCCTTTGCCCATTGATGGTGACCCACTGTCTATACTTGGAAGTATTGGCAGGCATGTGGGCTTTTGGCACCATCTCTGCATCCCTCAGGGACACTAGGGTTACCTCTGTCAGCTCCCCAAAACTGACTGGGACCATCTCCTCCCCGAGCGCTACGCTAGCCAACCTAAGTGTCTGCCCTCCTTTGGGGGTCTGTGTCCTCTTGGGACACTTGGAGTCACCCTCAGAGTGCCCATACTTATTGCACTCTGCACAGTGGGATACATATCTCCCTGTCTTATGGTCAGTAAAACCTCTCTTTTGAGAATCAGACCGGGACTGGTTACCACTACTCCCTTGGGAACTATTTTGGGGGCCTTTTGAGAACTCATTGTTTTTAAGTTTTTCTCCCCCCTCTTTCTTCTGATGGGAACCCTGACCACCTTTGTGGGTGTCCCCCCCAGATACCTTTTTGGACACTCTGGTACTAGTCCAGAGGTCCGCCTCCTCAGCAAGCTTCCAGGGATCAGTCAGCTTACTGTCTACTAGGTGCTGGCGCAACTCTGTAAAACAAATACTGAGCAGATGCTCTCTCAGAATCAAATTATACAATCCTGTGTAATCATCTACTTTGCAGCCTGCACCCATCCTCTCAGTGCCTTACTGGAAAAGTCAAAGAAATCTACCCATGTTTGTGTGGATAGTTTGGTGCTGTCCCTGAACCTCTGACGGTATTTCTCAGGGGTCAGCCCAAACTTGGCAAGTAAAATGGCTTTCTGAACTGGGTATGTGTTTTGATCTGGTCTGTCTTGAGACTTGGGTGGGAGTGCTTCTAGACAGCGTGGCAGAAGAAACAATAGTGCATCAGACATCCAGATGTTTCTGGTGGCAATTCCAACTCATGTTTCATACAAATTGAGACTCTGGATTAGCATGCAAATCCTCCCAATAGGGTTTATACTTTAGACACACAGATGGAGGGGACATAAAAGTATGACATTATATTAGTAGAAGATGAATAGCCTCCACTTTTTATTATGAGGGAACCACCTGATGAGAGGAGGTAACATGAGTAGCCCTTTCCTTAATAGTGCCTGAGGACATCAAGAACATTCACACTAGTAAGTGGGCTGTCAAACAGGCTCCAGCCTTATACAGAAGCCAAGCAGGGTGACATAAACACTTTATTCCACATGCCATCCCCTTAGACAGCGATCACAAAGCACAGGCCCAATACCCCTTGAGGCCAGAAGCAAAAAGTTCTATAAAAGCAATACCAGATAATCTGCTATATCAGGGCATTATGATGCCTTGTATTTCACCAATGAACACTCCTCTTTTTCTGTCTCAAAACCAGATGGATCCTATAGAATAGCTTTAGATTATTTGAATCTAAACACAAATACATGAACATACTCAGTGCAAAATGCCCACAGCATGGGTTTAGTGACAAACCTAGCACCGAAAAAGCACAAAACAACCTCAGACATCTCCAATGGGGATATAGGCTCTCATTACAACCTTGGCGAGCGAAAACATAGTTTCAGCCCACCGGCCCAGCTGGGATGTCGGCCATAACATTGGAGCCACTCCTAATGGAGCCGGCGGTGTTGCGGCCTTGCGACGAGTGCAGCTGCATCCTTTCGCGCTTTTCACTGTCTGCTGTGCTGTGAAAAGCAGGGTGGGGCTGTGCCGGAGGGCCCCTGCACTGCCCGTGCCAAGTGCATGGGCAGTGCAGGGGCCCCCTGGGGCCCCGCGACTCCCGTTCCTGCCAGCCCTTCCATGGCGGTCTCTATCGCCATGGACAGGTTGGCGGAAAGGGGACTCGTAATCCACTGGGCAGCGCTGCCCAGGCGGATTTAAACCGCCGGGACAACCATGGCGGGAATCCGCCGGTCCCGGCGGTGCGACTGCGGCGCTACCGCTGCGTCATAATACACCAGATTGTACCGCCAGCCTGTTGGCGGTACAATCGCCGAAACACCCCTGGCGGTCTTTGACCACCAGGGTTGTAATGAGGCCCATAGGTCCAAAGTAAATATATAATATAATATTAGCATCACAGGGTTACAGAATTACCTTTAAAAGGTCAGGAAATTGCCTACCTGATGGTGACGTGTCCTAGATATGAGTTATTCCATGAGGGCAAGGATCTCTCGCCTGACTTTCTTCAAAAATATGCTACCCTTTAGTCTCACTAGACACAAGATAAGTTGCAATCCCTGTTGGTGTTTCTTAACTCAGGACATATTTACCTGCCACAATATGCTGAGCAAGTAAAGCCTTTGTATGACTTGACTTCTCCCACATTTTCAGCAAAACAATGGATGAGTAAACACACTGATATCATATGTGCTCTGTAAGCAGACATGCTAGGGATAAAGTATTTACATAATAAGGATACTAAACAAACCTAGTACTAAGAGGTGTACCAAGCTATACTGGTTACACATATGTGATCTATAATGAGAGAAAAACACTTCCCATAGAATGCAAGTCGTACATCTATGCTCCAGCAGAAGCATATTTGCGTCCTTCAAGAAAATTCTTCCAACTGTGCAAACAACTATTTTGAAAGAGCGCCCATCAGCACAGTGAAAACTAATAATTGTGGTTTCTCCCATACTGGCACAAGAGGCAGCCACCAAGGCAAGCATTCCTAATGCTTCAGCAGTACATCTGAGATGGGTATAGCGGGCCTTTTATTTATTAAGTGCATTGGATGTAAACTTTCAGTATGATTTGAATCTTTGGACGCACGCTTTCTTCTAATAGGAACAGAATGCCACTCCATCTTCAAAAGCGTAGCAGTGCAGGGAGTGGTGACGGATGATGAGTTCCACCCAAAGCACACCCACACCAAAAATCCTAGGTGATAATGGAGCACATCATGCTGAAATTCCTGCTTTGATACTTGCACTGTAGAAGGCTGACACTTCTGTGCCCATACTGATTTTGTTTGATTCATCTTTCTCTGTGCAAGTTTACAATTAATATTTGAAAAATGGGTGCCTGAACGTTTTCAAAGATTCAAAAAGGAAAATGATTAAGAATAAACAGATCGGGGAAAGGTAGCTGTCTTACAAGATGAGCTTCCAGTGATCCACATGACACACATTTTGTTCCATCTGCGTGACAGGATTCACATCAAAGGGAAATGTGAGGCTGGCTTTGCTGCAAAAGCTGCTGGACAGAACGTTAAAATGGCAGTCTTAACCATGTCTCAAATGAAGATTGACATAGATATACTAACAGCGATACAGGCAACAATGGAAAGTGAAACGCCTTGAGCTGGCTTTCCTCTCAGGTACTAATACACCCTCAATTCAGATAACACTCCCATGGTTGATATATCTGGAGTGGGGCACAGTATTCTTCTTAATAAGTCATCAGGATTAGACTTAATCAAAGCAGTCTGTGAGTGGTTAGCATCTGCTCATGATGGGATAATTGCAGCTGTTTATGTAAATAGGTACGTGATTATGTTCAACAATGTGATGTTTGTCAACAGATCAAAGTTTCTACTTATAGTCTCGAACATACTGATTAACTTCATATATGTGGTTAATGTGGGGACAATACATTCTTTTAATCACTCTAAATACATATTGGTAGCAATAGATTCAGCTTTTAATTTCTATGTGTGTAGCCTCAGAGAAATGCAGGTGCTGGAACAGTTGTAAATAATTTGCAGTGCCTGATAGCCTTGTGAGAAGTTCACACCTTTCATTTTGACAGGGGTCCTGCGTTCACCTCTGAGGCTTAAAGGGATGCTGTCTGCTCTGAGAGTATGGACCTCATTATGAATACTGCGGGTTGACCTTTGGCCTGCCAGACCTGTGATGAGGAGACTGCTGTAAAGCTGGAGGTCTCCCCCCAGCCCTATTACAATGCTTCCACCTGGGTGATGACCAGCAGAAACCTCTATATTAGGAGGTTTCTGCCAGTCAGCCCAGTGGAAAAAGTGCATCAGCATTGACCTCTGCTCCTCAGGAAGGGCCTTAGCAGATGGTGTACATTCCAAGGGTGCTGGGCAGGGGGTGAGTCTCACTGCAGGTATAAATACAGTCACTATAGAATTTTTCAAAAGCTCAACATATGTACTTCCTACTTCCTGACTTAATATCTCTCCAGCTTCTTGTCTTTTCCCTGGATGGTGTACCCACACCTTCCTTCCAGTCCTTCCAAATACTCCCTCGCCCTCCTTGGGTAGTATCTGGGGGCCCATATCTTTCATCTACATATGGGACTTGTGCTTTCTCATATATCAGCTGTGCAAATCTGTCATGTGTTTGATATGATACAGAAGTATGTCTCTGATTCAGCAGCTCCACTTTGATTCCCCCTCGTAATCTGGATCAATAGCTCATCCTATCACAGATATTCCTTTGATAGCTAGGCTAGACCATGGGGCAATCCTGCCATATGTTCCAGCTGGCACTTTCGCTCCTACTCTGAAGGGTATCATTTACATCTGTCTTGTCTGGATTTCACTCTCTTTTAGGGCAAGTAGGACTAATCCTATACTACCAGAGGTAGCCTGTAATGGAAGTCTGGTTCGGATGTCTGTCTTCCAGATAATCATAGTGGGTGTAGGCTAAGTGTCTTGTACTTTCATTTGAATAAATGGAGTCTGCCATCCTACTGGCCTAATGTTTAGCTCAAACAATGCTTTATGTAGATCTGACCTCCACTTTTTCAACTTCTGATGAGCTTCCTCGGCTGTTCGTTCAGTAAACCATTGTACCTCTCAATCATTATGGCTGCTTGTGGGTAATAGCAAAGGTGTAACACTCTCCTCACCCCTTGCTCTTGAGCCCTGTCCAATTTTCCTTGAAAAATATGTGCCCCTGCCCATCTGGATTTCTTATGTCACCCCATACTGTTCAATTAGATAATCCATCCCCCTGAAAGCGAAGTTTTGGTTTGCAGACTTACAAGGCCAGCCCAGTATGAGGCAGAATAGGTGTTTCCCAAAATCAATGCATAGCTCTTGCCCCCTTCCTTTTGCAGAGGTCCAATAAAGCCCATTTGCCAAGCAGTAACAGCTTCAGTCCCTCTTTTGATAAGGCCCAGGCATAGAACTCTGCTCTACTGGCAGAGTTTGCAGAATTTACGTGGAGTAGCGCTATGTTTCCGAATTCCACAATCCGGCGTGGAGCAGAGTCTGTTCACGTGCATGAGATTTGGTTTTGGTGCTCTCTCATGAATGCCACAATACTCTAGGGTCATGAGAAAAGGCAAGCAAGACTTTCATTTGCTTGCATTGTTTCCAACTGCAAGTGCACGACTTTGCATTTACCTGCGCTGCTTCTGGCTGCAATGGTAGCCAAAACAGTCCCGCTTGTGAGCGCGAAGGCAGCAGGAGTAGATTTTCTACTCAAGATGCATCTAAATCTAGTCAAAAAGTATTTTTTTGAGTGGAGTTTCCTCTCCAATGGACCCTACATGTTGTTTTAGATTGAGGAGTATTTTCTTTCTTTTTTTGAAACAAGAAGATTTTGCCCCAGAGACTTCAGCTTCCTGTTCCTGTCCAGCAGGCTCCTCCCAGTCCTTTGTCCATGTCTTGGTCACTTTTCACTTGCATTTCAAGGTGGAAGGATCACTCTTTTTGTCTCCTGGATATACCTTTGAATTTAAGGACTTTTTTTGTAAAATCACACAAATAAGTAAAAAAAATATTGAATAAAGGTGTTATTTGTTTGCTTGGGCATCCACCAGTATTCTTTGTACTTTAATTTGATTTTATAGTAGCGAGTGGCCTAGAGTTTAAGTATGCGCCTAATTATTATTTAATTTGCATTTCATCGATTTTTCATATTTTGTAAAGAAAAAGTGTTGCACACTTCAGTGCCTTTTGTTCATATTTGTAACATTTGCAATATTATTTTACTATGTGGCCAAGATTTCCAAAGGGCTATCTAGCCAGTAGGCTCAGTATTAGTAGTCATCAGTGCATGAAATAAATGTTTCAGTGGTATTTCTTTTAAAACTTCATTTAGGTCAGTGATTGCGTTGGATTTAATTACAAATGTTGTTCTATTGTTTGCATTTCATTTTGTTTGCAAAACGGGTGTATGTTGTGGGGTAATATTTGATGGCATAGGAGGGTGTGTACTGTTGTTGGGAAAGTTTTATAGCTCAGTTAATTTTCATGTTTGCATTGCAGAATGAATGTTAGTGATTTCTTCATTTTTACCACCATGCTTCTATATCACCAATGTGTGTGTGTGCGTGTGTGTGTGTATGTGTGTGTGTGTCTAGTGTGTGTGTGTGTGCTTGTCATTATCCACCATTTATCTTTTTTTCCCATGATGTGTGGCCAGGGGCCATTTTGTGTAGTCCATAGGCTTGCATCTGTTTTCTGTTCTTCATGCCTCCCTTTTCACAGTTGTTGTTTGACCATTTTTTTTGGCAACCATTTCATGCATCCAGCCAGTGTATTTTGCCATAGGCTTGCGTGGGTTCTTCTTTGTTTCTTAAGCCTCCTTGCTCCTTGTTGTTTGACCATGTGGTTGGTGGCTATTTTGTCCACCCAGCCAGTGTCCCTTTGCCATAGGCTTGCATGTGTTCTTTGTTTGCCATGCCTCCTTGCTCCTTGTTGATGTTTTACCATGTTGTTGGCGGCCATTTTCGGCATCCAGCCAGTGTGCCTTTACATAGGCTTGCATGGGTTTTTCTTTGTTTCCAATGCCTCCTTGCTCATTTTTGTTGTTTGATTATGTGACTGTCGGCCATCCAACCAGTGTCCGTTTGTCATAAGCTTGCATGTGTTCTGTGTTTGCCATCCCTCCTTGCTTCTTCTTGTTGTTTTACCACGTGACTGTCAGCCATTTTGTCCACCCAGCCAGTGTCCCTTTGTAATAGGCTTGCATTAGTTCTTTGCTTGTCATTCCTTCTTGCTCCTTGTTATTGTTTCACCATGTGTCTGGCAGCCAGTTTGTGTATCCAGCCAGTGTGTCTTTGACGTAGGCTTGCATGGGGTCTTTTTTGTTCCCCATGCAACCTTACTCCTTATAGTTGTTGTTTGACCATGTGGCTGGTGGACATTTGATCAATCCAGCCAGTGTCCCTTTGTGTAGACTTGAATGTGTTCTTTCTTTGCCATTCTTCCTTGCTCCATCCTGTTGTATTACCATGTGGCTGGCAGTCATTTTGTGCATTCGGTCAGTGTGTTTTTGCCATAGGCTTACATACAAACATTGTTAGTTATTGATCATTTTTTTAAGTCTATACTAAAATCTTTCATTTTAATTAGACTTTTATTTTTAATTTTTATTTTTATTCTATTTTTTTAATTAAACTTATTTAATTTTTAATTTTTATTTTAAATTTTAATTTTGAATTGTATTTTGTATTTTATTTTTTCATTTTCTTTTTTCTTTTTTTGTTTGTATTTTAATTTCAATGTTAGTTTTTCCAATATTTTTTCTATTTTTTAAATTTTTTGTTTCAATGTATTTAATTCAGCATTTTGCCCTGATCCATCCATCCATCCACATTCATTCCTCCATCCATCCATCCATCCACCAAAGGCGTACAGCTGCACTACACCATTCAGTTTCTTTAAGTGTTTAATTCCATTTCCTATTGGACACCCTGGCTGTGGTGTACTGCAGACAAATCAGCAGCATAATTCATTTGTTCAATGATTATTCCATTTCCCTTGGACCACCTTGCCGCCATAGGTTTTTAAGGATTATTCCATTTAACCATGCATCTCTCTCAGAATACAACGGGTGCTTCCTTTAAAACAGATGGAGCTAAAGCAAAGAGCTATATCTGCATGTTGTGCTGGCTGCTTTGAAATTATATAATGTGGTAGTATGGTTTGATTTTGCAATGCTTGATTAAATTGGTATTTATTACTTCAGTGACCAACCACATTAATATTGCATTTGTCTGTACTGTTTTAACCTGCATCAATGCCATGTTTCACTAACTGCATGTTTTTCTTGCTTGGTTGCTTTTAAGTGCACAAGAGAAGAGATGTCACATCACCCGGAGTACTATCAAAGAGAAGGCCTGTACAGTTAGTCCTCCAATCTCTTCCACTTGTGCAACGTAGTGCCACTGCCACCTGAGAGCTTTAAGATGGCCCATAGAAAGGTACTTCGAAGCAAGTGGTCAGTGAGAACAAGCAGTTTTTGACTAATGGTGTGACGACTGCAACCTTTTTTGGAGATGTGTGCCTGCCACACTGGCCTCCATGGAGGAACCTGAGAGCAGCACTCCCGCATGTACTGCACCACCCCGAACTAAGCCGAGGACTATGGCCCTCATTACAACATTGGCGGTAAATCCCACTAACCGCCGTGCAGAAGACCTCCAACACACCGCCGCGGCCGCGGAAATCCGCCACAGCTATTATGACCCACAGCACGGAATCCGCCAAAATTCAGACACCCACGCAAGTCCGCCCCACCAAAGGTCAGTGATAAACTGGTGAAAACAAAACCTCCTCCATCACGCCAACAGAAATACACCCCCACTCTCACGACACACAAATCCACGCGGCGGTCTTTCAACCGCGGTATTCCATTGGCGGTACACACTGCTGCGCTCAAAATACACACACACATACAAAACACAGCCACATTGGAGAATTCAAAATACACACACCTGATACACATACACACACCACTCCCACACACCCAATACAATATAAAACACACACCCACATCATCCACAAACCCCTACGACAACAATTGAGAAAGAAGCACAGAGAGAGACACCACCATCAACAATACTAGCATCCACAGGCACACCAGACCATCACCCACATAACTTCCACGCACCTCCACAACACACCACTACATATCAGCACACTTATCACCACGAACACCACCCCACACATCACCCACACCACCCCATGGCACGTCAAAGACATCCCAGGTTCTTGGAGGAGAAGCTCAGGGTCATTGTGGAGGAAATCGTCCTGGTAGAGCCACAGCTATTTGGATCACAGGTGCAGCACACCTCCATTGCAAGGAAGATGGAGCTATGGCGACGAATAGTGGACAGGGTCAACACAGTGGGAGAGCACCCAAGAAATCAGGATAACGTCAGGAAGAGGTGGAACGACCTACAGGGGAAGGTGCGTTCCGTGGTCTCAAGACACCACCTTGCGGTTCAGCAGACTGGCAGCGGACCCCCACCTCCTCCCCCACAACTAACAACATGGGGGGAGCAGGTCTTGGCGATTCTGCTTCCTGTGGCCTCGCAGGAGTAGATGGCAGAATGGACTCTGGTAAGTCAAATCTTAACTATTACATCCCCCACCCTACCTGCATGCCATCACATACCCCTACCCTCACCCTCTCCCCCATCACTCCAACTCCTCACAAATGTCCCAACATCAAAAACCACACATCCCAACACCAAGCCCTGCATGCAACACCAAAGCATGGACACACATCACCAAAGCATGCCCACTGCACAAAACCATACACCCCCCTAAACCATCATCACACAAGGTCCCACACAGGAATGCAAGCACTGGGGTACACGGTCACCCACCCATTGCACACCATGGCACACACAGATGTAATAAACATCCTTTTATACCCCTGCCGGACCCCTACCCAACTTCACCGGACAGGTGGGTCCACACATGTCCACACCACCAACAGAAGAGGCCCACAGTGATTACAGCAGCTTGGTCCAACTGGATCTAGATGACCAGCCCGGCCCATCGGGGACCTCAGGACAGTTGGTTCCCATTACACAGTCACAGGCCACTACAGAGCTTCCCCCCTCTGGAAACACCAGCACAGCACCCACCCAGTGGGCCCTTACCTCTGTCCCCAGGACATGTCAATCAGGAGTGTGTCCACCACTACAGGGAACCCAGGCTAACCCACCACCCCAACAACAACAGGGACCTGGGGGCAGTGGCAGTGGGCACACGGTCCAGGCGACGGAGGCCCAGGAACACAGGGGAACTGGGAGGGCTACTGTGCGACAGGGGGAGGACAGGCCCAGGGAACCCACTCTCCACGAGGCGCTCTCCTCCATCATGGGAGCCTACCACCACTCCCAGGAGACGATGGCAACGGTACTGGCCAAGTTTCAGGAGACCGAGCACCTGCAGGAGGAACAGTATTTTGGCTTTGGGAAGGAACTCAGAGCCATCAATTCCACCCTGGGCACCATCGTAGGGGTGCTGAAGGAAGTACTCAAAACCAGGAGGGACACTGTGGCACAACAAGGGGCCCCTGACACTAGCATGGACGATGAAGTGCTCACTACCTCCGCCGCCGCTAGTGGACAGGCGGCACCGCCACAGGACCACCACACCAGCACCCCACCCCCTGCAGAGGGAGAACCACCCCGCAAACGGTCCCTGAGATCCAGGACAAAGACAGAGAACGATGCAAAGACCCCCGCCAAGAAATGAGACCACCCTGAATGTCATCCTTCTGTCACGCTTTGTCACCCTGTCCATCCTTAAACTGCCCCAGCTCCACTTCCTATGCTCATTTGGGCAATGCACCTGTGAGACTAATAGACTGGACTCTGCCATGGACATTCCTCCACCATCACCCCTCACCATTTTGCAACCCCCTCCAATATTGAGCACTTAAGTAAACACCCTTGAAGCACAAAACAATCTGGAGTCAGTCTGTGATTTCGGAATAGTGTATTAGCAATTACTGTGGCAAAAAGCTCTTTCAATTGTAATGTCAAAATACGTATGTCACACAGCTCTAGTCCATGAGGAATCAAAGCAGATGTCACATAGTGGGACCCACATCTGTGAAATTGTAAGGGAAAGTGACAACTCAGTGACCATACACTGGGTGAAAACAACAGACAGTAGAGATGTAGTAGTGTTAAAGTACATGTAGTTGGCAGGTTTGTATTCTTACCTGTGTCTCACTGGAAATATTGCAGGATCACCGAGTCCCTGTTGTCCATGTCTTCTTCTTCTGCTTCCTCGTCTTCACTGTCCACAGCCTCCACAGCTGCAACATCACCGCCATCTGGACCATCCTCCTGCAGAAAAGGCACCTGTTAAAAAGCTAAGTTGTGAAGCATACAGCAGGCCACGCTTATCTGGCACACCTTCTTTGGTGAGTAGAATAGGGATCCACCTGTCACATGGAGGCACCTGAACCTGGCCTTCAGGAGGCCGAAGGTCCGCTCGATTATCCGCCGTGTTCGCCCATGGGCCTCATTGTAGCGTTCCTCTGCCCTTGTCTTGGGATTCCTCACTGGGGTCAGTAGCCATGACAGATTGGGGTAACCAGAGTCACCTGCAAATGGCGAAGGACAACTGTTAAACACACACTAACCTGTAGGGATAACCCCAGACCCAGACAACCATTCCCACTGTCTTGCTTCCAGGTGCTCACCTAATAGCCACACACAGTCCCTCTGGAGTTGACCCCTCACATAAGGGATGCTGCTATTCCGCAGGATGTAGGCGTCATGCACTGAGCCAGGGAACTTGGCATTCGCATGGGAGATGTACTGGTCTGCCAAACATACCATCTGCACATTCATGGAATGATAACTCTTCCGGTTTCTGTACACCTGTTCACTCCTGGGGGGGTACCATAGCCACATGTGTCCCATCAATGGCACCTATGATGTTGGGGATATGTCCCAGGGCATAGAAAACACCTTTCACTGTAGGCAAATCCTCAACCTGAGGGAAAATGTTGTAGCTCCACATGTGTTTCAGCAGGGCAGACAATGCTCTGGTCAACACGTCGGAAAACATAGGCTGGGACATCCCTGATGCTATGGCCACTGTTGTTTGAAATGACCCACTTTAAAGGAAATGGAGCACTGACAGCACCTGTACTTGAGGGGGGATTCCTGTGGGATGGCAGATAGCTGACATCAGGTCTGGCTCCAGCTGGGTACACAGTTCCTGGATTGTGGCACGGTCACGCCTGTATGTGATGATCACAGGTCTTTCCTCCATTGTCGACAGGTCCACCAGCGGTCTGTACACCGGAGGATGCCTCCATCTCCTCACATGTCCCAGCGGATGGTGCCTATGAAGGACAACAGCCAGCACAGAGTCAAACAACTCAGAGGTACGTACCCACAGCTTACACAGAACACGAATACTAATCCGTAAAGTGACCTGTATGTGTGTTGAGTCTAGGCCTAGGTATGTGTGACGCAGTTAAAAATGAAGCCATGTGGGCCCCCTGAAATGGCGGCTGCCTGACCTCTAAAGTGGGACAATGGGATGTGAGGTAACTGCGCTGGCGTTGTACACCGTTGTGGTAGGCGATCGAAGACCGCAGCGCAATGCTGCATTGGTTAACATTGGACCCTATGGGTCCCAGGAGCCAATGACGATGTACGCCGGCCATTTTCTATCTGTTCAATCACTCGATACCTGATCTTCGACAGGAGAGGACCTATACTGCAAGTGCTGCTGTGACCTCGGTCTGGAAGAGACAATGGCTCGAGTGTCTGGGGAAAGGGCCCCTGCCTTCACATCGGAGGAGTTGGAGAAACTCATGAACGGGGTCCTCCCCAAGTACACGCTACTCTACGGTCCTCCAGACAAACAGGTAAGTACACTGGGAGCATGCTGTATGGGCTATGCCTGTGTGGAGTGGGGTGGATGTAAGAAGGGAGGAGGGAGATTGCGGCATGCATGAAACAACGGTGAGTGCATGTGCCACATGGCAAGGGTAGGGATGGGGGCCAGTGACTGTGACGGTGCAGTTTCTAATAAGTTTCTCTTCCCCTGTACAATTCATATAGGTCAGCGCCCACCAGAAAAAAAAATATTTGGCGTGCCATCGACAAGGACGTCCGGACCCTGGGGGTCTACCACAGATGGAGCACCCACTGCAGGAAAAGATGGGAGGACATTCGCCGCTGGAGCAAGAAAACAGCGGATGCTCAGCTGGGGATGGCCTTCCAACGTGGGAGGGGTGCCCTTCACACCATGACCCCCCTGATGGTCAGGATCCTGGCGGTGGCGTACCCGGAGTTGGATGGGCGCTTGAGGTCATCACAGCTGCCACAAGGGGGTGAGTACACTCTCATCCTGCTGATTTTGCGCACAGTGGAGGTGTCCGGGTGGAGGATGTGGGCTGTGGGTTTCCCTAGGCCAGGGCGAGTTTAGTAGGCAAGGTCCCTCCGTAAGGCGGGCCATGTGGCACCCCACCCCACCTCTTTAGAGTGCCAAGTACACCTAGTCATGCCCCTGTGTCATCCATGTGTGCAGATGTTGTCCATAGCCTACTAGACCATTTCCCAGGGATTGAACAGTGGGCAAACCACCCATTCTATAGACTTTAGAGACTGTGGCTTTGCACTCCCCAGGATTGAACAGTGGGCAAACCACGCATTGTTGAGACTTGAGAGACTGTGGCTTTGCACTCCCCAGGATTGAACAGTGGGCAACCCACCCACTGTATAGACTTGAGAGACTGTGGCTTTGCACTCCGAGGATGGAACAGTGAGCAACCCACCCACTGTATAGACCTGAGAGAATGTGGCTTTGCACTCCCCAGGATTGAACAGTGGGCATGTGCCCCCCCTTTCCTTCCCCCTGACATGCCTGTTTTCTTGTTCTCTGATGCCCCTGCAGTGTTCTCTCCGTCATGGTCGGGGATCTTGTGTGGGCCTCGCCCATACCATGTGGGCCCAGTGTTCCACAGACTTCATTGGAGCACTACCTGGACTACTAAGCTTGGTGTATATTTTGTTTATGGTGTATATATATATTTTTGCGTACTTGATTTTAATATATTACAATGGTTACACTCATTTCCTTTTGTCTTTGCATTCTTCCGGGGGCGTTGGGGGGTGTAACTATAATCTATAAACATGTATTAGTGTGTGTGTTGTAGTGGGTGAGGGTGGGGGTGTTGCGTGTGTGTGTCCCTGTTTTTTCCCTCCCCTGTGTCGTAGGTGCAGTACTCACCGTTGTCTTCGCTGCCGGCGTTTGTGCTCCTGGTAGAGGAGCAAGAAGATGAGGGCTGGCAGGATGTGCAGCTCGGGTTCCATGGCGTCCGGATTCCTCGTGGGGTGTGTAGAGGTGAGTGTTTTCCCTTCGAAGTCCGGTTTCTGCCGTGTTTTTGTCAGCAGGTGAATCTACCCCGGAAAAGGTGGCGTATTGGTAGGTTGTGATACTGTGGCCGGTACTTTGTCTTCCACCTGTTTGTTGGCGGTGACCGCCGCGCTGTTTGTTTGTACCGCCGTGGCGGTCGGAGTGTTAAAGTAGCTGTCTTTGTTAGCGGTTTCCGCCACGGTCGTAATTCCAATTTTTTTACCGCCGGCCTGTTGGCAGTCTTACCGCCACTTTAACACCGTCCGCCAGGGTTGTAATGACCACCTATGTCTGCCGGTGAGGCAGCCTCTACTGTCATGACGATGCTGACAGTGATGTTGAATTGGATTTGTCTCTTTCACAAAGTAGTACCAAAACATTTCAGGAAACAGAGCAAAGTCGACAGCAGCCTCAGCCAACAATAGTAGATCTTCCTGAAGTTGGAGCAGAACAGGAGGTCAGGCTTTCTGCCCAACAAGAACCTCCTCTTTTAGAATCAATGACTCCCACATCTTCAGCTAGAAAAAGGAAGGGTACTACTCCATCATCTTCTCCCAGCACCACTTCTGATGAGACGATAGGGACATGGAATTGACCCCCGCAGAGTCTGTGAGTTGCCAGGAAAGGCAAGGGAAAGGAAAAGTTCCAGAAGGCCTTAGAATCATGGAAGGGGATGATGGTGATCAGGATGATAATGACGACTCAGTCATTGTGGAAGCTGGCACAGAGGAGTAAAACATTACTATCCAACCTGCTCTGAGGGATGTGGCACAGGCAGCGCTCCCAGCTATCATATTTGTAGGGCCCTAGCCGAGACCTGCACCTATCCATACCTCAGTAGAAGGATGCACTGAAAAGAGGCAATCAACACACCAACCTACCTCCATTTCTTCTTCAGGCATTAGCAGTGGCCCAGTAAGAAAGTACTCCTTAGTTTGGGTCTTTTTAGCAAACAGGAGGAGAACATTGCAGCATGCTCCATTTCTCACACAAGTGTTCGTCGAGGCAAGTCTGGTTCACATTATGGTACTGGCCAGATGACCAATATTAAAAATGCATCACACAATCCAGTGGGAGGAGCATCTTTTAAAAAATGGCTGAACGTGCTTGCTGTGATGAAGGTGAGGAGAGCCGGGAAACATCAGCTGCAAATGGTCAAATCTCGCTGGAAGGTGAGGAAGAAGAGCATGACATCCTCATGCGAAGCAGCTCTGCCACCAGGATTTTGCCAGAATCACCTGCCTCAGCGACCTCACAATGGCACAGGAAGATTCAGAGTCAGATGAGAACACCACGAAACATGGTGACTGCACCACGATGCACATTGTGTATACCACCAACTACATCTCAAATGTTGCCTGTGTCAGTGGCCCCAGCAAAGAAGAAAATCCAGGCTTCCTTTATGGGCATGTTTAGTCAGGAGGGACCCTATGACCGCAACCACTGAATGGCACGTTTGTACAATGGAAAGCTGGCAAAAAAGATAATGCTGGACCTCCTTCCCTTTTCTTTTGTGTAAGGAATTAGATGCATAGAGTTTATGGCAGCCGTCTGTCTGAAATGGAAGGTTCCAGCTTGAAGCTATTTTGCAAGAGTAACTGTTCCAGCGCTGCATCACGATGTGCTGCAATTGGTTGGACTAGCTTTGCAGCAGAGTGTTGTTCACACTATCCACCTGATGACAGACATGTGGACCACTTATCAGGCTACTTATTACATGTGCATCACTACACACTGGATCACGTTTGCACGGATAAAGCAATAGCTATCTCTACAGGTCCTGGCTGTGAAGACATTTTTATGAGCATTTAACAGCATGCAATAGTAGCCATCTTTGCCATGGAGAAATCACATACAGCTGCAAACGTCTTGGACTAATTTAATAGCAAGGTGTCTGAATGGCTCTGACCAGAGGTCTCTGAACTGGATTTGCTGTCACAGACAATGCCTATAACACAGTCAAGGCTACGGCAGATGTTGGCTATTTCAGGGTCCTGTGTTTGACGCACTACATCGACCTGGTTGTGCAAGACTTTCTCAAAAAAGAAGACACAGGGCTTCAGAGTGAGGGTGGCAGTCCGACCACCACATTAAGAATTAAGACCCCGGCGATCAGTCCGCCAGGGTTCCGCTGTCTCTGCCAGGGTTAGTGATCCAGACAGGTTGATGGTGGGTGGAGGTCTCAATCAGCTAAGGTGGCGCTGCACACAATGCCGATCTGCTGAATACAGCTTCGTTCTCCACCAGCCTTTTCATAGCAATATTACCACCATGAAAAGGCTGGTGGAACAAGGTGCAGGGGTCTTCTTGCCCAGCACCATTGCAATGTTCACTGTCTGCTGTGCAGGCAGTAAACTTTGCGAAAATGCATGGGCACCCTGCAGGCGGCAGCATTGCTACCGGCTTGATTTCGAGCTGGAGAGAATGCTGCCATCAGTTTCCCGCTAGGTTGATGGGTAGCAAATTCGTAATAGGTCATGCAGGGTGGTTGTTACTACGGCAGCAGCGACCCTGTCGGGAGTTTGGCAGATGGGTGTTCCTTTCCACCAAACTCATAACTAGGCTCTTTGTCTGCAACATACTGACCACCTGCAGATGAATTTGCACTCATTTCAGCCATTCTTTTAAAGCCCTGAAGTAGTTGCAGAATATTCAGTGTGGTAACAAAGTACCAGTTAAAGTCCTGATACAGGAGGTGCCAACACATTGGAACTTAACCTATTATATGTTGCAATGTCTGTTTTAGCACCACAGGCTGATTTGTGACTATGTCATTCTAAGAGGAGGGGATGCAATTGGGAAAGCTATGAACATGGATGCAGATAAATGGGGGCTAGTCAAATGCCGGACATAAATGCTGCTCCCTTCTGAGGATTTTGCATGGGAAGTTAGCTAGGAGGACGGTTTAATGGACAAAGCTATCCCGTTGTAACATTTACTATAGGCGCAACTAAAGACGGTGTCAGAAAAGGTGCGCACTTGGAGGTGTGAACAAAAACTCAGAAGCGCATTCCTTGGTTGAGAGTCTACGCTATTGCTTGACTTGTAATGTAAGGCTGTAAAATGACATTATAAAGTCCAAAGAGTACATATGTGCCTCCCTACTTGATCCAGGCTACAAAAAAATTCTTCCCTCTTTCATACCTGTTTCTGAAGAGTATCTTTCAAAATACAAGAGGTGGATTGTTGAGCAAGCTGGAGAACTGGAAGAAGAACAGCTGCAACCTAGAGTTCCACTCCGTAGTCCTGGGGTGCCGCCTTCAACTTCCAGAGAGATCAGCCTTGTTTCACAGCAGTCAACACCAGCAACAAGAACACTGTCAACAACAGCATCAGGAGAATCAAACCCAACCTCTGCATTGGCTTGGGTTCAAGTGACAGGTCTTAAGTCCGGTGCAGAGGTGAAGGCAAAAGAGGTTGAGCAAGTGACAGCACCAATGACACTTCAGAGGATGTTCCAGAAGCATCTGGATGACCCAAAAGAGGTATATATGGATGAAAAACCATTGGTGTATTGGTATAGGAAGATGCACCAATAGCCACAGCTCAGCTGGCTAGCAAAATAGTATCTCACTTGTCCTATATCCAGTGTGTCTGCTGAAAGTGTGTTCAGTGCAGCTGGTACAATTGTTACAGTGAGAAGTACCAGTTTCTTGCCTTTTATACCACCTGATTACACTGTTCCGAAAACACCACATGAGAAGGAAGAGAATGTTTGGTGAGAATCAAGTGTGTTTGCTGATCAACTTCTGGGTGAGCCACCTGAGTTTGAGGACAAACTGTACGCCCCGGACTGAATATGCCACTGCCACCATAGACCTTTTTCACTATTTCTCATTGAACTTCTTTCTTAATTTCTTTGCAAACAAATAGCTAGTGTAACATTATATGTGCCGTACTCATGCTGGCCCACCATATATAATAATCACATATATAGGCAGACAGGATTTGAACCCAGGTGCAGTGAAGAAGCCCCCACATTCCCTTCAGGACATTTGAGACAATGTCTGCTTCCCTCACATGCCATTGCCTATCCTTTTTTTTTTAATTTTGCATCATCTAGCCGGGCTGCCACAGAAGATAATTGATTAAAAGACTGCCAGTGCTATGCCAAATTCCAATGTGTTGCTACCATCCAAGAATATATAATATTTTATATTAACCACTGTGTTTGCATCGGAAGAGGTAACTACTAACTATTGCACCAATGAGTGGTAATATATTGAGTCAATGTGAGTGATAATTGATGATGTATGTGGTGGCTGACAGTGAGGGAGGGAGTTCAACAAATTTGTTGACTTGATTTCGATGATGTACAATGTTTGGGGGCTGATGGGTGATCATTTCTTTCCTGAAAGTGATTGGCCTTTGAAACTTAGCAAAATTTACCGGCAGAGTCCACTCCTTTTCTCTGGTTCCTCTGAGACCAGACCAGTCACTTTAGTTACCAAACAAAAATCTACACAAAATACTCTAATTCTGTTTCTCTATTTTTTCTTTAACAGCAGTGCACTACACGGGTCTACCTCACTCGGTTTGAGACTGAGATGAAGTTAATCAGAATCAGTAGGAGGAGGATGGAAGGACTCAGAGCAGGACTACTTAAACAGCAAAAGGAGAAAGCTGTTGTCTTCAAAGAGAAACCATGATGGTGGAGAAGACTCTGAGGCCTAGTACTCACTTAACTCAGTGGACTGGAGAGAGGTGCATTGATTTGAGAAATGCTGCTGAGTGTGTGTTTGCTGCATTGCTGACTCAAATGTGAAATTCCTTTTTATGTTCTTGCTCTGCAACTGAGTCTCCTTGGAACACACCTGACTCTTCATGAATTACCTTGCTTCCATTTGTCCTTCTCCTTTACTCTGTAATACAGTCACTGTTTTTCAACATGCAGGCCTTTCCCTAGCCTTCTCCTGTATGAGCAAAACTTTGTGAAAGCTGAACTTAACACTCCAGCTTACCACCCAGACAGGTTCAGTCAGGCACCCAAGAGTAAAGGCCATTCCAAGAAGAATGGAGATGCACCGCTCAATTTGGCAATACAATTTCATTTTACTTTTAACACTCATAATTATTAGAACTGGGTGGATGAATTTAAATTCTCCATAATTTGTATTTTTCAAATCTAGAAGGCATGACATTTAGAGATACTGTCCTGGGTCTCTTGGGTGCAGTGGGACTGTTTGCAATGCATTTAACTTAACTGTGTCATACTAATTATCCCTTAGTCATTTCCTTCAACAGCAGATTGATGATGGTGTTCTGCTCAGTGCACCAATGATTATCCTGGTTGTGGTTTCTTTTGTGTAGTGTTTGTCTTTGTCACACTTTTCCCCAAAGTCCATTTCCCATCCAGTCATTGAAACCCTAACCCTCTTGCTTCAAGCTCTGTGATTTATTGAGGTGTGACTTAATTTTGCATCATAAATGGATCACCCACTTGCTGGAGCAGATGTAGTGAATGTGACACCAACTCACTGCAGGACCTTTTATTACCTGAGGAATTTTCCACACCGGCCCCATCAATATTATCATTAAGCCTTGCTTTGTGTAAATGCTTGATGTTGTTTAACCACTTCTGACTCTGAGCCCACTTCTCCTGACTCGAGAATTTCACTTCCTAAGGCTATTTTTTAAATACTAGCTGCCCATTGCTCAGAATAAGTTGATATTGCTAGTTTGTAATATCATATCAGGTTTTCTTTGTTGTGTGTCGAATACTATCAATATGGTAGTCTGGTTTCAGTCTTCCCAAAGTTATAATATATGACTGACTAAATCTTTGTTTTCTTTCAAACTATTTGACAGTAATGGATAACCCTATGATTAATCCTGTAGTTGGAGTTTGCATAGGTGGGAGTGGCACCTTATGTCTTCCTTGTTAGCGCACTAGCCTGCTACTACTACTACTACTCACTTAAAATGCCACTTTTGGAAAAACCCTGCAGTAAGAAGACTGAGGTACTTTTAGCCCTCGCTTCATCTATTCAGGTAAGAGAAGAACTATGGATTGAAGTGAACTTGTTTAGTTAGTAATTAACTTCTACTGAAGACGGTGTTGATTGTGTGTATCTAGGTTTTTGAAGGGAAAATATTTAATAGCTAACATCTAGTGGTAAATATAGTTACAAAGAGCAGTAGAGCAGGGGTATAAGTAAATGACACACACTTTTTTAGCAGATTTTAAAACATAGGCTATATTAAAAGACAACAGTGCAAACTAAAACACCAAAATAAACATTTGATGCATACAACAAGTTAAATAAATTATCCCCTTTTATTTTTACAAATAGAACACCCACCCATCCCACCAACAGGCCTACCCCTCTCTCCAAAACAAATGGCCCCATTCCCAAAAGTCAAAAGCATGCAACAAAAGACCATAGCAAATGTCTAAATTCCAAAACCCAGTCCTAACTCCTTTCTCACCTTCTCTAACCACAAGTCACTCCCTAGAAAACAAAAAATGTAATATAAAGGTTCAGAAGAGGGCACTGTTGATTTGTGTCCAGATCTTGTCCATGCTCCACATGATCCTATTCAACCAGCTCTCCACCGACCTCTCCAGACAGTTCAGCTGCTGCAGGATGGGCTGCAGCAATGTCCTCTACATGTCAGCTCAGTAGGGGGTGGCAGCAATTCCTG
The DNA here is from genome assembly GCF_031143425.1 of Pleurodeles waltl. Lineage (NCBI taxonomy): Eukaryota > Metazoa > Chordata > Amphibia > Caudata > Salamandridae > Pleurodeles > Pleurodeles waltl. The sequence continues at coordinate 1,101,024,812 of NC_090440.1, read as the reverse complement.
ACAGCTGACGGTGGCTCCGGCAACAGAATGGCTGGGAGGCTGGAGGCTACAGGCTAGGGTCGGCTGCTGAACTGGGGCCTGGGTCTGAGGCAGCTTGCATTTCTGCTGCTTCATCCTCCAAGACCAACAGCCACCATGTCCAGTCCAGATGGTCTCTAGCCTCTGCAACTGGAGGCGGGCTGATAATTCCTGCCTGGTGAGTTGTGTCGGTGGACCAGCAGGAGTAACTATATAGAGAAAAACAAAAAGAAAAAAGACAAACTGTAAACAATGTTCTGTGCAAACACTTGTTTACAATTAAGTAGTGGGTGGCACAGTAGCTGTACATTGCAGGTCCCCTAGCACCATTGGAATTTGTGATTATGATTAGGAGAGTCACAGGGTCAATTATGTTTTTTATCCACACATGCCTCACATATAAAAAGCACTGACTGTCTAATAGAAAAGAATTAAAGGGAGAATAACAGCAGACTGAAAAAAACTGTGATTTGATTTTTGTTCTTTTAAAGGCTTTTCTAGTAACTAAACAGACACTTTGAGTGGAAAAATGAAAATAAATCACCTTTCATTTGTGAGTAAGGCAATATGCAATACAGAGTACATGTTGTTGTGCTAAATTAATGAAGGAATGCTAGCCAGCACTTTGGGTACTTTGGTACTGTCTGCAGCTGGGGCAGCTGTAGTTGACATTTACCTATCATTAATTCCAAACCCTGCTCCTCTCCAAATGTATTTTACTTTCTACCCTGACTCCAAAGAGGCAGATGAATAATGAATAAGATACTATGTCACACATATAACATATGAAATGCGGATATTATTATCCCACCTGCTGTAAGTAGACAGTGGGGAAAACGATGCACTGCATTACAGGGAAAGGAATGGGCAATATAGATTGTACTTGGCACGTGCGTCACAGAGTATCCCTTTCGACAAACTTAAAATCAAATCAGGCACTTACTGGTTCTACTTTACTCACTGGCTTTGCTAATCACCACAAATTATTTCAGATAAATTAATTTTCTTGGCAGTAAGGAAAGGTTAACTTGTCCTATTCTATCACAGGGTAAGGAAGAGGGATTAGGCGGGTAGGTAGAGCTTTTGCTATAGATTAGAGGGGTATCGCTGATCATCAATTCACCATGTGCTTAAGGTTTGGCTTATTCAGTCATTGTAATAGACAAAAATCTAAAGGAAGAAAGATCTGAAAAGGCACAAAATAATTGTTACGGGAAACCATGACATATATTTTGGAATCACATGGTCATAGAACTTGGCATGTGCCAAGAAGGGATTTATCAATTTTTTGGTAAGCTGGGATGGAAGAACTTAGTAAAGCATAAAGGAGTGAAGTAGGTGACTAAGTGGGCAAATGGAAAGATACATTGTGTGCTCGGTTTGCAATGCAATTAAAACTTTGTAAATGCTGCATTAACTGAAGCAGACACACATTGCACAGCCAACAGTGCAGTCACAAAGTGAACCATACTGCATTTTGGTAATGGGAGGCAAAATGTCATGGGCAGGGACAGGATTGATGAATGATGATGGGTGGGATACAAATCTGCCTTATTTAACAGATACAGTGAGTCGAGGGATTAGAACAAAAATGAAAATACCCCCCTTTTGAACCATAGCTTTAATAGCAAAAAAAAAAAAAGTAAGTGAAAGAGCTGAGCAGCACGACCTCTCTGGAAGAGCTCCCTTGTTTATTCATCCAAGCAATCATTCTTTCATTCTACTATTTAGATCCATAGCCACCATGATTTAAGCTTTACTTTCTCTCATCCAGTCTTTCACCAACATTTTCAACCCATTAGCCAACCATTCAACATCCACCCTTTCTTTCAGTCATCCTTACACCCATCCATCCATCCATTTACCTAATACTTACCCATGCATTTTTCCACCCACCCACGCATTTCTCTTACTTTCACTGAGTTCCCCCATCCTTTCCTTTAGCCACCCGTTCTTTCCCGTTTCCATCAAGGCATCGTTTTTAGCCTACATTATGTGAGCTTTTGCTGAGTTGCAGAAAGAAGAGGCCATAACTCAACCACTGCTGTAGCTGGTAAAGCGGGGTGTTCACAATTTCGAGTCAGAATGATACCCTTGTAGCTAGTGAGTATAATACTAACTGTCAATAAGCAACCAATTTGACTCACCACTGCCTGTCCCTGCTGCCGCTTCTCCACCTCCAACTGACACTCCTCCTAGAGCGGCACTTTAACCAGCAGCTGTGGTGGACAGTGTGGCAAGAAATACAAATTATCCATTTTTTAGATGCCAGGTAAACCCCCTCTTAATTTATTTCATACAAAAAATACAGTTGCAATACATCACTACAGTTTGGTCAGCAGCACTGCAGTATCTTCTATCATAAATATCCCTTCAGGCATTTTGTTGGATCATATTGTTAGAAATGCCAGGTAGTCAAGCCAACCAAAAAATATTCATAATGGAGGGGCAGAGCTATACTCTATGATGATGATGACTCTGAGTCATTGAAGCACAATGAAGGGGTAATAATGATCAATGAAAGACATATGGTGTTGGTCGGCAAATGCAGCAGGACATCATACATTCCGGCCATGCTGCACTCTCATGGGAACTGCTGGTCTACTGTATAAATGAATTACACAGCACAACATTGGAGGTCGGAGGGTGGTCCATGATCATGGCAACACTCTTGTTAATTGTTGTTAATTGTTAATTGTTAGCGCATAAGCAAGAAAAAGAAAGCCTTCTCAACAAACGTACATGGTGAATATTATTTATAATACTAGGGTCCTTGGGCCGGCAGACTTCGCAGTAGGCAGTAGAGCACAAACAATCTGTTCTTTGTCTTATGGTAGATAAATGGGGTAGAAGGAAATAATACCAACAAAGGAGAAGAAGGCTACAGACTAGTACAGAGTGGAAGACGTCAGCTACCATAAAACAAAACATGAAATAAGAAAAAGTAAGATATACGAATACAACAGAATTAAACAACATTTGGATCGGGGAGTTGGGAAAAAAGGAAACAAGGCAAAACAAAAACTTGTATAATAGTGGGCAGAGGTCAAAGTTAGGGAAATAATAATAATAAATAATAGGATCTTCTGGTATGAGCTGAGTCCTCAATATCGGCGCCTCCTTCCCAGCTCATGCCAGACTTTGTGCTGCCCCTCTTCTTGTCCTTCGGTGCTGTTGTAATAAATAAAGAACATTAAAAAAATAGATCAGTGATACATTTAATCACTACAAAATTATTATAACAAGCAAAAGCAGTAACATTGTACTTACCTAAATAAGATCGCTTATGGTACTAGCATTGACTATTGTTGAGTTGGCTATACTCCTAAAATTCCTTTTTCAAATTTCCTTAACCAAAACTACATTTGGAACTAAATAACTAATCTATTGCAATGAATGATCTTTGAGTCTATTCTTATTTCTCAACCCCGTGATAGACCACCTCAGTCTCACTTTTTTGCAATGCATTGATGCATACTAATACTACACAGTGTGAAATTGCTGGGGACTGTACAAGCTACATAAAAATGTCACAATGAATGCTAACTCACTGATATCACTAATTCACTATGGTGACAGGAGGACAGAGAAGTGTTCATTGAAATAGCTTCTTAAATAAGCTGAGCTGAGGTAGCTTCCAGCACCTGCCTAACTCAATCTGGAGCACATAATAATATTCTCAACATAAACTAAACGCAACTTACCTCCGAGTGTGAGCAGCATGCTATTTGGAAAAAAGTTACCATTGTAGAACACAAACATAACAAATAAGATAGTTAATACTCACCAATTCCTGGAATCTCGACGCCTACTAAGTTGAGCATGTCCTGCTCTTGGTCAAGGATATATGCCTAGCAGTGTGTCAGCTGCTAGGTGGTGTACTGGATCTGACTGGTGCACTGCAAATACCCGCATACCCTTCCCCAATGCAGCCGATGCTCCAGCAGGGGGTACCCGCTGCCAGGTCTGCCAGCTGCTGACCCCATGGAGGGGAGGTGGCGCTGCATGTAAAAAAAAACAGTGCTGTCATATCACAAAAAGTATCCTGGGCTGCACATCTTGTTGGTGCCGCTGTCTGCAGCCTAAGCAGCTGCTGCTAGCTATTTAGGGTGGTCTGGGGCTGCTACTCTCCCGTTCACTGCCCTGCACTGCCATGGCGCCTGGTAGGGTGAAGAAAAGAAACAGGAGAAGGAAGGAAGTAAGAAATAAGGAAGCAAAGGGAAAAATAAACAAAAATATATAAAGTCACAAAAACAAATGAAAAAAATGAAAAAAGTAAATATACACAGACATAAAAACACACATTAATAGAATAAATAAAAATATGGGGTAGATTAATTAGGACGGTGGAGGATTGAAACAATAAGAAAGGGATTCCAAATATTTTTAAAGACTGCGCCATGAACAGAGTAAGAAAACAAGATGGCCGTGCCCATGTGAACCGTCTGGTGCTAAATGCATGCAATTTTGAGTGCAAGGACGTACTCCATGTTGCGTTTAACATAAAACTCAATGCAAATAGGTGCAACAGGGAAACTCATCCACCCGCAGAATTTTACATAGCGTGGAAAAGTGTTTTGACTATTCTGCTGAATTCCGCGTAGCACGACTCCACAAACTCTGCCCAGACCTACTCTTGATATGTCTGCTTGGTTTCTTGTGCAAGGGCATCTGTTTGATTTGATTACATGTGGGGCACTCCTTTACTGCTTGTTATTCTAATGCTTTATAGCTTTGTTGTTTTGCCCATACATAAGTGCCATTCTATACGGAAAGCCCTGACGCTGTGCAAGCCAGCTTTGCTAGGGCCACTTCAGCTTTTTCATTAATGACCACTGATCGTGCTTTGAACATTTGATCCACCTCATTGTTGAACAGAGATGCAAGGTAGGTATCTGATGGGCAGTGGGCATCCATGTGACTCACGTAGATTTGTCACTCCTGCCCTTTCTTCCATATCTCTTTCCACAACTGCTCACCACCCCGAATAGAGGTGCTTTTATTTTTCCATCCAACTCTCTGCCAGGTTGGTGCCCAGCTCATTAGTCCTTGATATGTGACCCAACTATCAGTATACACAAAGGTTCTTCCTCCAACAGGGGCTTGCTTAATCACAGCTGCCACCACTTGCAATTCAGTAAACTTGTTCAAGCCTTTGACTCCTCCCCTCAGCAGCACTGTCTCTATAGCAGGCTGTAATGCTACTACTTGCCATTGTCTTTTGTCCTTCTGGTATCAAGCTGTTTCATCAGTAAACCATGCTTTTGGCTACTTTTCCTCAATCAGTTGCTCAAAAGGTGGGGCTGTTTTGAATGGAGAGGGCTCCATCTATCTCAGTTGCTTGTGGTGGAGGAGCTATTGTCTGCAAGTCCACAGCTCCCAACATATCCTTTTGTGCTTTAGACACTCTTGTGGGCTCAACCTTTGCACTCTGCTGCAGATACCATTTACACTTTACAATTGTAGACTCCGGTGCCCTCCCTACTCTAGCAGTTGCTCCTCCTTCTCTAACCTTACAAGGGAATTTATGTGTTTAGGGTGATTGGCACGTTCCCTGTGATATGCTAAGTCTCCAATAGTGCCCAATATGCTCCTGCCAACTCTTTCTCTAGAGAGTTATAATTACACATTGAAGGTGTTAGTTTACTGGACCAGATAGTAACCAAGAATTTGACTTCTTGAACAGGACTCTGCAACTTCTTGGGGTTGCTATCTCACCCTCTCTGCTGTAAGTATGCAATCACCCACTCTAACGTCTTGGTGACCTGCTCTTTTGTGTCTCTGTATTCATGACAGCATCAATGTATTGGGAAAGTCAAGTGTACCCCGCCAAGAAGTTTGGCAGGTCCCTGGTTGTCAGTCCATGACACAGCGTTGGACTATGTACATCCCCACAGAGAGTCGCCTAAAAGTGTACTGTCTATCCTTCCAGCTTATTAAAAATTGATCCTGACTGGCTTCATCAATGTTGATGGAGAAAAATGAATTAGCCTGGTCAATGACTGCGTGCCACACCCCCACCTCTTTGCTTAAATTCTCGACCAGGGTGATGATGTCAGGGACAGAAGTTACCAATGATGGGCTACCTTGTTAAATTGTATAGTCATTCTTTATGCACCATCTGGTTCCTTTACTGGCCATATAGAGGAGTTAAAAGGACTCACAGGTGGTATGAGGACAACCACCTCTAACATCCCCTGATTGGTCTCTGAAGTTTCTTACACCCTGTGTTTAATGCAGACAGGCTTAGTTGGAGAAGGCACATACTAGGGGCTCCATTTAGCATGCCAAACCAGGATCTTCTCAGGCTTCTTTATGTGGATGTTCCTCACACCAAAGGTACATTTTCCCCCTCTGTCTCCATAGTTTTGCCCAGTAGCAAGTCCATAACAATAATCTACTCTGGTACCTCAGCCATCAAGATCTGAGCTGTAAATGGTGGTCATTTCCCTATTGACAATTTTATCTTAGTACGTTCAGCCTCTGTCTCAGCACCCCCATAAGTGTTGATAATCACAAATTTCCCAGGTAACCTTTGGGGGTTTCCACTTATTAAGGTTACCTCTGCACCTGTGTCAAGCAATTCCATCACATGTTATATTCCTTTTTGGTGATAAAGAGTCAGAAGTACGTATGGCTTCCTGTCTCCGGGGCTTACCTCTTTCACTGCTGTGACCCCTAAGGCCTGGCCTTACCTTCATAAAGGCTCTGGGAGCCTTCGCTAGGTAAGTCTGGATATAAGGTTGAGATTGGTACTCTCTTCCCTTTATTGCTTGCTCCAGTTTTCCTTTCTTCTCCCTACTCTGAAAATTATGAAGAGGGCTCCTCTTTACACAGAGTAATATTCTCCTTCTGTCTACACTGTGATTCCTTCTACTTGCTCATTAAATAGTTGGTTGTCTTCCCATCTATTTCTTCCTTCTTCAGTCTGGCATTTAATAAATCTATCTACTCTTGTCACTGGGTCAATCTTATGGTGGGCTTTCTCCCCTTACCTTTACTATCCTGGCCCAAAACTCTGGCCACCTCCTGCCGGTCCATCACCTCCAGCTGCACCATTAGCAATACCACTTCCCCCTCAGATTCTCCCTGACAGGGTCCTACAAGGGCCAATAAGGCACCCTTCTTCTGTGGGGGAGCATTCTTGATTAGGCATGCTGTGATCCCAATACTCAGTGGTTCTACATGAGGCCCTGCAGACTGTTGAGAATACATGGCCGTCTGCATCCCCAGCTCTCACATTTGTCATTCACCTCTGAGATGGTATTGTATTGTATTGTATTGTATTGTAATAGCATTTATATAGCGCTTACTACCCCTGACAAGGCGTCAAACCGCTTTTCGACAAGTAGCACGCTACTCCGGAACCCAACAAGAATTAGTGATGGATTAGTATCAGGAAATATGAGTATAGTTTTAGTATTATTATGAGTTAATTTGAGCCGCGGATATGAGAGTTTGTTAGTTAGATTGACTGGAGTAATGGAGGGGTGGAGGAGGAAAGAAATCCAGAATTGTTCATTGGGAGTATATCCCTCATTTACTCATCCCAAAGGCTTGGGATGAGTAAAGGGGGATGGAGGAGGAAAGAGTCTGTGGAAGGGTTAGGGAGATCATAGTAGCAGGGTGAGATAAATGAGGGATAATTAAGTAGGGTTGTTTGGGAGGTCATGGTAGTAGAGTGAGGTTTGGTGAGTTAGATGTGGAAGTGGAGGGAAAAGCTTAGGCAGAGTTCTTTAGGAGATGAAAGTAGTAGAATGGATGAGTCAGAGTGGGAATGGGGGACAGATTGATAGAGACATATGATGATGGGTAGACAAGTGTGATAAGATGAGAGCAGGGATTCATAGATATCTAGAATAACAACAACCCATCCATGCAATGACCCATGAACATGCCAAGCACAGAACAACATACACACATACATATATATATATATATATATATATATATATATATATATATATACATACACATACACACACACAGATGTACACACATGAATACACACACACATGCACACATATATGTACATAGAATACATCATTAGAACCATGGGAAAATATACTTAGTCAAACAGGTTTAAAGAGTGTGTGTGTGTATTTTATTGTTATGACTTAGAAGCAATACATATTTTCTAAAGAACTATACATAACTAAAAATAGACACATAATCATAAAAAATATTTATCAACATAGGCAAATGCAGTCCATAGTTGTTTGAATATGGTGGTTATGAAGGAAAGAGTCAACTCTTGAGCAGTTTTCTGAAGACAAGAAAGTTATCTGTGGCTCTTATAGTTGGGGGTAATGAATTCCATAGTCTTGCTGCTTGAACGGAAAAGGATGTACCATCTAGAGTCTTGTACGGTGGTGTTCTAAGGCGGGGTGCCAAACTTGAGCAGAGATTTCTTTGTTGGATGTATTTCATTATTTTATTTCTGATAAAAAGCGGTCCTCTTCCATGTACAGCTTTGTGGGTGATACAAAGCAGCTTGAAAGTGCATCTTCTGGCAACTGGTAACCAGTGTAGTGCTCTCCAGGCAAGGGAGATGTGGGCTTGAGGCTTTACATGTAATAGTAGCCTGACTGCGGAGTTCTGAATATGTTGCAGTTTTTTCATAATAGATAGAGATGATCCATGGTAGAGGCCATTGGCATAATTCAGTTTGGATAGTACAAGCGAGTTAGTAGCTTGCACCTTGTGTGGAAATCCGAGGTGGGGGAAGATGCATCTTGGAGTCTTCAAAGTGATGAAGCTTGTTTGTGCTAATTTGTCCACTTGGGCATTCATAGTTAACTTGGAATCCATGGTGATTCCAAGGTTTTTAACTTCCTTGGATAATTGAGGAGGTGGTCTGAGATCGTCAGGCCAGACGCACAAAGGGTCATAACTTTTCCAGTCACCACAAATGAGTACTTCTGTTTTGGAGGTATTTAGTTTGCGATGGCTCCAGGTCATCCACTGATCAACGGCTCTGAGGCAAATGAAGATTTCTGAGTTTTCAATGTTTTTGTGGCATTCTAATTTAAGTAGTATTTGTGTGTCATCTGCATAGTTGTAGCATGTGAGATGGAAATCATTGATCAGTTCTGGTAATAATATCATGTAGATGTTAAAAAGCAAAGGTGAGATGATAGATCCTTGGGGGACCCCTGCTTTTGTGAGGTAAGGTTTAGACGAGAAGGGGGGTGAGAAGATGATAATAGATCTTTTTTGAAGATATGAAGTAATCCAGTCGAGAGCAGTCCCTTGTATGCCGGCTTCGTGGAGTCTTTGAATTAGGGTGTCATGGTCAACCGTATCAAAGGCAGCTGAGAGGTCTAAGAGAAGTAGTGCAGCAACTCCATTGCGGTTGACTGTGTTTTTAAGATCATCCCAGATTGCTATGAGTGCCGATTCAGTGCCTCTTCTGGGCAGAATCCAGTTTGGAAGTCTAAAAGTATAGAATTGTCTTCAAAGCATTGTGACATCTGGGCGAATGCTGCTCTTTCTATCAATTTGCCCAGAACCGGTATATTTGTGATAGGTCTGTAGTTGTTGGGGTCTTGCGGGTCTAGGTTTGTTTTCTTTAATAACGATCGTATGCATGCCTTTTTCAGGCCTACAGGAAAAGTTCCTGTAGTTAAAGAGTTGTTGATGATTCTTCTTACAGGTGTGGCAGCAGAAGTAGACAGAAGAATGTTCTTGAAGATTTGTGGTGGGCAAGGGTCAGAAGGGCAACCGGAATGTCTGCTTGCTTTGACCAAATCCATAAATTCACCTTGGGATATTTGTTAGAAGGACTGTAGAGGCTGGATTGGTTTATTCTTAGAGGGTATTTTAGGAAAGGGGTTAGTGCTGATGGTTTTCTTCTGTTTTAAATAGCAGTCCAATGTGTCTGCCTTGGTTGTGTAGTGAGTTGCCAATTTGTTTGTGAAATCTTGAGTAGTGGGATCACTTCCTTCCAAGCATGTAGGTTTTCGAAATTCATTGAGAATTTTATAGAATTCCTTGGTTGTAGATTGAGCATTTTGAATTCTGTCTGAGTAGTACCTTTTTTTTAGCTTTTTTGATTGATGATTTGTATATTCTGTTATGCCACAGTCCTGACTATGGTGTATCCATGGAAGTTGGGTACAACTGCTTTAATGCATCTATTAACTAACCCATCAAGGAGAATGCTACAGGCATGGTTGGATTCACAGCTACTTTCAAGGAATCTGAGACCCCCCCCCATTCAAAGGGAACCTGCGCAACTCTGCACAGGCGCTCTGAGTTGTCCACTGCAACTACTTGGTGAAGTACCCGGGGATCTATCTGTTCTTCAGACACCAGCTGACTCCTCACTGTAATCACACTGGCTCCTGTGTCTCTCAGAGCCTCCACCCTTTGTCCATTAATGGTCACCCACTGCCTGTACTTCTTAGTGTTTTCAGGCACTAGGGTTCTCTGGACCATCTCACTGTCCCCTAGTGAGACAAGGGTCCTTTCAGCTGGTTCCCACCCACCTGAAACCAGCTCCTCCCCAAGCGCTACACTGGCCAAACCCTGGTACGGCGCACCAGTGGGTGCCGGTGTACTTTTGGGGCATTTGGGGTCCCCCCTCACATGACCCACATGGTCACATGCATAGCACTTACGTGGGGGACCACCTGCCACTGGCTTCCCTTTGGAGAACCATGGCTTCTTCTCACTGGGGGGTTGGGAATCCTTACTCTGGGAATCAGTTTGGGGCCCTTTAGAGAACTCCCCCTGTTTACCCTTATGCCCCCTCTTCTCAGAGGGATCCTTCCCACCCTTGGCATGCTCTCCCCCATACCTCTTTTGGACCCAGGTGCTCTCCCAGTGGTCCGCTTCCTGCGCAAGCTTCCTGGGATCAGTCAGCTTGCTGTCAATCAGGTGCTGGAGCTCTGGAAACAGAAACTGTACAAGTGCTCCCAAGCAATCAGATTGTAAAGCCCTTCTTACGTAGTTACTTTACTGCCCTTCACCCAACCATCCAGTGACCTGCAAAAAGAATCTACACATTCCAACCATGTTTGGGATTCCTTTTTCTTGTAGGATCTAAACTTATCCTTATATTGCTCAGGGGTGGGACCATACCTTGTGAGTTGGGCATCCTTCATGATAGTGTAGGTGAGATCCTGAGCATCCCCTAAGGCTGTCAGTGTATTCCTCCCCTCTACCTCAAAGTGCTTCCACAGAGCCACCCCCCAATGAGCTTCAGGGACCAGATTCATGAGGAGAGCAGACTCATACCCCTTGAACCAAAAGTATATGTCATCCTCCCTCTTGTAATCCTTCACAAGATCCTTTGGTATGTGTATTCTTCTTTCAGTCTGCACTGTAGTAATGCTGCCACCATCTCTACTAAACTGGCTCCTCTGATCTAACTTCTTTAAGTTAAGCTCATGAGCCAGCTGCATCTTCTTTTCCTCAAGGGCTGCTTGCCTCTCCTCCCTCTCCCTTTCCCACTCCATCTTTAGACTGAGCTTTTTTAGCTCCAACTGGTACTCCCTCTCTGCCTGTCTGTCCTGTAACTCTTCAGGGGTCAGACCCTTGGAGGACACACTGCTACCTGCCCTAGAGACTCTCTCCCTGGGTATAACAGGTCCACCCACAATACCATTGTGAATGGATTGCCCATCTCCCTCCTCATCCTCCTCATCCTCTGTGTGCTCCTCAGCTTCTGTGGCTGTCACCCAGGCCCTCAGCGCCTTTTGCAGCTCCTCCTTCTTGGATGAGCTCTTAATGGGACAGTCAAAACTTTTACAAAACTGCTTCAACTGAGCCTTTGTATAGCTCTCTAGTTTATCTAGGTCAAAAGCAGCTTCAGCTGGTGCATCTCCATGATGAGAGGTTTAAGCGCAAAGCTCCAAAGGCAGAAAAACAAGTTCTCAAATGAAGTTCAAGAAGTCAATCAAGGGATCAGCAAAAATGGAAGTAGAAAAAAAACAGTCCCAAAGAGAAAAAGCAAAAACCACAAGACAAGTAGTATGTGGTCACGTAGTGGCCTGAGATCACAACAGTAGTGTACACTTAATCACTGTATGTCAAGTACAAATACAAGTCCAAATCCCACTGCTGCCACCAATGTCTTTGGTTGACAGTCAGGTTACCCCCTGTTCAGGGAAGGACCCTCACTCTAGTCAGGGAAAAAGAGAATTACCCTCAGCTAACCCATGATTACCCCCTTGGTAGCTTGGCAGAGCAGTAGGCTTAACTTCAGAGTGCTAGGTGTAAAGTATTTGAACCAACACACACAGTAACTTAATGAAAACACTACACAATGACAGAACACCAGTTTAGAAAAATAGAAAATATTTATCTAAACAAAACAAGACCAAAACGACAAAATTCTGACATACACAAGTCAAGTTATGAACTTTTAAAGATTAAATTAAAAAATAGCGCTTAGAAACACAAAATGCTTCGATGAGGTGTTAACACAGCATCATGACGGAGTCGTTCCCAACAAGCCGACACCAGCGGCGCCAGACACAGAGTCGCGTAGACCCCCAAGTACAGTACCTTTGGTGAAGAGTGAAAACAAGTCGATGCGCGAAGTCGAGGTTCGTGGCGTCTGTGCGAAACGTTGAATCTGCGCACTTCGAGCAGCATCGGTCACGACGTGGTGCGGCGACTTCCACGGAGTCGTGGACTTCAGTGGGGCTGCAGCGGCGTCAGGCCTGCGAAGATAGTCGCGTTCCAGTGAAGGTCATGGTGTCGGGTGCAGGCTGCGTCACTGGATTCAGCAGGGGCTTCGGTCTGAAGTCGTCCGAAGTCGATTTCCTAGAATTTCCACCAGCTTTCCTTTCAGGGGCCCAGAGACTGGATAGGGCACCACTTGTCAGAGCAGGAGTCTCTCCAGAGACTCCAGGTGCTGGCAGAAAGAAGTCTTTGCTGTCACTGAGACTTCAAACAACAGGAGGCAAGCTCTAAATCAAGCCCTTGCAGATTTCTTCACAAGATGGAAGGCACACAAAGTCCAGTCTTTGCCCTCTTACTCTGGCAGACGCAGCAACTGCAGGATAGCTCCACAAAGCACAGTCACAGGCAGGGCAGCACTTCTCCTCAGCTCTTCAGCTCTTCTCCAGGCAGAGCTTACTCTTGATGTCCAGAAGTGATCTAAAGTCGGTAGTTTTGGGTGCTCTTTGGAATGTGAAATCCTGCCTTGCCCAGGCCAGGCCACAGACTCTCACCAGGGGGTCAGAGACCGCATTGTGTGAGGACAGGCACAGCCCTTTCAGGTGTAAGTGACCACTCCTCCCCTCCCTCCTAGCACAGATGGCTCATCAGAAAATGCAGACTACACCCCAGCTCCTTTTGTGTCACTGTCTAGTGTGAAGTGCAACCAGCCCAACTGTCAAACTGACCCAGACAGGGAATCCACAAACAGGCAGAGTCACAGAAATGGTATAAGCAAGAAAATGCTCACTTTCTAAAAGTGGCATTTTCAAACACACAATCTTAAAATCCACTTTACTAAAAGATGTATTTTTAAATTGTGAGCTCAGAGATCCCAAACTCCACATGTCCATCCGCTCCCAAAGGGAATCTATACTTTAATCAGATTTAAAGGTAGCCCTTATGTTAACCTATGAGAGGGACAGGCCTTGCAACAGTGAAAAACGAATTTAGCAATATTTCACTGCCAGGACATAGAAAACACATTACTATATGTCCTACCTTAACCATACACTGCACCCTGCCCTTGGGGCTACCTAGGGCCTACCTTAGGGGTACCTTACATGTAAGAAAAGGGAAGGTTTAGGCCTGGCAAGTGTGTACACTTGCCAAGTCGAATTTACAGTAAAAACTGCACACACAGGCACTGCAATGGCAGGTCTGAGACATGATTACATAGCTATTTATGTGGGTGGCACAAACAGTGCTGCAGGCCCACTAGTAGCATTTGATTTGCAGGCCCTGGCACCTCCAGTGCACTTTACTAGGGACTTACTAGTACATCAAATATGGAAATCATGGAGAAGCCAATTACATACACATTTTGTAAAGGAGCACTTGCACTTTAGCACTGGTTAGCAGTGGCAAAGCGCCCAGAGTAACAAAAACAATAAAATCAGAGTCCAGCACAACAACCTGGGGAACAGAGGCAAAAAGTTAAGGGAGACCATGCCAAGGATGAAAAGTCTAACACTGCTTACTTCCCCATTATGGCACGGGTTGTGACTAATCCCATTTTTAAAAGTTTATCAGGTGATAAAAATGTTACATCTGCCTGGTATCCCATAACCACACTAGCTAATTAAACGTTGGCTCTCTGTGTTATTTCCAACAACTCTCTTTGTATATAATCCCTCACCAGGTGAGTGTTTGGTGTTTGTCTTCCACCCATTCCTGTTGACTTGTTATGCACCAGGGGACGAGCCTCCAGAACCTCTCCTCTTTTACTTACATCCCTTGAGAATTCTGTTACACGTACCTCTACCTTGTCATACCAGTCCCAGTCATCACTGTCAGAGACTGGCTCATTCCAGGTACTGGGATTCCAATCGTCCTTATGCACCAACACCATCAAAGGCACCACTGAGGGTGCCCTGTGCTTGTGTTTGCTGTTCTGCTGAGCTAGCTGCATTGCTAAAGTGGTGCATCTTGCCTCCATCTGATCGCATTAGCCACTGCACTTTCCACAGCCTCTGTCATAACAAGCTATTTCTCCTGCAAGGCTATTATTTCATCCCACAGACTTCTTTTCTCAGTGTCCTGTGTTAATGTCTGCTTGTACACTGTGCGGAGCACAGACAGGAAAAGCCATCCCACTTGACCTGCTGCCTTCAGCTCAGGCTTCCCTCCTCTTAACTTTCACTCTCCACTGCATTTTTCACTAAAAGAGAAGTCACCTTTTCATCTCACACTTCCCATAGAACCAGCACCGCCCACAAGTTCAGGATCTCTGCAACACCAGAGAATAGGTCTGTTGACAAACACCCAGGAATGGTTCTGCTCTCTGCCCCTTCTCTCCTTCTCCATCTGCTTTATCTCATTTGCGTCCCCACAGAGGCATTATTGATTAGTCCCCCACTCCTGGTACTAATTATATTTGCCTGGCTGCTGGCATCCAACCAAAGCAATGTCAACCAGGTACAAATCAATAAGGACACTCAGTAAGGAACAACACACAGGCAGCAAATGCAATTTATTTTTACTAAAACTGCAGCAGAAGAATTTGTTGTGGCAGTGATGGTTAGACAGTAGTAGAATGGTTACATGTACATTGATAGTACAATGCTAGCTCAGAAATAGCACAAAGAAAGAAACAATAGTTGAATCATTCACAATGTCGTAAATCAAAGTACAAGAAAAACAGATGAATCAGGTGTATCAACCCCTAGTGCCTAACTTAGTAGTAAAAACTGGCAATACCACTCCGAATTCTTTCTCTCTCTCTCAGAAACAGTGCAATGGGGTGGCAGTGGTGGACGAAACCAGATCTGCACAGCCACATCTGTGAGCTTCACCGAGGCAGCTGCACCCCACCTTTTATTTACTAAAAGTTGGCTTACACAACATGATGTTCCCTTCTTGTAGGCTATCAAGCTGTTATCAGTGTCTATGACTTGCTCTTACTGGTACTCATCGATTATCCTCCCAGGGCTTTAAAACTACTCTCAAGCCATTTCAGGATCAGGACAACCTGAACGGTATATCCCTCACAATTCACATACCTGTCTGCCTGGTGCCATAAACAAAGCAATTTGTCAGATAGTTGGTTCCATGGAATGGCAAAAAAAAGTGTCACAAGCACATCATGGTACACAGGTTTTCTGCATACATTTTCACTCATCAACACTGCCTAAGCTAGTTACCTCTTTCTCGTCACTATGTCTTCCACACCCCAGGCCTATACAGCACAACACCTTCTACAACTGTTGAAAAATTATTCTTTAAGTAGAAGTTGTACCTGGGATGCCCACACAACTTTTGAACAATAACGAACAACTCGCATGAACAGCTTTCATAACATCTGCTTCTGCAGCTTTTGAAGGGCAATCTAACAATTCTGTGTGCAGAGTCTTTAGATGGCATTCTTCCAAAACTGTAAGGAGCAATGGACCAGCCCTTTCTGAAGAGTTTTCACATCATTCACTTTTATAAATGTTGAAGAACAGCAATTAGCAGCCCTTAGTTCAGCCCTTCCACAAGCTACTGATTTAACTCATTTGAAAACAGAGAGAATTTCCTATTTTCTTCTCCAGCTGTATTTGCAGTTCACATGAACTTTCCTCAGGGAGGGCTGTTTAATTTTTTACAAAACACTACTGAAGAAGTTTGTGTGCAAGGCAGAAAGGTAGGGTCTCATATTTTTTCTATGCTTGTGTCTTCAATGTGTCTGAACACTTACCCTTTCTCTTTCGTAAACCCACTTGTACCTTCCTGATTTATTTGTTTCTCCGTCTTCCTTTCTGTGGTGCTTTCTATTATCCTTGTTAATTTTTTAGGGTCTGAATACGAGTTTTGTGGGCCCGTGACTACCATGTTGGTGGTCTGATCGGCAAAAGGCCGGCAGGGTGGACCGTTAAATGATAAGTTTGGCAGTGGTGCACACAGAGCACCGCCCACGGTCCGGTGGCACCCCCAGCCAGTACAGACCGTGGCGGTCGTCTGGAGGCACAAACAATTCGGAGACTATGTTTCAGTCAGACCTATCAGAAGGTTGCACACCACCAAAGTGACTGTCCCAGTTCAACCACCATACATCAGGAGGCGGAAACGAACACAATAAAGTGAGACACTCACCTCCAGCAAATCATACATACCTGGAGCCACCATGGGACCACAACATGTCACACACTCACACCCAACACTGGCCAGGGACTGGAAACACATACAGCACACATGTACATACACGTGTAATACAACAAACACAACACTACCATCAAACAACCCAGCAATCAACACACACATCACACACACCGACAGCACATCAAACCTATTATGCCTTGCACAATACACGCAGACACAGTCAAATCACACAAAGTGACACAGCACAACAAGACTGGCACAGCAGCGATGGGAGCAGCACAAACATACATGGCATGAGGCTATACTGTAACACATCTCATGTTGAACATTGCCTACCAAAACATGACCACACGAACAGGCCCCATTTAAATCTCATGGCCAACCAATAACAACAACAAATGTAATGCACAGTCACACATATGGGTGAATGGCAAGGCTAAAAAGCATTTACTACTCCAAACACCATACAAGACACCAGTCAGCTCTGAGAGACACACACCTAAATAGTCACATGCACACAAAAGCAAAGCAAACTTGCAGAACTCAACACACTCCATGTCTACACTGAAAATACAGAACACGCACCAAATATACACAATGGCTACATCAGGGGACAAGCCATACACCATACAGGACCACATTGTGCATCACCACAACAAACACATACCACTACAAAGACAACACAATACCATGACACCAACATTTCAACTACATAGACATACCTATCACACAACACACACTCTACCCTGGGGAGCAACAGCACTGTACACAAGCTCACATAGTTCTAAAATAAAACATGAAGCAGCAAGCAGCACACACTCGAAAATCATGGCACACAACCAATGTCAGCCTTGGAAAGGAAAGGAAGGACGAAGATGTAACCAAAAAAACAACAACCGATGGGCTTTCATATTCCAAAAGAGCAAAAAATATGAAAGACTAAGGCTATTGGCCATAAGTCTACTTTGTGCACCAAAGGCACGATATGGTGCCCCAACTTGACTCCTGACTGGCATGTAACCACCATAGGTAGGGGCATCCAGGGAGCAGGCAGGCACCTGATGGAGTATTTGGGTTGGTGGGGAGGGTGGGTTGGTCTTCAGCTTGGGAGGGATGGGACCTTCTTGGGAGAGGTGGACCTCTTCTTGACCGGGGGCATGGATGCTGGCAGGGGATAGGGGAGGCCTTGGAGGTGGAAGGGATGCCCTTGGGGATGGAAACAGCTCTTTTGGGAGGTATCACGGGGGATGAGTAGCAAAAAAGTCAAGGTTAGAAAGGAAAACTTTTTTAGACACATGGGGATGGTCATCAGAAGAGGGTTTGGGGGTGGAAGGTGAGGGAGTGGTCACATTGGGCGTAGACCTGCCTGGATGCAAAAGACAAGACAGAAAATAATGTCTACAAGTCCCACACAAGAACAGGCAGAGTTAACTACACGTCAGTCCAAAAAAGCCAATAAAAACATGTTTTGACCATCCTGTCCTCCTATAGCACATAGTCATAGCAGTCATTGGATAGAGGCCCATTGCTGCTAAAACTCCCCACAATGGTACCCATCACAACCACCTCCTCAGCCCCTGCACTGACCAGATAGTAGAGCAGTGTGTTTTTTGTGACATGAGCAATCCACATGACATTGACCAGGAACACAATATAACATATCACACACAATGGCAAGTGACAGTTACACTAATTAGCAAACATTGCACCTATACATCCACATCCCCTGATGATCACAAGCTGCTTATGGTCCCCACAGGCCACAGCGAGGCTACAGACAAGCCCATACTGCCACGATAACATAGAAGGGAGTCACATGTTGAGCACACTAAGATGCAATCCTCTACGTGTAGGCACCTATGCACATACACATGCACACACATGCTACTACAGGAAGTGGGGGTCCTAGTGTCAGTTAGAAATTTGGGAAATATACTTCCAAAACATGTGTGCACACAAAAACTATGTCAAAGTAAGATACACCAAGCTGTGCATTTGACATGTCCCACATCATGTCCAAAAGACAGGGTCAAATATCATGGAACCTCAGAGCACAGCACACTGTTTGCAGAAGTGCAATGGCCAATAAATCAGGAGCGTGCACAGTACGCATCAGGGCTGGATTAAGGAGCCAGCAGGGCAGTGTGATCATGTGACCTGTTAAGCATGCATAATACAAATGGTCAGAGTTATAATGAGCACATCTGTCAAAGTTCTCCACCATGCCCCCAGTGCCAAAACTATAGTAAACACTGGGCATAGGCTCACATTGATGAACCTTAGTAGTGAGGCGTGATTCCTAACCTT
Source organism: Pleurodeles waltl (assembly GCF_031143425.1). NCBI lineage: Eukaryota > Metazoa > Chordata > Amphibia > Caudata > Salamandridae > Pleurodeles > Pleurodeles waltl. Next base: position 1,101,005,738 of record NC_090440.1, on the reverse strand, counting down.
CACATGCTGTTTATGGGTGCAAAATGTGGATACAGGCTCACACTTGCAGTGCAAAAGCTATTCAATGGCAGTACAGATGGCAACATTTACAGAAAGTGGCAATTGAAACAATACCATGTCCCAAAAGCATAGATGCATCACAATACTTCATGTATCCCATAGCTTATTGCCAATGGCAGTCATTGTGCAGAGCTCAGGGCCATAGAGTGTCAATGGCCACAGATGTATGTGCAGATACAGAAAGGACACAAGTATGGTGAGGAACTGGCAAACAACATGCATCAATACCTCCGGCTGTCATGTTATCACAGATGACCACACATGAAGCACATCTGATGATGGGATTTACCTGGCAATGGCTGTAATGACACCTCAGCTAACCATGTGCAACAATCACAAGGTGGGTCAGGGAATACTCATTGCACCTCTCCACAATGTCTCAGGACTCTAAACCAGTCAATTCACATAGGTACATGTCCAGGAACTTGAGGTGGGTGGGGAGCACCGCTTCACCGGTGGTGCTAACATTTTTTTCGGCACTCCGCTTGGAGCACAGTTTGTCCAAATCTCTGCTGGCCCGCCAGTGGAGCGGAGCTGACCGTGTGAGCTTGCTCTGTGCGGCCCATAGCTGGGCTGCAGTGTGCAGACATTGGCGGAGGCAACAATGAGCCCCTGGGAGAGAAGAGAACCCAGGTATGTCCTTGTTTTTTTCTCACTGTGAACACTGGTTCACAAGAGACCTGAAATGGCCCTAGTCTGAATTCAGGCATTTTGTGCACTGGCCTACCCTGTGCTCACTGCACCCGTGGTAGGTCAGAGCACAAGAGGTCTAAAATGGCAGCTTTCACTGCCTACGGTCCTCTCCTGATTGCACCTGATCTCAGAATCTGGCTAACCAAGTCTGACCCTGCTTAGCGATTCCAAGATGGGGCGCATTCAGGACTTTGTGGATCATGGGACTCCGCCTCCGCTGAATTCTCTGGAGTTTTTAATCAACTCTGTGGAATTCTGCAGAGTGGAACTCTATTAACTCCACTCAGACCAACCATATAAGCACACAGATAGCATCTACAGGGCTTTAAGGACACATTCTGACATATTTCCCATAAGCCTAGGTTAACTAAATCAAAGCTTAATGGAGGTACAGAAACATATATGCACATGGTGCTCTTACCTGCTCCTCTGGTGCACCGTAGAGCTGTCCATAAACAGTTAGGACCTCCTCCACAAGCTTCTCCAGCTCTTCTGGTGAGAAGGCAGGGGCCCTAACACCTGTAAGATGGGGCAAGATTGCTCCCAGAGGCAGTACACAGCAGCTCAGGTCATGGAGTTCTTGCTGGCAGCAGTGTCAGGAGTCAAGTGAGAGATTAAGCAGGATATTTGGGACACATGTGCCGGGTACACAACTGTCACCACTGGCGAACACTGCCACTCGCCCAAGACTACCACAGGCAGCAATGTTACCCAATAGCAATGTCCGTTGTGGTGGCATCCGCCCACCGCCATGACATCTGCCGGCGGTCATTTCCTATTGTCCTCTGTAGTAGGGCAGGCAGTCACCATTTTAAAGCCTTTAGATGTTCAGGAAAATTAATTTTTGATGTGTCGGAATGTGGTAAACATTTCTACGGCATAATCTTCAGTGCTGGCGTTGTCTAAAGTTGTATTTTTGTCCTGTTTGTAGGACAATGTTGTTATGTTTCCCTGCTAAGTTTCTGAAATCTTTGGTGTGCGCGGTGATCACTCTCGTTCATGTGCAAAATATTTTTGGGGCTTTTAATCATAGGCATCATAGAGTCTCGCTGACATATCAGTTTATATATACATGTCTTAATTGAGGCAAGGGGATGACATATAACTAATGTGTCACTTTTACCATTGTATGTGCTGTGTATCATGTTTTCACTGTAAGAAAACGTCATGTAACAGTTCATATGTGACATATGTCATGTCACTTACAAGGGACCCAATGAGTGATAGACATGCCTTCTTATTTTCTCTCACATAGCTACCCTGGAATGAAAAGGGTGAGACAACCTCCTGTGTACTATCCACTAGCAGATCATGAAAAATAGACATAGCATACAAATTTACCTCCTGGAGATACAGACAATCAAGGACCTCTGATGTCAGTTGGAGCAGATCTGATGGCTGCCATCAGCCATCCAAATAGCATACCAGCCATTGTTCAACTCATGTTAGTGCTGCACTTCCAGGTCACAGGCTCCTTCAAAACTTGGACAGCTACATTCGATTTCCACAACATTAGGATTTTGCCCATGTTAAAGCAGAGTTCTATGGTTGGGCACACACATTTCACATGTAGTGAGAGCCATTGATGGAACCTGTGTAGCCTTGGTTCCCCCACATGCCAATGAACAGGTCTATCAGAACATGACAAATTTCAACTCCATAAATACAATTTGTTTTGTGGGCCTCTACATTTCTCAAGTATATGCACGGTACCCAGGTTCAGTCCTTGATGCCTTCATCATGTTGACACCAGTGAGGAACCCAACCACGCCAGGGGAAGTTCGCTTCAACGGGGCCCTTGGAAGGACATGGCATGTTGTGGAGCAGACGTTTGGGCTCCTGAAGGCAAGATTCTGCAGCATCGATAAGCTTGGTGGAACCCTCCTCTACTCACCCACGAAAGTGTGTTAAATTATTATTGCCTACTACATGCTCTACAGCCTTGCCCTGAGGCAACAAATCCCATACATCCCAGATGAGGGGGAGCTAGCAGTTCCACTGAGTGAGAATGCAGAAATGCCAAGTGAGGATGACAGTGATGGGGATGAAGTTGGAGACCTGGGGGCAGATCTCATCAATCAGTGCTTCACCTGAGTGTAAGTATGTGATGTTCTGTAATTTCACTGACTCTGTGGGATAGTATGAGGATCAGGATTGGTCGAGAAGGATCTCTGTGTGACCACTGGACAGGCCATTTGACAGCTCAGATTTTCAGGCAAGTTTAGAATTGGAGTTGTGACTCTTTTGAGGATCTCCTTCGTTAGGGGAAGTCAAAAAGCACAATCTGAGAAAAAAACAATAAATGGAGCAGATTGTTCTACCTCATGTAAGCTTTTACCTGCATAAACTCCTTGTTTACCACATTTTCCTTCCTGGTCTCTTGACAATGCCATCCTCATGTGGACATTTCTGAGTTTTGAGGGATTTTTTTGTGGTGACATGGTGGTGGTAGACAACACAAAAAGAGGTTGATGGGATATAGGTGTTGTGTGGTAAGCGGGTGTCGGTTAGTAAATGATCTGTAGAGGTGCTATTCTGTGTGGTGGGTGTGTTGTGCGGGTGTGGTATAAGTGCTATGTGAAAGTTGGAGGGGGACCTAATCCATGGTACTGTGTCTCTGATTCTGGGCTCTGGCTTCTATGTGTGCTGCTGTTGATGCAAAGGATTGTGGTGTGTGAAGGGGTGTGTTTTATAGTGAGGTTTGTAGGTGTGTTGGGTGTGTGAATGTGTGTCAGCTGTATAGAATTTGAATCCAGCCAATGTGGTGACCTCCGATCGCCTCCGATTAACCCTCAGTCACTGTCTTGCACCTGCCCTAAAGGACCCCCCAGTGGGCTTACAACAGTATATTAGTCTCTCTGTCTCTGTAAAGCACATGCTCTGAGGGACACTCCAAGCAGAGTTAAAATAGTAAATTAGCACCCCTGTCACTGTCCAGCACCTGCCTTGTGGGATGGCCCCAGCAGAGATAGAATAGTAAATTAATCTCCCTTTCACCGTCGAGCACCTGCCTGAGGAATAGCACCGGCAGAGTTAGAATTGTAAATTTGACCCCAGTCACTGTCCAGCATCTCCCCTGAGGAATAGCTCCAGTAGAGATAGAATTGTAAATTTGACCCCCAGTCACTGTCCAGCATCTGCCTTGAAGGATGTCCGGGGCAGAGACAGAATACTAAATTAGCCCCCCTATCACTGTCAAACACCTGCCCTGAGGAATGACCCCAAGGAAGTTCAAATAATAAATAAATTCCACTGTCACTGTCCAGCACAATTTTGATTTTAGCTATTGGATAAATGTAGTTAAATATTACTCACATTATTGCACTTGTATAAAGTACAATTTAAATAATTTTAGTGGAAGAGCTGTCAAAATCTGTTAATTTAGGACAAAAATTATTAATATTTAACCATCAGAATAATTTGGACATTTTATGGATGTGTTTTGTGTAAACGTTGTACTTACTTTGCCTTGTAGATGGCAGTGTCTCCACAGCAAACTGTAACTTTCTTCAGAGATTTGGAGAGATGTGTGGTCAAGAGCAGTATCAGTGTACCACTGCTCACAAAATGGTAGTCGGCTCATTTTATACATTTTTTCAACTCAGGTCGGTAGCAGGGTACTGAAGTCGAGTGCAGGAGGAGAAATCCCAGAATATGATGGGAATACTCAGCATGGAGAAGGCCCATCTCGTAGGGCAGTCCTCACTGAAGAACCACTATGCACTTTCTGACAACATGCAGCTGAACACAAGATTGTCTGCAGCCACTAGTAGTGGCCAAGCCAGCATCATTACCCATGTCAAAGGGTGTTCCAGTATCACCAAGGCAGGGGATGGAAAGTCCTCAGGAGAGTGTGGGAGACCCATAAGAGCTATTCAGTTGAGGTAGGTGGTGGCACACGTCCTGGGGGAAAAAAATCCCTGAGAATTCATAGGAGGTTTCAGTGGCACAGAATAGGCCCAGCTGGAAAGGTTAGTGCCCCCGGAGATAGGTGCCAAAGCCGGAGGAAGGATAGGCCGTCAACCCTTAGATGCAGTAAGCCAGTAACAGATTTCAGATGGAGGGTCTGGTGACTGAGGTACTGCCTAGTTCCCTAGGCATTAGTCAGTGACAACAGGGCCTCCAGGGGCAGGAACACAGAGGCACGAGCGAGGCCAGCAGGAAAATCAGGACAGGGCAGGTCTCAAAAAGAGAAAAGCGACCTCTAGCATGCAGGCCAACTCAGTCTTCTTGTATCCACCTGGTTCCCTACATGCCATGTTCCGGGATAGGATGAAGCTGGAGAGGTAACTTTAATCATCAGGAAAGCTAGGCCCTACAAAACTGGGGAGCAATTGGTTCACTGTGAGAACTGAAACTGCGTCTGCTCCCAGCAGGCCCCACATGCTCCTGGATCCATAGAGCTCTGGGATCTGAGGAGAGGGGACATAGCCATCTGGGTATGTCATCTGTGGTCTCCAGACATTGCTGGCATTTCAGTATTGGGGTATGTTGCGTCAGGCTTGTAATTGGCTTTTGGACAAGACTCAGGCAGTTTACTTCCATTGAAGTGGAGGGTAGCTACGAAGTAGCTTCTCTCCTACATTGGGTGCAGTTGTTCAGTGGTGAGGCAAGACGCCAGGACTCACTGCTGTGGAGAAAGATGTGGCTGCAAGCTATGCTGCTGGTCTGGAGGAGCTGGGAATCTGGCACCAGCACATAGCCTTCTTTGGAAGCTCCAATCTCCACCTCTCTGTTGCCCTGGAGTTTAAAAGCAAAAGGTGAAATAAAGGTGGAATGCTCTTCAACAGGGGGTCAGACTCCCACAAGTCTAATAGTGCGAAAGGATGGCTGGAATCGGGCAGTGACTCAGGAAGTGAGCACACGCTCCATTGCCAGCATGAGTTGAGTATTTGCACTTTATTACAGATGGTACAATTTTAATAAGTGAGAGTAGGATTGGCAAGAAGAGGAGAAGCTTTTGTTGGGCAAATCAATTAGGGAAAAGAGAAGCAAGTAGGAGGACCTGGTGAGCAGTCACAAGTTAGAAAAAGGTTTTAGGAGAGAAGGACTCAAAAAGAGGATTTTGTATTGGACAGGTGAGGTGAAAATGGATTCAGAACTGTATGATTGTGGTAGGTGGAATTAAGGCTTACAAAAGAGGGATATGAGGAAGGTGTCAAGAGGAGACCAGGATTTAGGGATTGGTTCCAGGATGAAACAGGGTCATTCATTATGTGTGATGAAAAACGTACAGGGTGAACCACAAAAGTTATTCACCGAAGCTGTGCCTATCCCTCTGGTAACTTTCAGAAACTGAGGGTGAAAAGGAACTATTGGTTCTCCCTTACATGTCCCACACAAATAAAATACTTTGTTATAATGTGGTAATCAAAGGAAAGGTGTTCACCCCACCCCCTTGGTGCACTCTAAAATGTTACATTATAACAACAAACACTTCTTAAGCAACATACAGTTCCTATAGAGTCCTTACAAAAAATAGTCCTCAAGTTTCAGAATTCAGTGATGTCGCTTGTCCAGTCTTTATTCTTTCACTGGCCACTGCCAATATTTGTTTAATGGATTGGGCATCTTGACCCATTACTTCCTCAGGGTACACACAAATATACATATATATGCCAAGACATATGGTGTTAAGATTTTGCTGGTAATATTCTGTGGTTTACATTAAACAGCAATTTTGTTTTGTTCTAGCCCTGAGGACGTTGTGGGGCATGAGTCCCAATCAACAAAACACATGTTGGCACTGAAACAATAAAGAATGGAAAAGTGAAATCACTAAATTCTGAATCTTGAGGACAATTATTTGGAAGGGCTGTATAAGAACTGTGTGTGCTTCAGGATTGTTTGTTGCCATAATCCTCTTGTAGTTTGGCTCAAAAGCAGTTAGGCTTTACTTTGATGCATTTTGTTAAGTATATATGTAAAACACAACACAAGAAAAATCCCACATGAATTTAGAAAAATTGAGAAAATCAGTAGGACGGGAGATATGCAGTTTCAAAGTTCAGGTAGATATATCACCTAAAAGCACAAAGCACTATTCACCGTCACCTTGTCATGCTGGACTGGGGGAAAGTCACAAATCCAGGCCAACAGCTGTGTAGAATGGATCAGATACAGGGACCAGGTTAGTCCCACTGAAAAAGATACCTTCTGAAAGACTGGGATGAGTAGTTCAGTTCATGATGGATGAGGCTGTAAGGAGCAGGAAGAGCATCATGGATGGTTGTTGCTGTAGCGTAAGGACCAGGCCTGGTGGAGGGTTGTTGCTGTAGCGGTAATGTCTGCCAAGAGTCACAGATGGGTGCTGCTGGAGCTTCACATTGGCTGTCACCACGGGTTGTCGTTGCTGTAGCAGGAAGTGTAGATCTCACATTGTGGTTCATCACAAGCAGGGCTCAGGTAGGTTTAGTTTATGTCCAATTGCAGCAGGTCCGTTGCGCAGTTGCAGGAAGGCCTCTGGTTCTTGTTGTGAGCCTTTAACCCAGAACAAGCTGTCAGACCAATGACCCATGGAGTCACTCAAGATAGTCTGGAATGAAGGGAGTAAGTCCACTCTTTCTTCTTAGAGAGAAGGGCAGGCACAAGCAGCAGGGCAGTCCTCTAGAAAACAGGCAGGTCTCAAGCAGCAGAGTGGTCTTCTGGTAGCAGCAGGGCAGTCCTCAGAAGAACATGGCAGATCTCAAGCAGCAAGGCAATCCTCTGAGGAGCAAGGCAGTCCTTCTGTAATGTCCACAGGTCCAGTAGTCTACTGATGGGTGGCTTAGCAAATACATTATTTATCCCTGGTGCCAGCCTTTGAAGTGGGGAGATTCCCTGTGCTACCCCAACTTCTGGTTTAGGAATGTTCTTCCCTGTCAAGGTTCCACAAAGTCTGGAGTGACAAAAGGCTAGTGTCAGGTTCTTTTGGGTGTGCTAGAGGCAAGCTTTTTTATCTGTAAGTGGGGCATCCTTGCAAGATGTCCCATCTTACCCACAACTAGTCCCCAATTATTCATGGTCTGGGTCCAATACTCATTCTTAATGGCAGAGACATTAATAGGCCCATTCAGCTGAAAACAATGGGTGCTGCATACCCACTAGGAGCATTTAATTTACAACCCCTGGGTACATTTAGTACCATACACTAGGGATTAATACGTAGGCCAACTCCACCATATTTTAGGAATAGATCACAAGCACTTTAGCACTGGTTTACAGAAGTAAAGTGCACACCAACCTACTGCCACCAAAAAACAATTTAGGAAAAAAGAGGGGTGAAGGCAAAAAGTTTAGGGGTGACAGTGCAGAGAGGGCCAAGTCCAACACAACCTCCTCCAGCCAGTGTAAGCTATTCAATACCTTGATGGGCTTCCCAGCTTAGGCAATAGAATGTGAACAATGGGCCTCTTTTGCAGTGGCAATTGTCAGTTCTATGCCCCTATGAATTTAGCTGATCCCTCAGTCAACATTCTCCTGCGCGTCTGGACTGAGCCATCAAGAACGCTCCACCTCACCTGTAGAGCCCATCTGTGAAGAACCTAACCTTAACTTCTTCACAGATGCAACCCAGTAGGCAGACAGTACCACCATGACAACAAAGTAATGTGTCTCATTCTGCTCCTTTTATCATGCTTTTGTCCCTAAGCCAAGGAAAACTCTGCCCATAAGGACAGCAACCAACAACAACCACTTACAGCTGTCAATGTCAAGACCCATGCCCTGGGCTATCCACTGCAAGGTGGAAGCTCCAAGCAGGGGCCTTAGATATGCCTCATATTTAGCCTTGTTCCCTACTTTCTCCTGAGGGTTCTCTGACCTCTGAGGTTTCTCAGAATGGCAGGGACTACCCTGGGTGGTTAGGAACCCTACTTTTCACCCTACTTATACATACCCTCCCACCAGCGCAGGGGTGGTAGCCTGAGACTGGTTCATCAGCCCATGGTCTATACCTGGAGGTTGAACAGGGGTCAGGGATGAGACTGTCCACCCCCTGCCGTTCTGTCTGGGCCCCAGCACCCTTTATTTGGGAGTGGTGCACCAGAACCATTTGGGAGTGGTACACCAGGGCAGAAGAAGTGCTGCCTATGAACCTGAGCTACCTGGCACACCTGTCCAGTGTATTGATCTGGGGAAGCCAGTCTTTCTGCTAACATGTTTGGGCTGGCACCTGGTATCCCTCAGAGCAGTGACTGGAATCCCATTCACTTCAATCTGGAGGAAGTGAGGACTCCCACCCTCAGGGATCACAAGCTGACCCTCTGAGCCTATCTCCCAACTAAGGGAGCTTATGGCATGTTCCTGGGAACTACTTCCCTTTAAGGCCACCTTTTCTACCCTTGTAGAGTTCCCACCAGTGTGTGGTTACTTAGGACAGACTGAGGTCTCCTGCTTGTGCCCTAATTTGGAACAATCAAAGCATCAGGCTTAGAAATGGGGCACCCTCAGCACCACCCACTAGAACCTCCCCCTTGTTTTTCAGAAGGGGCATGGGAACCCTTCCCCCACCTTATTCTGGGACCTGTCTGTGCCTCCTTCAACCTCCTTATTTTGTTGAGGAGAACCTGAACCTCCCTTCTTGGGGTCTCTCCCAGGTACCTTCTTATTGACCTTTGTGCTAAGCTAGGGATCCACCTAATTAGCAAACTCCCTGGGGTCAGTGAGATTGCTATCCACTAAGTTTTGGTCCGGCTCTGTAAAACAACTATTAAACAAGTGCTATCTGCCACTCAGTTTGTACAGTCCCTTGAAAATCTTTCACATCAATGCCCTTCACCCAGCAATCCAGTGCCTCACATAAGTGATCCAGAAAATCCACTCAGGGCTGATGTGGCAGCTTCTTGCGGTCCCTAAACTTCTACCTATACTTCTCATGTCTGGCTATATGTCTCATGTGTGAGATCATACTTCCTGACAAATACTTCCTTCATGAGATGATATTTCAGCTTGTCAGTATTCCCTATAGCCAGATATGCATCTCTTCCTTCACTAGGAATGTGCCTCCGGAGATGATTCCCAGTCCTTCTCAGGCACACTGTGCACATTCAAGACAACCATATAAGCTTCAAACCATTTGTCAATATCATCCCCCACAATAAAGTTAGGCACCAGGTATTTACGGATGTGACTATCCTGCCTCCACTGGGCATTGGGGTATCACTGCCTCCATTTTCTTTTATGTCCAGCTCTTTAAGGCTTACTTCATGAGCTAATATTATTTTTCGTTCTTCCATGGCCCTGTCAGCCTTAGCCTATCTCTCCTTCAAAGCCCTCTGGGCATCAGCCTCATATGTCGCCATTCTTGCAACAGCCTCTTCTGCAGCCCTCTTTGCAGCAGCCTCCTCCTTGGTTGTTTACATTTTCAGCTTGACCAGCTGCAGCCTGAACTCCCCTTCAGCTCCTCTGTGTTCCGCCTCTTCTGGGGACAGGTTGCAGGAAGAGATGCTCTTGATATGGCAGGAAACCTTCCTCCTCGTCCTCCATCACTTTTACTTTTGGCTTCTCCATATCCTCATCCAATTTCTACTTTTGTGCATCCAGGGAGCATGAATCTTGTGTAACACTGGTGCTTATGAAGCAAAAATCTGTATTTAATGACACACTTTGATGGGGAGGGCACTCTCCCTAAATGACTGGCCTGTAGTGCTTCCTTTAGTGCGCAAATATTAGCGTGCCAGGCATATTGTATGCAAGGGGGTATTCCACCACTGGGAGGCTCAGAAATTGGCACAGTGAAATTTACAAGATTTCACTGTACCATTTTGTGCATCATTTTAAAGCCTGTGATGAAGCAGAAAATGAAGGTTTTGATTTATTAACGCTTAAACGTAGTGCTGAAATAATCATGTGTGACATTAACCGAACTAATTAAGATTGTACGGGAACAAAATGTGCCCTCAGAGTAGTTTGCCATCATTTATACGCGTGCTTCATATAACGTGGAGAATTAGAATTGCACTAATCCGACATAATCATAAACGTGTGCTACGATTTGCTTGTTTGAAATGTTTTAGCTTAGCATTACTTTAGCGGAGGCTTTGGCCTAGTTGCCTGGTCTCACGGTTTAGATGCTCGTATTTTTCCACTGTGCTATTAAACGTGTATTTTTGCTTGAAGCTGTACTTTTCCACAGAAACTGTTCACATGCTTATCTTAAAGTTAGTGCCAGCCTGGCATATTTTCTCTTTAATTCAAGGTCGACTTGCAGGTGCGGACAATGGAGGCTCTGAGAGTAAGCTAATTGGGAAACAATGTTGCGATTTGCGTACCCATCTCCAAGGATAATGTATGCTTAAGTAAAAGCTTGAGAACTGTTGTTTTTGATTGGTCAATTTGAAGCTAACCTATGAACCCTCCAATGGAGACCCTACTGGACTTGAACTGTTGTCTATAAAAACCAGGTGCACGAGAGGAATCTCTCTCTATCATCGGACATCCCGCCATTTTGACTTCGTAGCTATTATGGCCCACTTTGCTGCGACGCCATTTTGAGAGACTTTGATGCTTTCTCTAATCGAGAGAAAGAGACTTTAAATGATTCTTGCCCTAGAGACTGTAACTTTGATTTGATCCCTTTGCATGAAGTATTAGTTTTACCTTGCCGCCGTGAGGCAATTGCCCCGTCCACCCCTGCCCTCTTGTCCCGTCCCATGCTGATCGAGAAATGGTACCCATGATGACCGAAGAACGGTACCTGTGAGACAAAGACTTCCTTGTATGCTGATCGTAATTGGTAAATATGAAAGGAAATTGTAAAATTGCATTGTGTTTCTTTTAGGTAACCAACTGCTGATTTTGGTAAGAGCCCTAGTTAGGAGTTTTCTAAATTAATGTTGCTAAATTGTTTTTGCATGAAGTCCCACATGCCGATGCTAATTTGAGGTTAGACGAGGATTCCATATGTCGCACGATGCAATTTGAGATCTTGTTATGCTGACTAAATGTATGCTATTAGTCCATTACAGATTATCGTATTAGTGCTTTGCATTGCCATTATCGAATGCCTTGTGATTCAAATGCTTCATAGATTACACTTGTTTCGACGTTATGGACAGCTATTAATGTTCATATATGTTTATCATTTGGTGTTGAGACACATTTATATTGTGCTAGCTTTGTTAATATAGGGAAATAAATTCACTAACTTCGCAATAAACTGGTGTGGTTCTTCCTGACTGAAAGGTCAGGGTTCGCCGAAATGTATTCTGGATTAATCGTAAAGTGTTATGTTGTTCAAGGTGTTGCTTATGTTCGTTATTGATTATTGATTTGATGCGACTGATCGATATGAGAGTACAGAGAGTTCCCACTAAGTCAAAAGATTGATCGGCCTAAAGAGCGTCCAAGAGTAGGTAAATTTGTTACCACGTTCCGCTCTATCAGTAGATGGTAGCAGAGGACGGTTACGTCTTTTGGGACCCTGTACTATTAAAGTACATGGTGTCGAATTAACGGTTACGTCTTTTGGGACCCTGTACTATTAAAGTACATGGTGTCGAATTAACGGTTTCGTCTTTTGGGACCCTGTACTATTAAAGTACATGGTGTTGAATTAACGGTTACGCATTTTGAGACCCCACTCGAGAAGTTGAATTAGATTTTCTTGGATAAAACGGATTGACAAGATGATGATGGGCTAGGTCCACCGCGACTTTCCCGGGATCTCGGAGCTTGCGAATGGAGAGAACGGAGGTGTGGAATCAGCGCTGGCGGTACTAGTGATGGTATGAGTGAAGTTAGGGTTCTGCGCTTGCACAGCTTATTGCCGCAGGGTGTGTGAAAAGGTTGCGAGGATTTTTCTTTTAAGGATAACGGAGGTGCGACTCCGAGTGTAGAAGTAGAGAAGTCGTCGAACTTCATAGAGTTAGCGGAGGTGCGGCTCCGAGTGTGAGAGTAGGGAAGTCGTCGAACTTCATGTGCGTGTGGCGCTTTGTGCATAAAAAAGGTCCACGTGGTTGTTGTTGTTGAGACGGGCCCTGTGAGGTCAAGAGACTCCGGAGTATGTTGATCCATGTTGTGGTCTGGGCGGTTTAGTAGGTTGATCGGGCGTGGTCAACGAGTCGGTACGTGTGTTAGGGAGTGAAAGAAACTTCGACTTCGGGCTTTGACAAGATTCTAAGTGCACTAGAACAGATCATTGACAAGTTGAGAGTAGGTCTGCGGGTCAGATTTGCTTGCGAATGTGGGGACTGAGAAAGACCGAATAGCGGCCGAGGCTGGTGAAAGAGATCGAATAGTGGCCGAGGCTGGTGAAAAGTCCCTAAGGTCCTGAAGCGATTGTGTTACCCTTCCTGTAGTAAACCGACAGATCTGTTTTATTTTTTGGTAGCTCGCAATATATGCAAAAAGTTGTTACGAGAGGAGGTGAGTGAAGGAAGACTAGCCGCGAGGCTTTGTCAGCCGCAGTGTGTGTGAGTGTGACGTCACTAAGAGCCGCGCTGGGATAGGTTGGTTGCAGAGAAGGGTCGCGCACGGATTGGACGCAGTCCGTGGGACTCGATTGAAAGGGGAAAGGCAGGTGAAGAGTATTCCGGGAATTAAAGTCACCTATTGATTACAAATTTTGTTGAATTAAACTTACCTATTGATTAAAGTTTGTGGAATTGAAGTCAAATATTGGTTATAAACTTGGTTAAATAAAAGACAAGGAACATGAAATTCCTTAAAGCATTTAGGAGTGCGATTAAGGGGGAGTCTTACATTAAAGCAAGTGTAGGAGAAGAGACGCCGCCTGAGGGTACACCAGCTTACATTGTAATGGAAGAAAAGGGGGTAGCTCCGTGCCTTTGGCTAAAGCAATGGCACAAGTTGACAGAGAAACATGGGAGCGTAGCGTTCCCGATATATGGGACATTCAATATAAAGATTTTAGAGAATTTGAGATTCACGATGTACGACATGAAGGTGCCTCCAAGGCCAGCACAGTTTGAGGCTCTAGCAATTTGGGAACTAATGGCCAGACAGCAACAGCAGAAGAAGTTCGAGACCAGAATGAGGAAAGTGGAAAAGACACTAGCGGACGCTAGGTGGGATAATGCACAGAAGGTGTGGAGGTCAGATGTATTGCAGGGGATAAAATTGTTCCCCGCAATTACTAAGGAAGGAGAAGAGACAGGTAAGAAAGCCACCTGTAAGACAAACAGGAAGTGTTCCAAGGATAGAGAGGACGAGGAAAAGTTGAGAAGGGAAGAGGAGTTAGAGGATGAGGAGTTGATAATGCAATTGCTGAACGACCGTCCACCGCCTTATGCAGAGAACGGACAAGGTCCAAGTACCAGTTCTGCCCCTCCAGCACCGGTACAGAGCAATGAAACACAGAGTTCAGGAGCGTCATCGGGATCTTAGGACCCGAGTTTATTGCTCACCCCGCAGATACCGCAGGTTAGGAGAATATACCCAGATGTGCCCGTGTTGAAACCGGCAGAAAATTATCAGCCGCAGATGCCAGGGTACTACAGTAGTGAAAATAGTGGAGGGATGATCCTAGATCCAACCGTAAGGGGAGTACAGAATGGTTACAACCAAACAATGGCACAAGCTGAATCAACGCAGTTTTTGATGCCTCAAAAGCAGATGCAGGGAGGAAACGCACATGCTCAAATGACGGGGAGCCAGATGGGCATGCCGGCAATGATGACCCATGGTGTGGGAATGAACATGCCACAGAACATGGGGAATGGACAGAACCCAGACGCGATATCCTTACCCATTACTGTAGGTCCAGCGGTACCTCTGTATAGTCAGCCTAATTCGGGTCTGAACAGTCAGGGATCAATGCTGCAGAATGGGACAGAAAGAAGATGCATAGAAAACACTCCAGGGATAACTCCGATAGCGGCTCAGCAAACTGGGTCTGGGTCCTTGATGGAGTTTAGTCCCATATGTGCTCAGTCAACACTGGTGAGGTCGAGCCCCCCACTGATAATACCTCTCACATCGAACACTGAAAAGCTGCCGCAGCCATCGATGGCAGTCGATGTGAACTCTACCCTGATGGGGGTGAATGCGCAACAGCTGACACAGTGGTTCAACAGCCTGAATTCCACACAAAGTCCAGCTAGTGGGAAAGGAGAAGACTACATGAATAGGGTCAGGTTGAACATGGAAGCACAAGAATTGGTGGAGGGGACAATGGGTGTGAACAGGTTAGAGTCCTACACAGAAGAAGAGCTGAGGTATCTATGTCCCAGGATTACGAAGGAAGTGAACAAGATACATAAGAGCTTGCAGGAAGCAGCTGACAGAAACGGGGTTGACATAGACAAGACGAAGCACTTGAGCAGGAGCTACAGGCTAGATTTTGGGACCACGGATTTTGAACACATGAGGTCAGCAGGCATGAAGACCCACCTTAGAGAATTGTTGCAGAGTGCACAAGTGTGGAGGTGCTTAGACAAATGGGAAAGCAGGTGGGTAAAGAGGAAGGATAAGAGGAGGGACAGTGCTACAGAGCACAATGAGAAAAGACCGCAGAGTGGTGATACAGTAACAATGTTACCAATGAGAGAAACAGCAGGGGGAAAATTAGTACATGTACCATGGCACAGAAGCGACATTCAGTCCTTTACGGACGATTTTCCCAAACTAAGAGAGAAACCGATTGAATGGTATCAGCAGACTGATAGGTTTGTGAAGCTTGCAAAATGTCTCTGGGAAGACCTGAACACTCTCTTTGAGATTGTGGTTCCGGCAGATTTGTGGGAGGATTGCAAAAGAGCTGTAGGTTGGCCGACGAGCGAACCAGAGAGAAACAGGGAGACAGGTGCACCATCACCTTTGGTGATGAGCTTGTACTATAAGGTGATTGAGCATTTGAAAACGAAGGTACCCGCGAAAAATGTGGATTGGCAGAAGATTGATCGAACTGCCCAAGAGACTAAAGAATCGATTCATAGTTACTATGAGAGATTGTTGAAGGCGTTCAAGAACTACAGTGGCACGGAAACAATAGAGGCTAAGGACATGCTCCATTTTGTTTTCAGATTTGTGGAAGGGCTGAGGCCAGAGATAAGTCAGATGATAAAGTCGCATTTGATTTGTTGGCAGTCGAAACCGATCGATGAGGTCTTGACTTATGCGAAATACTGTAGCGACGAAATTGAAGTGAAACAGAAAAGGTTGAAAGAGAAGGTGATGATGATGCAGCTTAAGGCAGCTCAAACAGGTTTGCAAGGTTTGCAAGGTCTGCAAGGCTTGCAAGGGATGCAAGGGTTCCAACAGCAGGTACCACAACCGCAGTTGCAGTTGCAGGGAAACATGGCGTTTCAGCCACAGGCCAGAGGCAGAGGTCGAGGAGGTTTTGTGAATAATGGTCCGGATTTGAACACTGTTGTGACGGGTGTACAGGCGATGAAGAAGGTCATGCCGTGTCATGTGTGCGGGATCGTCGGTCATTGGAAACGCGAGTGCCCGATGGTGGTGCAGGAAGGTGCAGGTGTAGGTGCAGGTGCAGGTGCAGGTGTAGGTGTTGGTCAGCAAAACAATGATGTCAATGCATTTCAGACAATGAGAGGACCAAAAATGAGAGGTCCAAACCCAAATTTTCAGACTGTAAATCAATTGCAGGGATTGCAACCTATGCAGCCGCAGCAGATGCAGATGCCTCGTATGCAGATGACGCAAATGCAGCCGATGCAGCAGCAGTTACCTATGGTACCTAATCAGCAAATGCAAATACCCTTGGCACCAATGAGTCAGCAGCAAGTGATGGTTCCTCCACAGGTAACGGGTCAGGTAATGAGTACAAATGGCACAGTACAACAGTTCCCATTACACAGTGAGAGTGGAATAAACAACGTATGGGAGAGCGAAAGTTCAGGAGAAGAAGGAGATTGTGTGCTTGAGGCATCCTTGGAAGTTGATCAAAGGGGTCCGTACGTAGAGGGAAGAGTAATGGGTCATCGTGTCTCATTCTTGGTTGACACGGGAGCCACACGTTCAACCGTTAAGAGCAGTGAAGTTCCGAATTTGCCACTCTCAGGGAGGACAGTTCAAGTGGTGGGAGTAGCAAACAGACACCTGACGAACCCAATTACAGATCCGGTTCCAGTCAACATTGGTAACTATCAAGGGGTACATCAGTTTGTGGTGTGTGACTCAAGCCCGATAGCACTGTTAGGGAGAGACCTATTGTGCAAATTAGGTTGTTCGATCATGTGTTCAAACGAAGGAATAACAATACAAACGAGCAATGATGGGGAGGAGGAGGACAGTGTAGAGGGGGATGAGATGGAAACAGTCGACGAAGAGTATCCTCTGATTTGTCTCTTCCCGATGATAACTGAAGAAGATATCCCAGCAGAATTACGGGAAACAGTCGGAAAGGAAGTGTGGGACATGACAGGGAAAGAGGTGGGATTGATGAAAGGAGTGGAACCAGTAAAAGTGATGGTAAAACCCAATGCGATCTTTCCCCAGACCCCACAATACCACATGCCACAAGATACTCTCATGAAAGTTGCTCAACTCATTGACGAATTTGTAAAGCAGGGGGTACTGAAAGAAGTGCTAAGCAGTCCATGTAATTCACCGATAATGGGACTAATAAAGCCGAGTGGAAAGGTCCGACTCGTGCAGGATTTGAGGAAAATAAACGACATCATAGTCAAATGCTGCCCTGTCGTACCGAATCCAGTTGTGATAATGTTTCAAGTTCCTTGCGATGCTGAATGGTTCTCAGTCATCGATTTGTCACAGGCATTCTTCTCTGTGCCTCTTCATGAGGACAGCCAATTCCTCTTTTGTTTCAAATTCCTAGACAGAGTATACAGTTGGTGTCGAATTCCTCAAGGGTTTTCTGAGTCACCGTCGATATTCAATCAGATTCTAAAGAAAGATCTGGAAGCGTTAGAATTGCCATTCGAGTCAACCCTAGTACAGTACATTGATGACCTACTGGTTGCATCAAAGACAGAAAGTGGCTGCACAGCCGATACTATTGCTCTGTTGAACCATCTGGGAAGGAATGGACATAAAGTGTCTCCTTCCAAATTACAGTTCTGTCAGAAGAAAGTGAAATACTTGGGTCACCAAATAGAGAAAGGGTCACGGAGAATAATGAAGGAAAGAATTACAAGTATACTTCAAATGAGTCCACCAAAGACAAGGAAGGAGGTGAGGAAGTTTTTGGGAATGGTGGGATATTGTCGCCAGTGGATCCCCAACTTCTCGTCTCTAGCAAAGCCCCTACTGAAATTGACCCAAAAGGATGCCTTGGATGAAATTGAGCTGAAAGGAGATGAGATGGATGCTTTTGTTGAACTAAAAGAATGCATGTGCAGGGCTCCAGCTTTAGGTATGCCTGACTACACAAAGCCTTTCAAATTGTTTTGTCATGAACGTGATGCATGTTCTTTGTCTGTCTTGACCCAAGCCCATGGTGGCGTGAACAGACCAGTAGCGTATTTCTCAGCTACTTTGGATCCGGTTGCAGCAGCACTCCCAGGGTGTTTGCGCGCCGTAGCAGCAGTTGGTATCAGCCTCACTCAGAGTGAAGGAATAGTGATGGGACACCCAGTAACAGTCATGGTCCCTCACTCAGTTGAGATACTTTTGACCCGCTCCCGAACGCAACACATGACTGGAGCAAGACTCACAAGGAATGAAACGATAATTTTGGGCTCACCGAATGTGCAGCTGAAAAGGTGCACTACGTTGAATCCAGCTACCTTGCTTCCTGGAGAAAATGCTGAAATTGAGAACGCTGAAGACGTCGAGCATGACTGCCTTCAGGTGACTGAATTTTGCACAAAACCCCGACCGGACATCAAGGATACCAAGCTTGATGTAAATGACCAGATTCTTTTTGTTGATGGTTCATGTTTAAGAGATGGGATGGGGATTTTGAAAGCAGGATATGCTGTATGTACTGTAACAGGTGTCTTGGAAGCGGGATGGCTTCAAGGAGTCTATTCTGCACAAGTAGCAGAACTTGTAGCCCTTACCAGAGCATGTCAACTGTCTGCATTGATGAAAGTCACCATTTACACTGATAGTCAATACGGGTTTGGGATTGTGCATGACTTTGGACAACTGTGGTCACAGAGAGGGTTCCTGACTTCTTCAGGATCCCCAGTGAAGAATGGGGAAAGAATAAGGGAATTGTTACATGCCATTCAAGTGCCAGCTGAAGTTGCAGTGGTAAAGTGCAGTGCTCACTCGAAAGGACAGGACTATGTGTCTCTGGGAAATGCATATGCAGATCAAGTCGCAAGATTTTGTGCCTTGAACTGTATATTGCTAAGGGATGATTGGAATACAATAAGTGAACCAGAACTCGAACCAGCTGAAGCATTTGCCTTGAAGGTTGTAGATACAATAGAGGAACTAAAAGCACTACAGAATAATGTCAGGGAGGATGAAAGAGATTCCTGGATTAAATCACAATGTATAAAGAGACAAGACGAGTTATGGGTTTCACATGAGGGAAAATTTGTTTTGCCAAATAGTCTCTTATCACAGCTTGCGCGGTTCTATCATGGGCAAGCTCACCTAGGGAGAGATGCCATGATAAGATTGTTCAAAACTGATTGGTTTAACCCCAGATTTCGCCAAGCTGCAGAAGCAGTTTGCCATCGATGTGTCACTTGCCAGCAGATGAACCCAGGAAAGGGAACAGTTGTGAGCGCGAGTCACATTGGTAGGGCAAGCGGTCCTTTTAGCCGCATGCAGATGGACTTCATTGAGATGCCTGTGCATGGGGGTCTGAAATATGTGTTGGTGATTGTGTGCATTTTTAGTCACTGGATTGAGGCATACCCCACACGTAGAAACGACAGTCTTACAGTTGCCAAGCTATTGTTGAGGGAGTTGATACCACGTTTCGGATTCCCGATCTCTTTAGAATCAGATAGGGGAAGTCACTTCAACAATGAGGTGATGAAGTTACTTTGCGAAGCACTGAACATTGAGCAAAAGCTGCACTGTAGCTATCGCCCTGAAGCCTCAGGACTGGTGGAGCAGATGAACGGTACGCTGAAATCGAGAATGGCAAAAATATGTGCATCGACAAATTTGAAATGGCCTGACGCATTGCCCTTAGTGCTAATGTCAATGAGAAACACTCCTGATAGAAAGACTGGATTGTCTCCGCATTAAATTCTCATGGGCAGGGCTATGAGACTTCCTGCAGTTCCCGCAAACATGCTTTTGAATATTACAGATGATATGGTGTTAGACTACTGCAAAGGACTGGCTGATGTGGTTCGCTCTTTCTCTCACCAGGTGGAAGCGACCACCTTGCCACCGATCCAAGGTCCAGGACACGCACTGAAAGCAGGTGACTGGGTCGTGGTAAAGAAGCACGTGAGAAAGTCGTGTCTGGAACCCCGTTGGAAAGGCCCTTTTCAAGTGATCCTGACGACAACTACCGCTGTGAAGTGTGCGGGGGTTCCCAACTGGATTCACGCCAGTCACACAAAGAAGGTGTTGTGTCCCACAGATGAGGAAGTTGAAGCGCTGAAAGTACCAGTGCCTGATAAAGCAGTGCCGAGTGCTGAGACAGAACAAAAGCGAACTGAAAGCGATCAGGCAGAAGCAGGAGAAAAGGAGATATTCTCCGACAACGAAGACACAAACTCACTTGGGGGAGACCAAGGAGAAAGTTCAGACAGCGACGAAGAAGCTGCAGGTGACAAAGAGCCTGAAGCAGCCGAGGGTAGCAAAAAGCCTGAAGAAGCTGAAGGTGACAAGGAGCCTGAAGCAGCTGAAAGTGATAAAGAGCCTGAAGAAAGTAACGGTGATGAAGGGCTTGAAAAAGGTGAAAAAGCAGGAGAGCCTGATCAGAGGAGGGCTTTCCCAGAAGCAGACGATACAGAAAAAGAAAAAGAGAACGTGATCGATTCCCCGGAAGAAGGGGATAAGGCAGGACAGAACGAAAGAGTTCAAGCCTCTACAGAAAAGATCGCAGGTCCATCAAATGGACATGGTGCAAAGAGAAGACTGAGTATCTCACCAATAAAAGAAAAGGGTAAAGAAAGTTTGAACGAAGGAGGAAGGCCGAAAGTGAAAGAGAAAAGAAAGGAAGTGACTGTTGTGGAACAATCGTCAAGTGAAGAAAAAGACTTGACAAAAGAGGAAAGTACCAGCGAAGCAGAGTCGAAAAGGGAAGCAAAATTGAAAAGGAAAAGGATACCGAACAGGAGGTATTCTGGTCCTGAATGGGCATATGCAGTCAATGATGATTGGACTGATGAATTTGTATCTCTAAGCATCGAGAACGAAGAAGAAGAAGAGATACCAATAGAAAAGAAAAGTTTCATAGACTCTGTCGATTGAAAGAGTAAATGATATTGCTCGTTACAATCTAACGTGAAAGAAACAACCAGCTGAGACATTGTTAAACCGGATGAGACATTTGCTAAACCGATAAAGACTGAGTTATTGCCAAATTGAGACAAATGCTGCTAACCGATAAGTGACTGGCCTTTTGAAGAAGACGGTGTGAACATTGCGCTTGTTCAGCTTTGTAACTGAATTGCTAAATAGTTTCATTTATAAGTGCTTCTAGCTCTCTGATTCTATACAGATCATGACGCAAAACAATAGAAATAAATATTGTAAATATGTGTGTATAGGCTTGGTAATTACATGTGTAATAATAATAATGGCAATTGTGTTTGGGATGCATGGAAAGGGTGAAAGTGAGAATATCGAGGCTTCTACTATTGCTCCTGTTACTGTCACTGAACTAACCCCATTGAAAAGACTAGCAATGGATGAGAGGCTCTTGCACGATAAGAAAGAGCTTTCGTATAACGTTTTCTACCGCTTGCTAACAGAGTATGTTGAAACTATGGATGCGAAGGATTGTTATGTGTGTACACAGATACCGACATCAGTGAAGGAAGGAGTGACTTATCACCACATGCCTCTTACATATGGGATTACGTGTAGTATAGTAATGTCTAGGTTTTATGGTCAAACTAACATACAGTATTTTTACTCGAATTATGATGTTACCTTTGCTTATGTTCCTATAATAGCGCAGCTAAGCCAGACTGCAAAATATTGGGATTATAAAATTATGGGGGAATTTTTCGAGCCAATGCAACCTTTTGAAACGGCTCATGCTCATAGGGAAAATCTTACTTGCTCAGTCTCTGCTGTAGAAATAAGCTTCTTAGATCGCACAGATGATAGAAGGGCACAAATGAAGGCAAAATTAGAGAAAGAGCTACATAAGAGGACTTCAGTAGATAATTATGATTTTGCTGCTATAAAGACACAGGGGAAAATAGCTTTAGATGCTTGGCATGTAGGGAAGTTTTGTATATATCGAGGAGAATCTTATTATGACAATATTTTTGTAGGAGCGAGTGAATGCAAACATACGTTTATTTTTAAGGCCAAATGGACATTCATGATGGACGGACTTGACCCTGTCATCCCAGGTGTATATTACATTTGTGGGCATAATGCTTATTATCGTCTTCCAAAGGGATGGTGGGGGAGATGTTATTTGGGTATAGTGTTCCCAAAGGTTTATCAACTGGATGACGTATCGATGATTCAAAAGACATCTGGATCTCATAGTATCCAGAAAAGAGAGACCGCAGCTGCTGTGGTAGGTGATATATTTGGAGCCATGATTCCTTCATTGGGAGTTGTGCTGAATTCCATCAAGATACGAAAGTTGTCTACTATAGTGGATAACATGTTGACAAAGTTTTCAGGTGCTATAATCCTGATAGATGCTGAACTTGCAGCGGAAAGAGCTATGACTCTTCAAAATAGGCTTGCTTTAGACATTCTTTTAGCAAAGGATGGAGGCGTTTGCAAAATGATTGGTGCACGTCACTGCTGTACCTATATACCCGATAATAGTGTGAAGATTAAAACTATGCTTGCTAACCTAACAAAAGAAAGTGCAGATTTGAAGGAATTGAAAGAACCAGGAGTGTGGGAGAAGGTTGGAAAGGGAATAGCTTCAGTGGGACATTGGCTTGGGGGAATTTGGAATGGAATATTATTGAAAATAATAGAAGGAATATTAATAGTAATAATTTGTGTATTTGGAATTTGGGGAATAAAAAGGGGAACAATAATGATTATGGAAAGAATTAAAAGAAGAAAAGAAGAGAAAGTTATGAAAAGAATGGCAGAAGAATACAAAGCGCAAACTAGGGGTACTAAAAGGAAAAGGGAACTGACAGAATTTTAATGGAATAAAATTTGTGGGCATGGTTTGGTGTGATGACTAGTAGTCATCAGAGGAGGGATTGATGAAGCAGAAAATGAAGGTTTTGATTTATTAACGCTTAAACGTAGTGCTGAAATAATCATGTGTGACATTAACCGAACTAATTAAGATTGTACGGGAACAAAATGTGCCCTCAGAGTAGTTTGCCATCATTTATACGCGTGCTTCATATAACGTGGAGAATTAGAATTGCACTAATCCGACATAATCATAAACGTGTGCTACGATTTGCTTGTTTGAAATGTTTTAGCTTAGCATTACTTTAGCGGAGGCTTTGGCCTAGTTGCCTGGTCTCACGGTTTAGATGCTCGTATTTTTCCACTGTGCTATTAAACGTGTATTTTTGCTTGAAGCTGTACTTTTCCACAGAAACTGTTCACATGCTTATCTTAAAGTTAGTGCCAGTCTGGCATATTTTCTCTTTAATTCAAGGTCGACTTGCAGGTGCGGACAATGGAGGCTCTGAGAGTAAGCTAATTGGGAAACAATGTTGCGATTTGCGTACCCATCTCCAAGGATAATGTATGCTTAAGTAAAAGCTTGAGAACTGTCGTTTTTGATTGGTCAATTTGAAGCTAACCTATGAACCCTCCAATGGAGACCCTACTGGACTTGAACTGTTGTCTATAAAAAACAGGTGCACGAGAGGAATCTCTCTCTATCATCGGACATCCCGCCGTAGCTATTATGGCCCACTTTGCTGCGACGCCATTTTGAGAGACTTTGATGCTTTCTCTAATCGAGAGAAAGAGACTTTAAATGATTCTTGCCCTAGAGACTGTAACTTTGATTTGATCCCTTTGCATGAAGTATTAGTTTTACCTTGCCGCCGTGAGGCAATTGCCCCGTCCACCCCTGCCCTCTTGTCCCGTCCCATGCTGATCGAGAAATGGTACCCTTGATGACCGAAGAACGGTACCTGTGAGACGAAGACTTCCTTGTATGCTGATCGTAATTGGTAAATATGAAAGGAAATTGTAAAATTGCATTGTGTTTCTTTTAGGTAACCAACTGCTGATTTTGGTAAGAGCCCTAGTTAGGAGTTTTCTAAATTAATGTTGCTAAATTGTTTTTGCATGAAGTCCCACATGCCGATGCTAATTTGAGGTTAGACGAGGATTCCATATGTCGCACGATGCAATTTGAGATCTTGTTATGCTGACTAAATGTATGCTATTAGTCCATTACAGATTATCGTATTAGTGCTTTGCATTGCCATTATCGAATGCCTTGTGATTCAAATGCTTCATAGATTACACTTGTTTCGACGTTATGGACAGCTATTAATGTTCATATATGTTTATCATTTGGTGTTGAGACACATTTATATTGTGCTAGCTTTGTTAATATAGGGAAATAAATTCACTAACTTCGCAATAAACTGGTGTGGTTCTTCCTGACTGAAAGGTCAGGGTTCGCCGAAATGTATTCTGGATTAATCGTAAAGTGTTATGTTGTTCAAGGTGTTGCTTATGTTCGTTATTGATTATTGATTTGATGCGACTGATCGATATGAGAGTACAGAGAGTTCCCACTAAGTCAAAAGATTCATCGGCCTAAAGAGCGTCCAAGAGTAGGTAAATTTGTTACCACGTTCCGCTCTATCACCTGCTCAGAGCAGGTGTTAAAATGACACACCCATTATATTTAATGGGGCTCCCTGTGCTTTTCTGCACTAGCATTAACATTTTTGAAGCTAGTGTAGTAAAGCGCCACAATAGCATAGAAAATGTTGACACTATTGTGCTAACGATCGCCAAGGTGCACCACATTGTAAATACGCTGCAACCATGGTGTGGTTAGGTGCTGTACAGTGGCCCAAGAAAATTGCCTTTCATCTATGATGCACCACTTTCTCGTAATTATGGCCCTCAACCGTGTGACTGGCCAGCTTCTACTATTGAGCACATTCCTAACTACCAACTATTTTATGTCTATATTACTTGTGACGGTGTACATTCACTCACAGTCTACGGGTGCTAACTAGAGACATTCTGCCGAAACGTGTCAATTTACCAACTTATTCCAATTAAATGTTTTGGGGGGGGGGAAATGTTTTCAGCTTATTTCCTAAACCGAAAGATGGTGATCGCCGAGTGAATTCTCAATGTAATACTGTTCTACAGGTCGATGTTTTGAACCCTGACCTCTGTACCACCCGATCTTAAGCAATCTAAGGTATTCTTGGTCTAGACTGAAAGGGGAGTTATTGTGAAAACCCTTTATATATGCTCTAGCTTATGTCTCGGACCACACTTGCCAAGAAACCTCAAGAGAGAGAAACCAAATATCTTTTTAAAGTAGGCTGGTCTCACCCTAGGAAATGTGGGTTGAGTTCAAGAGTTATGCTGGGCGATGGGATGGAGTGCAAAGGATGCAAAACGCAAAACAATTCACCTTAAGAATAAACAATGAAAATGTAAACACCTGATGATGAGGATGAAACGCCTTACCTCTAAAAGTTCAAAGAAAGTCCAACATGGCAGAAAGGAAAATAATAACTTTTAACTAAAAGTTACGTGAAAGACCTTTTACACTGACAGTAAATCTATATCTTGAATAAGAATCCTCTTACAACAATTCACAAATCCTTGCACCTTAGGGCACAATCAAGCAAAATATACTAATGCTGGAATTGAGAATGATTATACTTAGGAATTAAATGCAAGACATACTTTATAACAAACTTTGGATATTGGCATTGCATATTGAGGAGACCATGTTTTCATAAAGTATGTCTTGCAGACTGCGTTTTCACAAGGAATTGAGGACGTGTCAATAGCATTCTAGTTAAAGGTAAAAAAATATCTCACGTTTATAAATGTGCTCAATAGGTCAATAAGAATGATGGCATTTTACAAGGAGGATGCCACCTCAGAGTACGTTGTGTGAGCATATCGCTGCGCACTGCATTTGCT
Organism: Pleurodeles waltl; assembly: GCF_031143425.1. Classification (NCBI taxonomy): domain Eukaryota; kingdom Metazoa; phylum Chordata; class Amphibia; order Caudata; family Salamandridae; genus Pleurodeles; species Pleurodeles waltl. Next base: position 1,100,979,887 of record NC_090440.1, on the reverse strand, counting down.
TTGTGTCCCGCTGCAGGCAGAGTTTGAAAGCCCGATTCAGAGCGAAAATGTAGAAGGAGTGGCGATTACACTACAAAAGAAAAACAACTCTTTCCACACCTCGGAGGGCATTGGGGGGGGGGGGGGGGGATAATTGGAATTTCCTGCGGGGGCACGCAACATAGAGCGTTACCTGTCACTGCACTGTTATCCCAGGGCAAATATACTGTCATGCCGAGTTAGCTGCATCAGAATTGTACATTGTGACCCTACTCAACGTACATGCGGAGCCTGTCGCTGTATATTACAACAGGACTAGAGGGCCAGTCTCTGCAGAGCGGCCCTTCTAAGGTGGGAAGACTGCAATTCATTGAAACATGGCATAATTTATTATTTTAGGGAAGACCGGAGGCGCTTACTTTTATTGAGCAGTCCCATGTCCTGTTATTTATATAGGTAGCCAACCCAAAGTACACTGCATTTCCCATAATCCTGGTGCCCTGGGAAGTAACAAAGACGAAATCTCCCCGTTGATTAAAAAAGTGCAATCCGTAGTCAACGTGGTCTTTTCTTGCTGAATGAGTTAAGTGCAAGTAGAACTGTCTGCCAAATTGTTAAGACTTAAAGTCCTTTAGGCGTTTTTTTAAATGATATTTTATGTTTATGTGCAAGCGGGACGATTTGTTTTGTTGTCTGTTTACTTTTATTCGAGGCGGAGAGCCACGTGTTGATGAATTAAATGTAATTGATATTCTCTGTCTTGCTTGAAAAAGCTTTTCACAGCTGAATGTTTTATGGACTGAAAAGATCTATCTCCAGGATTCCTTGTTAGGTAGCAGTTTTGCACTTTGCAGTTATGTTAATAATAATAATAATAATAATAATAATAAAACATTGGGCCTCATTATTCGGGGTTTCAGCATTTGCAGACCCTCCGATTTAGCAAACCAGAGGGTTTGGAAAGGCTAAACACCTTTTTAAAATGTACTAAGCTCATATAATAATTCGGAAAAGGTTCTCCAAGTCATTAAATGTGTTTTGGAAACCCTATCCAATCTGTATTTGGAAGAGGTATACCTCTTTTTGGGTAGAGTGGGTAATGATCTCAGAAGGGGTATTGATATATCCTGAGCATCATGCCAGGTCAAGTTGTTGTACACCTTGGGACATTAACAAGAATAATGAGCCTGGCTAAGCAGTCAGCGAACTTAGGTGAACTTCTGGACCTAGAGATGGTTTCTAGGTGGGCCTGTAGGGCTGTGTGCTTTTTGTTGAATACATGTTCCAAACTGTCATATGAAGGGCATAAATCATAATTACTGACAATAGACCTAAAACTCGAGGAACTTTCTGGTTGTGTGGCTGTACTGAATAATTATCTCTATTTGGTGATGATTTTATTAAGGAGATTGGAAGATATGTGCAAGCCTTTGCTTAGCTAAATAAAGCCCACACCTTAAAGATGGGGGTATTTTGTTCGGTTTCTCCTAGGCCCAGCAGGTACAGTGGTCACTACTCTGGCTGTACAACCTACTTCAGACCCTACTTCAGTAGCCAACAGTACAGACACTCCTGGCTGATGCTCTTCCCTGTTGAAAACAAGGGGGGCGGTAAGCCTTTTTTGCAAAAGAATGGAAGATAATTTCAGCAGACCCATCTGTTCTTCAAACAGTCCGGAGGTTTCAACTAGATCTTTATGCCACACCAGTACAATCTAGATTTCCTACTCCAATTCAGTTTTCTAAATAGGGTAAAAAAAAAGTTCACAGGAGGTGCAAGCTTTACTTCAGAAGGAGGCAATACAGCCTTGACTGGTACAACCCCAAAGGCCTTGGAAGCAATATATTCTTAGTTCATAAGAAGCAAAAAAGCTTAGGCCAGTAATAAATCTAAAAGATAGTAATTCGTTTCTTCTTTATCAATATTGAATAGAGACAATGATCAATCTCAGGAACATTCTCCTCCCAGGGGCTTAATGATGCATCTGGAATTGAAGAACACATATAAAATGCCAATTTTTCACAGCCAGTTCATCTGGCAAGGGCAGGCGTTACATGTTCAAGTCCTTACTCTTTGGTCTATCTTCGCCTCCTTGGTGTTTCACCAAGTTTCTTAAATCATTGACAACAGTGTTCTTCAGGTCCCAGTGTCTCAGAATGGTGATATACTTTGACGATGTTAGACATGGGGTCTCTAGTTGGCAGTGGTTTGTACCCTGTCCAAGTAGGGACCCTCACTCTAGTCAGGGTAAGCGAGCCACACAGCTAAGATAACCCCTGCTCATCCCCTTTGTAGCTTGGCATGAGGAGTCAGGCTTATCTCAGAGGCAATGTGTAAATTATTTGTAAGCACACACACATTAACACAGTGAAAACAATACAAAAGGACTAGCCAATATTTATCTGAATAAAACAAGACCAAAATGACAAAGATACAACATACACAAGAAAATATATCACTTTCTAAAGGATTTAATAAGTCGTAATCCACAGAAATCAGCGGTTGTATCTTTTTTGCTGGGATGAATCAAAGACAAAAACCATGCAGGCCGCAGGGGAGGTGAGGCACTGAAAAGCAAAGTGATGCATCGATTCCTTACCGCGCAGAGGAGGTGATGTGTTGATTCGTTCCTCACAGGAGAGATGATGCATCATTCCTTACTGGCAGGGGAGGTGATACATCAGTTTTTTCCTCTCAGGAAGGGCGATGCATTGATTTCTGGGTGTGTAGCATTGATTCCTTACTGTGGTGCTGGGTCAATGAGAAATTTGGCCCCAGGGACGAATGGTGGAAAATCCAGACCAACAATGTGTTGATTGAGCTGCGGGGAAACAGGCGCTGTGTTGATTCTGCAGGCATGAGACAGGCGCTGCTCTGATTCTCCAGCTGTGGGACCTGCACTAAATAACTTTTTCTGCTGCAGTGCATCAGTGCGTGGATTTTCTCCATCAGGTTACCAGTTTACACTTCCAAGAGCCCAGGGACTAGAGTTGGCCTCACTTAGCAGGTCAGGACTCTCAGCAGTAGAGCCCAGGCACTGGCAGGTGAAGTCTTTGATGTCCCCGAGACTTCCTAATAGGAGGGAAGCTCAATTCAAGCCGTTGGAGAACCTGGGAAAGCAATATTTAGAAAGCAAAGTCCAGTACTTTCACTCCCAGGACAGAAGAAGCAAGCAGCAGGCCAGTGCAACAAAACAACAGGCACAGTGGCAGTTCCTCCAATGGCATCCAGCTCTTCTTCATGGCAGAATGCTCTCAATCCAGAATTGTTGTAACTTTGTGGGGTAAAAGTTCTAGTAATTATTCTTATTTCTGCCTTTGAAGAAGGAAAACTTCAAAGAGAGGTCTTTGTAGTGCACAGGACCCTCCCTTTCACTGCCCTGGCCCCAGACACACTCAAGGGGATTGGAGACTGCTTTGTGTAAGAACAGGCACAGCCCTATTCAGGTCCAAGTGTCAGCTTCTCCCACCGTTCTAGCTCAGGAAGACCCATCTGCCTATGCAGGGCTCACTTAACTCCCTTTGTGTGACTCTCTAGAGTGAATTCACAAAACAGCCCACTGTCATCCTGACCCAGACGTGTATTCCACAGCCAGGCAGAGGCACAGAATGGTTAAGGAAGAAACATGCCCACTTTCTAAAAGTGGCATTTTCAATCTTACAATTTAAAAACCCACTTTACCAAAAATGTATTTTAAAATGATGGGTTAAGAGACCCCAATCTCCATAACTATATCTGCTCCCAATGGAAAATTACACTATGCCTTGGCCTATGGCCTATTCCTTGCAATAGTGAAAACCAAACCCCATGTTATAGGCCTTACAATAGTGAAAAACACATTTAGCAGTATTTCACTATCAGAACATGTAAAACACACCAGTACATGTCCTACCTTTTACATACACTGCACCCTGCCATGGGACTGCCTTGGTCCTACCTTACATGTAGTAAAAGGGAAGGTTTGAGCCTGGCAAGTAGAGGCACTTGCCAGGTCAAACTGGCAGCTCAAAACTGCATACACAGACACTGCAGTGGCAGTTCTGATACATGTTTACAGGGCTACTCATGTGGGTGGCACAATCAGTGCTGCAGGCCCACTAGTAGCTTTTGGTTTACAGGCCCTGGGCACACATGGTGCACTATACTAGGGACTTACTAGAAAATCAAATATGCCAAACATGAATAAGCCAATCACCAATACCATTTAGAGAGAGAGGATTTGCACTTTAGCACTGGTCAGCAGTGGTAAAGTGCCCAGATTCCTAAAGCCAGGAAAAATTAAATGCAGCTCACGATCAAAAGCAGGAGATCAGAAGCTAAACGTTTGGGGATAACTCTGCGAAAAGGGTCATTTCCAACAGACAACATTTTATTTCTAGGTCAGGAGAGTAATCTCTGCATTAAACTGGTACAAGTAGCCACAGAACTAATTCAAACACTGAGGACCTTATTACAAGTCTGGGGGTCATGGGACTCCCAGACTCACAGTGGCGGTCGGACCGCGCCAAAGCAGCAGGTGCTGGTGGTGCTGGGCGCGCTGGTGTTGTGTTCAAGGTCCGCATTACGAACTGAATCAATCTTCTGTATAATGTGACAATCTCATTTTATAAGTTTCGCAGATCTGCTACTGGCATGTTCTGTGTGTCTGGGTGCGGTGTGTATGTTGCAAACATAGGCCATGTTGGTCCGTCGTTACTCAAAGGACCTAATCTAACTCGCTGTATTACATGGGGGAGGGCACCTTCAAACCAGTTCTGATGCTCCTGATAGGTGAGAGGTATTTCGTGATACTGGTATGCTTGGTACCGTTGAGGTACATTAGCAATTCTATGTGTGTGAAAGGTAGCTGACCTGGCGTCTTCTTCAGGAAAGGTGACCAAGGCATTGAATGTTTCTGTTTGATAAGCTTCATTAGCTTCTACTATGAAAGTGATGTTACCGCCATCGTCTCTTAATCCATGCACTACTAGATGTAAAGTTAATGCCTGTCTAGCATTTTCAGGAATGTCTATGGCATTAGCCATATTGAATAAATCGGTAAAGAGATGAAACACCAAGTGGGGAGTATTAAGTCCTTTTATCAGTTCGAGCTAGAACAACCTACAGCTTAATTAGGTATTCCCTCTTCAGCTGAGGAGGATTTTCCCAAAGACCACGGACGTTTCCGTATAATGGTACTTAGGGTACCTGTCGTTTGTGAGATAGTGATTGTCGGGGTATCCGTAAATTAGTGCCTAAACACCATCGTTGGTGGCGCCATGTCGTAGATTGGACTTTTAACCTGGGCAAGACTGCTGGTTTGGGGATGAAAGTACTTATGTTTGTAGGTGACTATGCCTGTCCTACAACAAATCGCCACTGTAGCCCCAACCCTTCCGGCTCACTAGCAGTACCTCACTAAAAACCCCAAACACTTGAAGGTGATTTGTGGCAGCCTTTACGCATGGACTCAGAAGTATGACATCTCAGGGAATGTCGTGGTTAAACAGAGATTACCCCTTTCTCACAGTTATATTATATCTCAACCAAACACAGGCAATACCAAAGATGCAGTAATGTTTCAATGGTTTTTATTCAACATAACGCGGTAAATCATGTTGACTGCAATGATTAGGATAATGAACAGTACAAGAAATAAAATTGTAAAGACGAGGGTCATGATTATGTCCGTGTACCCTATCATAATAGGCCTAGCCTTCTACCTAGAGGAGAGCTGGGTATGTTAAACCTAATCTGCCAATGCCATGTCCCTGGAAGGAGTCCCCAACCCTGGTTACCTTGAATGAGGTCTCGAGGTCAGACTTCGGCAGAACACGAAGTCCGGGTCAGCATCAAGGCGATGTACAGCATCGATAGCGGCGATGATATCTGGTCGGAATTCCTCTGATTATCTGTCTAAAGTGTGATGTATTTATACAGATCTACTTGGACCCCTGACGTAGGTTGTTCCAAAACAATAGAGAACGCCTCATGCTTGGGACGGTAATTTCTAATTGTGAGCCCATATAGTTTGTTTGTCTTTGTTGTATGAGTTGACGCCTTAGCGAGGTGACACTGATAACATAACTCTAAACAAAAGAGTCCAACTATAAACACTGCAGCCATTTAATAAGATTTAATTAAATAAATGGTCTAAGACAGAGCAAGCTAAGCAGGTTAAAAGGCACTAGGTGACAGGGGCACGAGTCTGCAAGCGAAAGCTAAGCTAAGTCCCGTTATCCCATTAAAACAAACTAGGATTCACTACACCCTCCCCATTGCCATAACAAGTATGCCGCCAGTACTGGCCGCCACTGATGGTGTGGTAATCCAAAGAATTAAAAAAGCTGCTCTAAACTAAAAGCAAAGCATAAAACCCAACTTTAAAAATATAGTTAAAATCAAACGTTTAAAACATACTATGGAGACTTAAAGTCAACCATGACAAGCACAGCAGGCCAAAGTAGATCATTGTGGCGTGGAACTATAATCATGATCTTGAAGACCAGCTCCGAAGTCACCTTGCAAAAAGGAGCACCAAATGCAGCGAAAGACCGGCTGCAAGCACCAGAAGAGTGGTCAAAATTGCAATGACCAATTCCACGTTATTTCCTCCAGCAAGGAAACATCGAAGATCTGAACCATGTGTTCATGGCACAGTTGCGCTGGTGGCAGTTGCTACATTGCTCTGTGTAGCTGTAAAGAGAAAACCACTGCAAATCAGAAAAATAGCAGCAGTATTCCTCCAAATAATGCCAAAATTATAGGAATGCCACCAAACGCACTCGAAAAGAGGGAATGGATGGCCGATGGGATGACTCTGAAGACAGCCTGGAAGATGGATACAAACCCAGACCCGACAGCCTTAAAGAAGTGGACAATCCCAGTAGTGCTTGAAGCATTAAATATTCTGGATACCAGCTCACGAAAGTGCTTGGGGAAGTTGGTATTTAATAGGGATTGTATCTCGGCTGATGATCTTGCAATCTTGAGCACATACGTCTCTCTAGCGGATGTCAACGCGACCTGTTTCTGAAACAGTAGCGCCTTTAGCCTACTGAGCTTGTCTTAATTTACATTAATGATATCAATGTGAGGCCACATTTCTGATACTTTTATCTCTTGTGTGGGGGGAAATAAAACATGTCCACAACACGTAACGACCTTCGAGACCGAAATTGTGTAGGCAATGCCTGGTCGCATACCGCAACAGCTTTGATCACTCAGCACCACGTAACTACCATCGGTAAGTACATGAAATGCTGGTCGAATCAAAGAGATGGGAGTACCCTTAAGAAAACAGGCCAAGTTTGCAACCCCCACATTGCAGTGGCCATGAAGATACACCTGCTTGCAGATCATAGAATGACTAACAGTAGTTTCACAGTTGCTTCCACTAAGAAAGATTTCTGTTTCGTCGTTCAGACATTTGTAATCAAAAGGCAACTCCCACTCTTCCCTAATATAGCTATCAACCAAACGCTCATATCTGCCCACAGCAAGATGTTTCAAGCACTGTGAAAAAAGAAAGGTGGATATGGGCAGATTAATAATGCCATGTATAAGCCAGACAGTCGAAGGACTCTCTGCTAATGTGAAAGGCAATTTTTCCAACTTTTCTATATGAAGCATGGTGAAACTCACTTCCTTTTTAGCCTTTGTCTGTTGTTTCTCAGAGAAATTAAAAGCAGCAAACAGTTCACTACCGTTAATGTACTGCAATGGAACACAGCCATTTTTCAATGTTTGCAATGTCCAACCAAGCTGCATGATCGAATGCAGCTGACTTTGTCCATGGTATAAATGGGACATGTCTGACTGAACAACATCAATCGTAGATCGAAAATACATTCTGTTGGACAGGGTGTTCATGCCGTTATCGACAACAACCAAGGTTCTCTCTAAATTTTCCTTATCTATCTGCCTTAAGCGAGCAGCGGCTTCTATCTGAGAAAGTTTCCATGTCTCATTATACATCGTATTTACAAATATTTTTGAGCGTTCTTTCCTAGGAGCTAACAGCAAGTTCTGCCAGTCTATATTCTCAGAAAGTGTTTTCAAGTGTTCTTTCACTGCGGCTAACGTGTTAGGCTGTACCCATTGTTGACACAGTTTACCCACACTGTACGTAGTCACTATCCCCGTGTGTTGACCGGAGATAAAGCGAGGATCCGGCCGGCCAATCTTAAAACCCCCTGAGGAATTTAAAAAATGAGCCTGACATCCATTGGTGTCTATTGGCCAAACCAACCACCCGCCGGGACGAGAAAGTGAAGAATTATAGGTACCAGCCTGAACTTTTACATCTAGCTCTTCTTCGGTGTTATTCAAAAAGAATTGCCAACCATTAAATTTAGCCAGTGTGGGGATACTGGGTGTGTTCATCTCTTGCATTTTTGCTAACCCAAGGCAGGACATCTGTTGTACAGTGTCATTCAAAAAAATCATTTGTTCAGGAATCAGGCATGCCCTAAACAAGGCCACCCCACCCTGTATTTGCCAATCCTGAGTCCCCCATACACTCTTTAACTCAGTATTGTTCTTCCAGTGATCGTAACCTTCAATGGTGAGACGGGAAACAAAGGCATCTGAATATATCAGTTTTGTATTAGTTAGCAAAATGTTCCTAATTTTTGAATGTGGCAGTTAAAAAAAATATGACTCGGAATGTCTTGTATTATGCGCAGTAAAGTAAGTGAATTTGTCCAAATAACTTTTCGGACTCCCCACCGGTGGTGTTGAACAATGTTCCCATTGTGTGTAATTAAGAACTGGTCTGTGTCTAGTTGCATGGTGCAGGTAGCAATGTCCACAATTGTTGTAGCAGAACATTTCCCCATAATTAATTGTATTTACATGTACATGATCACTTTCAAATATCTAATAGTCCTTCATTTCAGTTAACATATTATCAACTGTCTGGACATCCCAATCATCAGAAACGGCACTTGGTGTAATTACATCTGTAATTGAAATTTTGAATGCATATGGAATTTGAATGACCTCAGTTGGCCGTATATTTAAAATGGAACTTTGTCCCATTCAATCCCATCAGAAATGGGTACTGCTGAAATGTTCCCCGGGGATAAGTCACTATGGACCTTGTGTGAAGGAATGGTGTGGAGTCAAAACTTCATCAATTGGTGTTATAGTTACGCGTTCAGGGATGTTATGACCATTTATAAGCAAGAAAAATACAGTCACGAATCCAATCCAGAAAAATAAAGAAATTAATGTCAACCAGAACCAAATATAGTTCCATGGATATATCAAGTAGTTCTTTTTAAGCCATAGATAGAGCTTGCGCATCCTTGAATCATTATCAATCGTAGGAGTCGATATGTCCGAAGAAAATTCGTCAATGTCGACAAAGTAGCCAGAGCCAGTCTCCGCAAAAAAAGGAGCAAGTTCAATACTTGCAGATGTGTTGACTTCTCGTGAGGGCTCATGGTAAATTGTGCCATCAGTCTGTGTTGTATTGGTGTATAATACGGCCAATTCTTGGCTAGAAGTTGTCACGGAATTGTTGACTGGAACCAGTAGTAGCTCATTTTCCGCCCTCCCCAAGGTCGAGGAGGGACTCACAGCATTATTGGCAATCATAACATAGTCCAGAGTATAATTTGTTACTCTATTCTGAAGAGGAATGTCCTGTTGGGTAGTGAGATGGTATCGGGAACCACCCAAGGGACCTCTGGGTCTACTGTGCAGGATCGGCCACATGGTGTAATTTGACATTGTCAATCGAAACAAATCTGTTCCCTCAGGAACCTGGCAATGGTGGCAATATTACTGTTCTTGTTCCTTGTATTCCCAAGACTGAGACTGGTGCTCTGTAGAATGGACCGAATTCTTTCTTCACAGCAATCTTTTCACAAACCAGATCCCCTATTTTAGGAATATCCCTTATTCCTAAGGTGGCAGCACTGGTAGATGATTTTTCATCTCGAAATTGTTGAAGCTCCTGCAAGACAGTGAGATGTTCATTTATGTCAAAAGGTGTTTCTGCTGCCACCATACCAGAACCATCAAGATCTGGGACATACATGGATATCCCAAAGAGATCCTCATAGGGAGGTCCCCTCCCCCCAAGAACCATCTTGGCAGATTATTCAGTGCTCTCTGGACCCCATATAGGTGATGAAGCCAGCTGCGGCCAGAACCTAATACTCCAGCTGTTAAGGACTGCTTTAGATCACAATTCTGCCTCTCCGCGACCGAATTTCCCTCAGGATGGTATGGTGAGAAGTAATGGAGATCAACATCCATCATCCCCATGGTGTCCCTGAATGCCTTAGAGGCAAATGCAGGGCCCAGGTCCGAATGGAATGCTGCAGCTGCACATGTACAGATAAAGATCAGCAAGTCTTTTATAACCGTCCAAGCGTCAGCCGACCGCTGCTGCCATACCCACAGGAATCTAGAACAAGAATCTACAGTGACCAAGATATATTTGTATGCACCATCAGGTTGAAGTGGACCGCAGTGGTCCAGGTACCCACATTGTAGTGGCCTGTTGGACACTAAGGGGGATGTCTGTGGTGGGCGTTTGATGTTGGAGCCCTTAATTTGCTGGCAGAGGTCACAACAGAGAATGTATTGTTTTGTCCATCTGCAAAGACCAGGCCACCAGAAGCGTTTCTGTAAGAGTGTTATCGTGGCCGAAACACCAGCATGAGCAGAGGCGACACCCTCATGCGCTGCTTTCACTAGATCTAACCTCTGGTCTTCGTTAGGGATCACCCGATCTCCAACCCCAGGAATTGTTGCGTAGGCAACATTCTGTGCACTGATATGGTAAGAATAGTTTGTAGGGTACTCTTTCGGGAGAGACTTGCCCTCAGCCGAAGCTTTTACGGCCGTCAAAATTTCATTATCCAATCTGTATGGGAATGAGTCACTGCAGCCACAGAAGCCGTAGCCACTGCAGATTTGGCTGCTTAATCAGCCAAAGTATTACTGATAACGTGTACTCCTACACGTTGGTGGCCCAATGTATGTACTACATGGACGCACAGTAGCTTCTCCTTAAGATCAGCCACCCTCCCCCACAGTATTTTTTGTTTTATGGTGTTCCTTTTAGAATCTCTGAACCCATTCAGTTTCCAATGAGTAAGATAATCATTGTAGGACTGAACGCAATATTATGTATCACAGACTATCAAAGTCAGTCTTCCGGTCTCAGTCTTTTCTAGCGCTAAAATCAAGGCTTTATGTTCAGCCAAATGAGCTGTGCAGTCTCCTAGGGTCTGAGTATAGGTATTGTGAGGGTGGAAAATTCCATCCTTCATCACTCCACTCACGGCTGCGCAAGTTGCTGAGTATTGATGTTTGGTAACTACAGCCCGTTGGGCTGAACCATCAGTATAAATGACGGTATTATAGTTGTCTAAAGGCAAAAGATGTAAAGGAGCTGGGCACTCTTGTTCGTATTGGAAAAATTCTTGTGTCTGAAGTTTTGGAACAAAAATATAATCCACATCAGTAGCTGTCAGAGAAGTCGCCCACTGAATCCAGTGTGGATGTCATGATTTGGCGTTAGGAACGCTCGCTTTGGTGACGGCCTCTAGTGCCGGAACCAGGGTAACGACAATGATGTGTTTCCCCTGCGTCAGTGGTCTCTCTTTTATGACAGCTATCTGAACTGCAGTTAGAATTTTCTCTATGGGCGCAAAGCGTTGCTCCGCATTTGAGTATAGATGAGATTTATATGCTATAGGCACCGTCTCATCCTCATTGAAGGTGACGTATATGAACCCAAGGGCACCAGCAATTATTCTGATGACTGCATTTTTCTTGTTGCCGCAAGTGTGTTAGTGCTTAGCTTCTAGCATATCCTGTTGCAAATCCCTAAGGATGCATGTATGTTCAATTGTCCAGTGTCTGCTAGAAAATTCTGGGCGTATTAAGTCATATAGCGGCTTAATGCGTTGTGTATAGTCGGGAATGAAGGTTCTGCCAAAATTAAAGAAACCAAGCAGTGACTGTAGTTTCCTTAGCGTATTCGGTGGGTGGAGTTGTCCACATTTTTCCAGGAAGTGTGGGGCCAAGCTCTTTCCTTCGTTTGATAGCTCATATCCCAGAAACAGTACACTGAGAAAGGTGATCTTTCTTTTCTTAAAATTTTATTTATAACCAATTTTTGCAAATCCCAAAATTATGCGTTCGACCCTTACAAGAAGAATGTTCAGGTCATCATCTGTGAGGTAAATGTCATCCACATAGTATAACGCCTCAGGATCAACGTCATGTAATATCGACGTTACTCTGGCTGAGAACAGTCCTGGGCTGTTCTTATAGCCCTGACGTAATTGGCTGTTGGAAAATGGGTTATTGGTAAGGGCAGGTAAGTACCTACACTTAGCAATAGGCCACTAACCTCCAATTAGGTCCAGTTAGCTCTCAGTAAATTAAACCTAGCTCAACTCTTGGTAGCTTTGCAACGAGCGACAAGGCTTAACTTAGGAGACAAAGGGGGTGATTCCTAGTTTGGCGGGCGGCGGTCGCCGCACGCCAAGCGGGAACCGCCAGAAGACCGTACCGCGGTCAAAAGACCGCGGCGGTCATTCTGGCTTTCCCGCTGGGCGGGCGGGCGACCGCCAAAAGGCCGCCCGCCCGCCCAGCGGGAAACCCACAGCAACGATGAAGCCGGCTCCGAATGGAGCCGGCGGAGTTGCTTTTGTGCGACGGGTGCAGTTGCACCCGTCGCGATTTCCAGTGTCTGCTATGCAGACACTGGAAATCAATGTGCGGCCCTGTTATGGGGCCCCTGCAGTGCCTATGCCATTGGCATGGGCACTGCAGGGGCCCCCAGGGGCCCCACGACACCCGTTCCCGCCAGCCTGGTTCTGGCGGTCAAAACCACCAGAACCAGGATGGCGGGAAGGGGGTCAGAATCCCCATGGCGGTGCTGCCTGCAGCGCCGCCATGGGGGATTCTGCAGGCCAGGGGAAAACCGGCGGGAAACCGCCGGTTTCCCTTTTCTGACCGCGGCTTTACCGCCGCGGTCAGAATGGGCCTGGATGCACCGCCAGCCTGTTGGCGGTGCATCCGCGGTCCCCTACCCTGGCGGTCTCGGACCGCCAGGGTAGGAATGACCCCCAAAGTGTGAAGCATTCAAATATCACAAAAGAGTAATTAAATAAAACAGTTTAAAAATCCAAAATCAATTTATAAAAATAAATTATATTTTTATCTTTAAAATGACACAAAAACGAATAAAATTGGATAAGGGGAACCGGAGATATGAATTTTTAAAGAATTAATGCTTTCTAGCACATAGAAGCAACTAGCGTTCAAAGGGGTAAAAAGGGTCACACTGGAAAGGAACAAAGTCCAGAGTTCAGGCCACCCACGAGGTAACATTGTCACACTTACTTTCAGAAGTGTTTGATTCAGGAAAGTGGTCCACAGCACCAGCCAAGGGTTCAGAGGCTCTGGTGTGCCTCTTGGGGTCTGGGACTACAACTCCCACAATGCACCTCTTCAACTTATGGAGTTGCTCCAAACGTCTCCAAACTTCTGGATCTTCTTCCAGAGGTCCTTTTTGTGTCCTTGAAGTGTCCACAACTTGATCCAAGGTTTCAGAAGCTCTGAGTTGCTCCTTGGGAGTTGGGACTACAATTCCCAGAATGCACCTGGTCAGAATCCTCAAATGGCCACTGGACACTGGTCAGCTGGGCTCTGCTTGCAGGACCTGATGCAGGGGACTCAGGGCAGCTCCTTTGTACCTGTAGTATACAGGGAGTCCCTTTTTGAAGCAGTAGAAACAGGTAAAGTCCTTTTAGTGGTGAAGCGCAAGTGTGCAGCTGGTGCAGTCCTCCAGAGTGCGGTGTCCAGGTGCAGGTCAGGGGTCCAGCAGGGCAGTCCTTCTTCTCCTGTAGGTTTTCCTTGTTGGAATCTGATAGGGATCTGAGGTGTGGGTGCAGGTCTGCCAGTTTTATCCTTGCTCCTGGGTTAAAAAAGAGGGGGGCCCTGGTTCTCCAGTCAGGGGCAGGGTCCTTCCCCCTGTGATGACCACTTCCTGGGAAGTGTGGCAAAAATCAATCCCAGGGAGCAACATTCCTCAAAAATCCATCATGGCTGAATATGATTTTTGGAGGTTACGTCTGGCTGAGCCCACCCACTGGTGTGGTTAAAAATCCTAAGCATACCCCTCTCCTGCCCTCTCCTAATCTAATCAAGGGGGCACCTAATTGTGTGGGTTTGCAGGATGTGAGGGTAATGCTGGGTTGCTCCAAATGTCCATCTTTGCCTTTGAAGACCAGTTTGGCAGCACTCCCCCTTCCTGCTTCACCATCTGCTGAGGGGAGACCTCCTCCCCCAGGCACATCTCTTTGTGTGGAGCCAGGCCACTTCACACCTCATCAAGGCAGCCTAGCCAGGCTGCCAGAGGCTGGCCAATCAGAGCACAGCAGCAAAAACACTGCAGGGCGGAAGTTGGCAACTTTCAGGTAAAGATTAAAACTCTTTACCTGAACAAGTTATATTAAATCCCACAACTGGAATTTATGGGATTTATTATAACAATTAATTTGATACCAAACTTCTGTTATCTGTTACTTAAGTGGACTTTTACAATTAAAATAAAGTCTCCCCATTCTAGCCTATGGAGGCCATTCACTACAATGAGGGAAAAATGAATTTCGCTGTTCTACCTCACCAGGGCTTATAAAACTATTTTTATAAGGTCCCTGCTTATAGTTACATGGTACCCAGCCCTAGGGGCACATAGGGCACACCTTAGGGGTGACTTATATGCAAAAATAAGGTAGTTTAAGACTTTGGAACTACTTTTAATTCCAAAAGTCAAATTTGCATGTAACTTTAATTTAAAAGCAGCCAGCAAGGCAGGCCTGCCTTTAAAATGACACTGGGTACCTCAGTAGTGCACCTATGGGTGCACTACCTATGCTAGGGTCCCTACACCTACATGCCCTACAATATACTAGGGACTTATAGGTAGGTTGACTTAGCCAATTATAATTAGCCAAATTTGCATACTAATTTTACATAGAGCACAGGCCCTGTAAATGGTTAGCAATACCCCGGGCACCATCAGAGTCAGGAAAAACACCAGCAAACAGTGGAAAATGGGGGCAAAAATTTACGGGGCCTCTGCAATCAGCCCTGTTCTCTCACATCGGCAAAAACGTTTTTTTAGCCAAATGAGAATGCACTCAGGTTTAACTGGATATTGTGGCTGAGGCTGGGGTGCGGATCTAATAGGTATTACATGACATGGAGAATCCCTGTCCCAACCTACATGATTGCGGTATAATGCAGGTGCCTGTGCTAGAGCCCAACTGACAGCGTATGCCTCCTTTTTAGCTGCTGTAACAAGATTGGAGAAACAGGGCAAAATGAAATTTTCCCCATGTGGGAGATTACGGACGTGTTCAGGCGGCCAGTCTCTTTCGGCTAATAGGATGTCACAATTAAGTTCGTCCCAAAAGATCACACCAATGGTGCGTTCTACATCTCCCTCAATCTGGATCTTTAGGTCATAAAGTCTATCTGATGGGAGTACACGCCCGTCTGCCGTTTCAACTGCAACAAAATCGCTGGTTGCTGTCACATCCAGATGTTCTTTCAGACTCTGGTGACATATCGTGACCTCTGTCACGCTGTCTAACAGTGTCACTGCCCACGTCTTGTTCTTCTGCAAAGTTCTCAAGTGTATTGGCATTTTTAAGCGATAATGCTGCAACCTTTTTCTTTTTAAACTGTGGCTTTTGTTGCGAAGTCTGTTCTTCTGTTTTTTACTGTGGACTGTGGTGAGTCTTTCTTTTCTGTCACGTAGTCCGGACGTCAGTCAGGATGGCCCCCCTCTCTTGCTACGCCTATCCAGAGCATCCTGAAAGGAACAAGAGGGACATGAATCAGTATATCTATCAGGTGTTCTAGTATTCTCCCTATTTCTGAGAGCATATCTCCTTTCGGAGTTCTCTGGATGTGGAGAATCTGCTCTCTTATTCTGTCTTCCTTTAAATTGTTTAGGCTTCTCCCAGCGCTTTTTCGAACCTTCTTGCGTCTGTTTAGTACCTTCCTTAGGGGTGGTGCTGTGTACTTCCAATTTTTTGGGATTGGCTCCCAGACCATTGCGTCCTATACAAGTATAGGTATAGGAAATCATTTTTGGTAGCTATCTCTAATGTTCCAAATGTGGAGTTTCTCGAAGACGCTGGAGTATAGCCAGTGCTACTGTCTCCACTTTAATATTACTAAGTATTATCGAGGATACCGCGTTAAAGTTATGCATCAATTTCACCCCTAAATCTAGCGCAGGAGCTACCCCATGCTCATTAGAATTTGTTTGAACACTTCTGGTAAATTGGCAAGTGTCGGGGTACCATGTGTGGTAGTGTATATTGCAGCGAAGACTGTGCCCCATGTGGCACAGTCATCCACTGAGGGAACCATCCCAAAGGGCAAGCACATTGTTAGAATTCTATGTTTCCCCTGTGGTCCCATATGGGCCAACACAGCTTCTAGCTGATTAGTTTTCCGGGCTATCCAATAAGGTATTTTCTCCCTATCTGTGGGTACCTTACCCATAATAGTATGTTCTGTTTGAGAGTTAATCCCAGTAGCCAATTGGTATCCAGCAGGTGCTGGTGGTGCTGGGCGCGCTGGTCTTGTGTTCAAGGTCCGCATTACGAACTGAATCAGCCTTCTGTATAATGTTACAATCTCATTTTATAAGTTTCGCAGATCTTCTACTGGCATGTTTTGTGTGTCTGGGTGCGGTGTGTACATTGCAAACATAGGCCATGTTGGTCCGTCGTTACTCAAAGGACCTAATCTAACTCGCTGTATTACATGGGGGAGGGCACCTTAAAACCAGTTCTGATGCTCCTGATAGGTGAGCAGTATTTCGTGATACTGGTATGCTTGGTACCGTTGAGGTACATTAGCAATTCTATGTGTGTGAAAGGTAGCTGACCTGGCGTCTTCTTCAGGAAAGGTGACCCAGGCATAGAATGTTTATGTTTGATAAGCTTCATTAGCTTCTACTATGAAAGTGACGTCACCGCCACCGTCTCTTAAGCCATGCGCTACTAGATGTAAAGTTAATGGCTGTCTAGCATTCTCAGGAATGTCTATGGCGTTAGCCATAGTGAATAAATCGGTAAAGAGATGAAACACCAAGTGGGGAGTATTAAGTCCTTTTATCAGTTCGAGCTAGAACAACCTACAGCTTAATTAGGTGTTCCCTATACAGCTGAGGAGGATTTTCCCATAGACCACGGACGTCTCCGTATAATGGTACTTAGGGTACCTGTCTTTTGTGAGATAGTGATAGTCGGGGTATCCGTAAATTAGTGCCTAAACACCATCGTTGGTGGCGCCATGTCATAGATTGGACTCTTGACCCTGGCAAGACTGCTGGTTTGGGGATGACAGTACTTATGTTTGTAGGTGACTATGCCTGTCCTACAACAAATCTCCACTGTAGCCCCAACACATCCGGCTCACTAGCAGTACCTCACTAAAAACCCAAACAGTCAAAGGTGATTTGTGGCAGCCTTTACGCATGGACTCAGAAGTATGACATCTCAGGGAATGTTGTGGTTAAACAGAGATTACCCCTTTCTCACAGATATATTATATCTCAACCAAACACAGGCAATAACAAAGATGTAGTAATGTTTCAATAGTTTTTATTCAACATAATGCGGTAAATCATATTGGCTGCAATGATTAGGATAATGAACAGTACAAGAGATAAAATTGTAAAGACAAGGGTCATGATTATGAAGACCCCCACCATCTTGTAATAGCATAGGAAGACATGAAGTGTGTCATATGTCTGTGTACCCTATCATAATAGGCCTAGCCTTCTACCTAGAGGAGATCTGGGTATGTTAAACCTAATCTGCCAATGCCATATCCCTGGAAGGAGTCCCCAACCCTGGGTACCTTGAATGAGGTCTTGAGCTCAGACTTCGGCAGAACACGAAGTCCGGGTCAGCGTCAAGGTGACGTCCAGCATCGACAGAGGCAATGACATCTGGTCAGAAACCCTCTGATTATCTGTCTAAAGTGTGGTGTATTTATACAGATCTACTTGGACCCCTGACATAGGTTGTTCCAAAACAATAGATCCCGCCTCATGCTTGGGACGGTAATTTCTAATGTGAGCCCTTATAGTTTGTTTGTCTTTGTTTTATGAGTTGAGGTGACACTGATAACATAACTCTAAACAAAAGAGGCCAACTATAAACAAGGCAGCCATTTTCAAAGATTTAATTAAATAAATGGTCTAAGACAGAGCAAGCTAAGTAGGTTAAAAGTCACTAGGTAAAGGGGGCACGAGTCTGCAAGCAAAAGCTAAGCTAACTCCCGTTATCCCATTAAAACAAACTAGGATTCACTACACCGCCAGGCTGCCATTTGTCTTAATCAGCAACGTTGCCCTGGGAATTACGAGTCCCCTCTCTGCCGGCTTTTGCATGTCAGTTCCAACACCATGCAAAATGAAATATCTTCTGGTTCTTTGCAACATGGTGGTAGACTGACATTCAAGAAGCCTGTATGACAGCAGTGGGTGGTCCTTGCATTGTCATGTTTTCAGAACTCTGAGCAAGGTTTAGGAACAGTTTAGTATACACTTGTTTGCTTCCTGGTTGACAGCAGAGTTTCAGAGGTACTACAGCTTTATTGATGAGTGCATTTGGCATGGGCAGTGCAGGGGCCCCCATGGACAGCCCCATCGCACTTTACACTCCCTGAATTACAGGCAGTGAAAAGCGTGATGGGTGGTGTTGCACCCGACACACCGCAACATTGCAGCTGGCTTGATTACACTCTAAATGCTCTTTCTGCCCACTGTCCCAGCAGGAAACTCATAATAGGGTCAGCGGGGGGAAAACTGGAGTGGTGGTTTTCCAGCCCAAAGAGTTTGGGGCCTGAGTGTCATCGTAAATATAAAGAAGTCAGACTTTAATCTTTAGAAAAGGATGGAATTTCTATGTTTTTAGTAGATTCAAAGAGATAAGTTATTTTGCTTCCTGACTCAAAACTAAAAGTAATCAAGAAAAAGTTGAGGATGACAACAGAGAAGATTTCTCTCTGGCACTTGGTAAGTTTGGTGAACCTTCTTTAATCTTCTATTCAAGAGGTCTTTCCAGATTGCCTTCAATACAGTTCTCTCCAGTGATTAAATATAAGGCACTTGCAAACGGGTTTGGGGTTTTAAGAGATGGTTGTGCTAATGCAGAGGCAAAAGAGGAAATAAACTAGTGGCTAAGGCACGTACAGGCCTGGAACCGGTGAGCCATTGTTCCTACACCCTCAGATGTGATATTAGAGTCAGATGCAAGTCTCTGGCTTTTTGATGCCAGATGTGGCACCTTCTTGACCGGGAAGAGATGTTCTAAGAGGTAGTTGTTAATGCACTTATATTGTTTAGTGTCTCCTACTGACTCATTTGCAGTCCACTGCTTTGCAATAAAACAGGGTCAGATATGCAGTCCCAATAAACATGGACAATCTGAACACAGCAGGTATACAAACTGCGAGGAAGCTTCTAATTGAATTAGCCAAGCATGTGTGGTAATTCTATCTCCATCAAAGGATATCTATAGCAGTGAAATATCTTCTGGTTCCTTGCAACATGATGGTAGACTGACAATCAAGTAGCCTGTATGACAGCAGTGGGTGGTCCTTGCATTGTCAAGTTTTCAAACTCTGAGCAAGGCTTAGGGTCAGTTTAGTATACATCTGTTTGCTTCCTGGTTGACAGCAGAGTTTCAGAGGTACTACAGATTTATCGTTGAGCACTTTTCTCCAGGATTAGTCTAGTGGAAATCACAATGGAATTCCGACTTTCATATGAGTACCAAGTTGTGTGGCACTCATTCACAGACAATTGGTGAAGGTGGTCTTGATAGCATCACTTTGGAAAATGCAACCTAGGTACCCCAACTATCTAGAGCTCTTGGTGAACTTTCCAATCTGTTTGCTAGTTTTCCCACAGCTGTCAAGGGGCCTTCATGACTACTATTATAGTCTTCTTCCAGGAGGCAGGCTGACCCAGGTGGCATGGAGCCTCTCTGATAATTTGCAGATGTTTCCAGATGTTGTAGTCTACTTTCAGGTATATAAAGGCTTCCTGGGCACAGGGCACAATCAGAGGCTATTGTTTGGCCCTGGAGGTATGGAGTGGCTGATTTGTTGAACAGGGTTTTGAGCTCTTTGCCTCAAATGTCACAGGTGTCTTAAGGTTCTTGGCATCCCTGGCAACTAGCTGGAAAAGCTACAGGACTATTAATGGGTATAGGTCAGCAAATATCAACAGGGCATCACAAGGTTGAAGGTGAAATTGTTGGAAAACACCCTCTACTCTGTAAACTATGAAAGGGAATCAGATACACAAATCCTGCTAAACAAGATACTCCAAATTATGGGATTTGATTTTAGTTTTACAGCTGTTTGAGTCATGGTAGAATAATCAGAAGCTTCCTTCTAAGGTATTGTCCACTAAATTATTTATGTTTGTTGTCCTTCAGGAAAGTCTCAGATGTTACAACTCTAGAAATCTCTTGGATGAATTTTCTTGCTGTATGGGCTCATTTT
This sequence comes from Pleurodeles waltl, assembly GCF_031143425.1. NCBI lineage: Eukaryota > Metazoa > Chordata > Amphibia > Caudata > Salamandridae > Pleurodeles > Pleurodeles waltl. The sequence continues at coordinate 1,100,959,349 of NC_090440.1, read as the reverse complement.
ACTTTTGCAAGGAACACCGAGAATGCACTGCTATAGATTTACCAATATTTCACTTGCAGCCTACATTCTGTGTGGTAAGATGCCTTAAACGCTATGCACAAGTAACTGAAAACCTGAGATCATCCACATGTAGTGATTAATTTAATTGCGTACTTTAAGTAGGGTTGTGGCTTGACAAGAGCGCATCCGTAAATCAGCTGATTGGGCTAGGGTTTTTACATTTAAGACTTTTTACTGTAAACCAATTTAGTGTGTAGCAATAATGGTTGTGAAAACACTTTGAACATGCATAACAAGAGCCTCCTGTCTTATAAAAAATTTAGATTTTCCCACGCAATTGGTGAAGAGGAGTCCTGATTGTATTGACAACAAAGGAGGAAAATATTATCACACTAATGGTAATTCTACCCACCCCAATTATGGTTGGTAATATATTTTTATATTAAGTCTCAACAAACCAGGTAGCAGTCTGATATGTCAGGAGGTGACTTGCTTGGAGGAAGGCATTTGTCTCAAAGGGAGGACATGTTTCCTATGGATGTTCATCAAGAAAGGAAGAATTTACATGTTTGTTTCTTATTTTTTGTAGCTATTTATGCTGTCTCAGTTCTTCCATAGACTATAGGCATCATCTAAAAAAGAGTATGTTGGCTAATGACTGCTCTTTAATCATACTGTTTTGAGTATTTAGTCTTTATTGTTACCTCCTACTCAGGGGTGCAGCTTAATGAGAAATGTAGTGCATAGTAAGAATATGTGCCTTCTTTGTCTTTAACATTCAGGACTCTACTTTGTAAAATGCCTTAGAGAATCTGCAATTATTTCCCACATTAACAAATATTAGCAACTTTCAAAGCAATAAGATGTGCATGACATGCAAGTTCATGGTTTTGTTCTACTTCATTAATGTTTTGTGGCCATTAATACACTTTTAGTCTCAGTAATTGACTTGCCTGTGACATTTCTTTTTCTGTACTCTAGCATAATGTAATCGATATGTGTGTAAAGCTTGCGTTCCTCCCCATGGGGTCACTTGACAGTATTGGCAAAACATTTATATTCATGGTATCAACCTCAGCTTGAAAAATTCTGGGTAGATGTGCTGGGATTCAAAACTGTACCAAGGAAGCAGTTACAGATTCTTGTATGAGGTGCATTAACTCACTGAGCCACTATCTTCAGCCTCTGCCCATCTCAACATACGATGTCTTAATGATATATTTTGTAAATATTTGGCTTGCCTTTGTGGGATACCCTTACCAGGTGCTCCATGGGCTTCACCTTAGTCATAGCCTGACGATTATTCTCTGAACTGAGCCTGAAGGCTGGATTTTTAAAATCATTCTTGTTAAAAAATATATATGTCTGCAGCAACATAATGAACTGCAGTTGAAAACCAGTGCCAGCTCCGAAGTCAGGAAAAACTAATGTTATACACGCTTTATGAAACTGATAGGTTGGTTATATGACACAGCTTCATACACAGAGGCCTTCAAAAATCTTGTATTCCCTTGCATTACATAATTTAATGGATTTGATATAACATCTCATATAACTGCACAGAATTATATTTTTACTCAACATACTGGTTATCACAATGTTGCAGAAAAATCTACTAGCCCTGACATATGGCATCAGTTTACTTTTATCATGTTTAGAAATTATTAATCTCTGGCACATACCATTAAATTTCATGTCATTTTCTCAATCGGATACTGTTTCTAGCACAATATGGTCCTTATTACGACCTTGATGGAGGGATTTCCTCCGTCACAAATGTGACAGATATCCTATCCGCTGTATTACAATCCCAGTACATTCAATGGAGATCGCAATATGGAGGACGGGATATCCGTCACAGTTGTGACAGAGGAAACCCCTGTGCCAAGGTTGTAATAAGGCCCTATGTCTTGCTGGAGCACTACAACTGCAGCTGAGAGACAATATATTCTCAAACCAGCGTCCTGCCTTTGTCTTGTCTGAGTTTTGCACATAAGGCATGTCCTCACACTCAATAGCTAACAACATTTCACACACTTTGTATACATTTACATACTGTTTGGGAAATTTTGTGAAATTTCACAAAACATTCAATTTTTGCACCTATATGAGTGCAGTTGTTATTCTCATTATTCCAAAGACAACTGATGATTTTAATTCCAATAAAAGTTTGATAGTTACTATCACGGAGATCTCCAGGTTTTAGATCAAATAAGATAAATCATCACATTGGGCCTGATTCAAAAAGGTAAATTTAGACTAAAAGTCTAAGTTTAGACTTAAAGTTTAACTTTACTCGTAGTGAAGTTACACTTTCGGTCTAACTTTACTCATAGTAAAGTTAGACTTTTGGTCTAAGTTTACCTTTGTGAATCAGGCCCATGGTTCAATATTCATTTTGACATCTTAAGTTATTTTTCTAAAATATGGTTAATGGCTGTAAATTCAGAAATACAAAAATAACCTATCTTTTACACTGCACTCAAATACGTGTTGTTGTAAAATGCGAATTTGTTTACATAGTTTGTACAATATGAAGAATGTCTCAACAGAATAGAAGAGCTGTACAGACTTCAGCATTTTCCATAGTTAATTCAGTTTCAGATTCAGCGACACTGTACGGAATATCAGATATTGCAATGCATCTTATCTACTTTTGTGTTACATATCATTTAAGATGTCATCAGTGATATTATCAATGATTTCACTAAATTTGTCCTAAGTGATGCAATATGCAAGGCCATAAGGAGTAAATGGCGGGCTTGCAAGTTATAGTTAGCTTCCTGAACAATAACTGATGAATTTCAGTATTTCTTCACATTCAAAATGTCACATTATGACTGACATTATCACCTAATCTTAACATCACTCTAACCTTTGTTTTTTTCAGCGCATTTCTAGGGTTTATTTTATGGAGTTTAAAATCATTTTTGTAAACGAACTATAGGGTCAGTTAAATCTTTTTGTAGTGAAAGTAATTTTTTTAACAGAAGTTAAAATCTTTATGCATACCTATAACATCACTTTAATCATTGTTTTTAGTGAATGTTTAGTTTAGTGAATGTTTAGTAAAATCTAAATAACACAGTTAACCATAATGTTAATTTTGTCTTTGTTTTTGAAGTGAATTTATAGTAGTATCATGTAACATTACCACATAATGTGTGCTGTTGGCCTTATTCTTTGTTTCACTTTCCATGCTCCTGTGGGACGTTTACACATAATGGAAGGCCACTGAAGGAGTTCCATATGCGTTTTCCATCCTGCTCTGGGTCACAAAGGATTTCCTCTTGACCTCCAAAATGTTATTTAAAATATGTGTTCAGTATAAAAGAGTGATTTGTGTTTAAGTTTGAACCTGCAACATTTCTGGTTGGATACATTAATGAGGATCCCTTTGACTGATTTTCTGAAATTGGCTCTTTTTTGGGTGTTGCTGACCCAGGGCACTTGAATATGATACAACGGGCCTTCTGACACACACATGAAATAATCTGATTGTGTTAAGTTGATGTCTTGCTACATTCACAGCAAGTACACAGTAGGTGTGATCATATCTTGTGCTGGGCCCTTAACTTCTTTATGCACTTCTGCAATTTTTTGTAGATTACCTCTAACCCTATATGGCTTCTGATGATGAGCAGCCGCGGCTTGCGGATGTTAAAGGAGGCGGGGTAGGGTGGCGTGCTGGGGGAGCAGAGAGGTGGCAGGGGATACTAATAAAATAAAAAAATAAAAACTTACCTTGGCTCCCGCACCTTGCGCGGCTCCTCTGCTGGCTAGAGGCACAAGCTCCCAGTGTGCCCTGCAGCAAATCCTGATGCTGCTGTGCAGCCTGGCAGCCTGTGCAGGTTCTCTCCAGTCTAGCAACAATGATGCTGGGCTGGAGAGAGCCCTGTGCGCATGTGTGTTTTGCTGGCCCGAGACGGCCAGCCAAACACATTTGTGCTCTGAGGGAGAGGGCTAGGTGAGTGCTCAGAGCACGTCACCTCCGTGGCCCCTCCCCTTTACAAGGAAACAATAAAAAACACTGTTTGTTACCGTTTCCTTGTAAAGGGTGTGCAGCTGCCACTGCTGGCGGGGGGCGAGGCTCCTCCACCCTCTTTGAGGAGCCACCCCTGGCAATGAGAGTGAGAAAGATATGGATGAGGAGCAGCAGGAGATACATAGGTTTTTTGCCATGGCTTGAGGGGAGAAGAAAGTCTCCTGTAAAACTGTGACCTGAACCATTTGTGACAAGCAGTTTTCGAGGGATACTTCCAAGAAGTATTATCATGGTATTTATGGGATGTTGAAGCATGTGCTCTCATGCAACACTCTATGCCTTATCCAAGCTGATCTCCAGCTAAATGCATCCACTTACCTCTAAGTGCTGAAGGGGCAGTCCGTTCTTAATACTGCACACCAGCACATGGCCATTAATTGCAGGAATTGTAGCAAGGTCATGTTTCATTGGGTACAAAGTGCATCAACGAGGGATAAGTTGGTCTCGGAACATCAGTGTTACAAGAAAAAAATATATACATTTTTGTCTCTCTAAATCTTTTTGTTTTTTAAGTTGACACCTTTAAAAAAATTAAACAGTTAAAAAATCCTAAAGTACTGTTTTAAGAACTGATTCTTCTGGACTAAAAAAGAAACATACAATGTTGTTTTTCATATGTTTCTCTTTATGTTTGCATATCATACTAGTCCATTATAGCAGTCTATATATAATAAAAAACAAGTCTATTGTTAAGTGTGAGTAAAAAGTAAACACTTATAACAATAGATCTAGGGCCAGATGTAGCAAATAAAAAATTTGCGAGTTGCAAAGTGCGAGTCCATGCGACTCGCAATTTGCAACTCGCAAATTGGTATGCAGTACGGTGTCTCAGACACCGACTGCAACTCGCTATGGGGTCGCAATGACCCACCACATCAATATTCATGAGGTGGGTCGCAAATTGCGGCCCCATAGCGAGTATAGGCACTCGCAAACATGGAGGCCTGCTGTCGTCAGCAGACCTCCATGTTCGTGACTGCTTTCAATAAAGCAGTTTTTTTTTTTTTAAGTGTAGCCCGTTTTCCTTTAGCTTAAAAAAAAAACCGAAACCTTTAGTTTCGTTTTTTTTTTCAGGGCAGGTAGTGGTCCCTCGGACCACTACCTACCCTGAAAAAATATTTTTGGGTCCATTCACAAAGTGGAAGGGGTCCCCTGGGGACCCCTTCCAATTTGCGAGTGGGTTACCATCCACTTGAAGTGGATGGTAACTGCGACACCATTTGCGACCGCATACGCGGTCGCAATTGGTATTGCATACCACTCAGAATCGCAAATAGGAAGGGAACACCCCTTCCTATTTGCGATTCTGAAATGCATATTGCGAGTCGGTCCTGACTCGCAATATGCATTTCTGCATTGCAAAGAGGCATTTGCACCTCGCAAACGGCGATTTTCGCCGTTTGCGAGGCGCAAATCCTTTGCTATATCTGGCCCCTAGTTTTTTTAAATAAACTCTTTTTTTAATACTTTTTAGGACAGTGGTACTCCTGTGCTACCATACCAGGTATACTCTATTTCTACACATATTTAACAGTTACTGCTGGACTAACATGGGACCAGTCTAGCATATTAAAATAAAAACATTCTACCCAAACAACCCCCTCAAAAGTACATTTGAGAACAGATAAAGAAAGGCAAAGTGAGGGTTTCACACCTAAAGGTGCTTCAGTGAGCTTTAGTCAGATTCAGGCCCTGAGTTGTACTTTTTGACGTTAGACATCGCTAACACAGTTTAGCATAAAAATATATACCACTGCCTATCGCTATTCCAAGAGGCCAGCCGGGCGCCTTATTTATGGAATGGCACAATCTGGAGCAAAGGGTGGGCTAACGTCATGGAGAATGAAGTTAGCCGGGTGGGGTTGAAGGTATGGGAGAAGGGGGTTTTGCACCAAAAAATTACGTTAGGCTAGTTAGAGTAAAAAAAGATGTCTCTAACCAGCCTAACATCATTTCTTGACGCAAAACCTACCATACCACATGACTCCTGTCTTATAAAAGACAGTAGTCATGCCCACCACCCCAATGGCCAACACAGGGGACAAGTGTCCCCTGGGCATGGTCATTGCACCCAGTGCCATGTATGGGGGCCCATTTTAGGGCCCCTAATGGCACTTTAAAAAAAATCCAAAAATACTCAACTTACCTATACTTACCTGGGATGGGGTCCCCCATCCTCCACTGTCCCACTGGTGAGGGTGGGGGTGTCCATGGGGCCTGGGGAGGGCACCTGTGGACTTATTCCATGATGTTCCACCCTGGGAATAGGCACACAGGTCCCCTAACGCCTGCCCTGACCCAGGCGTTAAATAATGGCACTAAGCAAGCTTGCACCATTATTTAAGCCCACCTCCACCATTTTTGCAAGGGAGGATAAATAGGGCGCATGGGCCTTAGACTCATTTTTTGCCCATGAACGCCTACTTTGCATCTCATTGATGCAAGGTAGTTTTCCACAGACAAAAAGTGACTTTAACTCCAATATTTTGGTGGGTCTAGCATCAAAATACAAATATAGAGTTACGTTTGCGCTGAAATAGCGTAAACAAATTACGGTATTTTAGCGCAAACGGAGTATAAATATACCCCTCAGTGTCTAAAGAGACTGGCCTGTCCATAAGTTATTATTATGTACAGAGAGCAATGACCAACCACATCAAAGGCTTCCTTGTGCGATTACCAACAAGAATCAGCTAGCTGCAAAAGATTCAGCACATGCAACACAGTATGTAGCTGAGGCTTCGTCACCTATGGACACGTGGGTTTCTGGGGGGAGTGGGCTCTCTCAGTAAACAGATGTACACAGGAAGAAAACTGTGTGTAGTAGGGACTTGGCCACCGATATGGGCTTGAGTGTGAGGCGGGAATGGGCACTTCCTGAAGAGATCTGCATAGGGTGATGTCTGTCCATACTAGAAGCTTTGCCATCGTAGGGGGTTTTAGTGTCTGGAGGGTGTAGGGTCTCCATGAAAAGTTCTTCACAGGGCAAAGTCAGTGCACAGAAGGGGCTTTGCGACCTTAGGTAGCCTGGCTTTCTGGAGGGGTTGGGCTGTCCCTAGAGACTTCGCCACAGAGCAATGACTGTGCATACTGGGGCTGGCCACTTAAGAAGCATGGGTGTTTGGAGGGAATAGGCTCTCCATGCAGAATTCTGCACAGGGCAAAGGCTTACATTAAAAAAATACAGCATCTCAAGGTCAGGGCTCTAGTATTTTATAGGTATACCCTAAGTCTCGCTCCCCTCTCATTAGTGGTAGTTGGTATTCTCCATTCATTACAGGTAACATTCAGGTGAGGCCTCACTTGCAGTCTGGGTCAAAGGAGTCCCATCCCGACACTGTTAGCAAAGTAAAAGTGTTCCAGTAAGGATACTCTGCTCCCTTGGGCCTGCTGGTAGACACTACCAAGTATTTTATGTTCTTGAGGGCTGCTGGAAGTTGAGGAACTTCTTGTGATTGGTTCTATGTCTGCACTTTATGGCCTGAAAATTATCTATAAAGACTCAAAGACATGTTAATATTTAAAAAAAAGTTTTATTGAAACTAGTTTATGACAATCACTTTTAGTAAACATTGCAATGTGTTAATTTCTGAAATATAAATGTTATCATAGTTATTGCTGACATTTTAAGAAAGACAACAGGTCTGCTATATATGTTGATGTGCTGACCCCTTGATAAACTCTATAGGTCTGCATTTTATATTTTACTGTTCGGAACCTTTGACAAAGTCAGTAGGCTTATACTGTAGGATAAAAGCATGTGTCCCATATGTGTTGATGGTCTCTAGGGTCGTAACCTCTTGTTGCCGATACATGTGGTAGAGAGAGTACAATTTGGCCTTCCATCACTATTTTTAGCGTGAATTTTGATAAGTTGAGCAGACGGAAAGCCTTTTTGTTTCAGAAGGACACTGCTTTAACATCTGTTGGAGAGGCCCTTTTTGTGAACTTATTCACCAGATATTTAATGCCCCATATACCCCTTGAATTTTACACTTTTTTTTTTTAAGTGATTGGCTCCGGGTTTGTGAGCACATTCCAGAAAGCTTTTGGAGAGATCACATCCTTTCTGCACTCTTTAGTTTTCAGTGTTTTTAGAGGGATACCAATTATACTTTTTGTAATAACTGCTATTTTGCTTTAGTTTTTTCCACTGTACAATAAATGTTCCAACACCTAGAGGCCAAAAGCCAATGAATCTGCCACACATCCTGCTGTGGATCGTGAACGTATGCTAAAGGACTTTGGATAATCTCTGCTCCAGTAATTAATTTTGAATTGTTCTTTGTCATTTTGACCAGTTTGGTTACAATGTGTACAGCCTGTGTTTCACTCTCTGTTGTGCACACATGACTGTGCACTGGACCTTTGCCTGGCTACACAATTGGTTTAACCTGTAGACATTAATCTGCACATGAGGTAATTGAGGACCCACCTTCAGTGTTGTCTACTGAAGATGCCTTTGCTGCTTGATGCGAATTATGAGCCTTTTCTTCCAGTTCATATGGGTGCTTCAGCTCCTGGACTCCTGGAATCTGGCTTTAGGCATGATGATACACAGTTTGCTGTCTTGCCTTCAGCACCAGCTGATTTGGCTAGGTTTGACCTTTTCTGTTTTTTGGAATTTGCTACCCAAACCTCCTTGGATCTGTTGTCTGCAGTTGCAGGTTCCTTTCTGGACCCCATAGAATTTGGGCATGGACATATAAACATAAGTTATGATTTGGACCCATTTTGTTTCAATTCAGTTGTTTTTATTAGTTTCCTTGGATTTTAATTTGCATATTTTTTTAGATAGGGGACTTTCATTTGCTTTAATTCTAGAAATGCGTTTTATATTTGATATATTGTCTGGCTCACAAAATAAAACTCACCCAGCAAGCCAAACAAAAAACATATTTCTTATGCACTCCATTCAGCAAAATGAAAATTTTACCAAGTAGAGAGCCACACAAACTACTACTAGGAGTGCATGGTAATTGGCTACTAAGAAAAAAAAAATACAATCTAATTGTTTACAATAATAACATACATTGACGCTCATTCAATTTGGCCTTCATTTGTAGCATTATCTTAGTAGAAAGTAAGCCCAAAGAATAAACTAGAATGCTTATGAAACGTTTCAGATTTACAATATGAAAAACTGAAAGACTCCTTTTTGAGCACATACTAATGGAAACCTATAGACAAATACATAAAGAAAAGAATACATGTTTAGATACATAATTAAGGTTATTAAGGTGTCCCTGATATTTCCAGTCTCGTTAGGTTTATTTGTTGTACTTCTTTTCTATGTAAGGATTAAGGGAAGCCCCCTTCTTGTATTCATTTTCCAATAGTTTTTTGTTCAGTTTATAGTAGCAAAGTAGAAAGTAATTGAGCTCTAGCTGGCCAGTCATTCAGGATTGTATTATATTTTTTGAGGAATTTCACCATGGGAGTGTTTATTGAGTAAGTCCACTTAGGCTGGATTGCAATCCATAGCACCAGTAGAACGTACTACAACACTGCATGAAATTACATAGGTGGGCAGGATGCACAGTGAATTTGATTTGTTTGCTGACTTTTTAATTTAATTTTATTTAATTTTGTGCACGCACTTTACTATTATCAATATGTCATAAAGAATTGATCTGCACTTAGGTAAAATGTATTTTGCACATTCCCTTACTTTTGTAGGTGTTCAATTGTGAAATAATTTTGAAATAATTCACCTGCACACTTGGACTGTTCTGTAGGTGTTGTTCAGCAAACATAAAGTATGTCTTCCATTTTTACATAGGAAGGGCTTATGTCAGCACATAAATACTGCATTACTGACTATGTTTCCTCTAATGTGATCAAGTCCCTGTTTGGCAGAAGCAGGTCATTTTTTATTGACATCTTTCATAATAAAACATGGAGCAGTCTCAGGGTGTCTGCGTCCAGCTATTAATTTGGTGTGGCAGGACTAAGCATCCTTTATTTCAACGGATCTCCAAAACTTCTGTATGGATACCACGTAATTGAGACATTGTGGCATTTTGGCACCTTGTGTTCTGTTTGGAGGAAGATGATTGTGAAGCCCTCCGCATGCTTGGGAATATTCTGAAGGAAGAGCACAGGGTCGGAGGACACACAGTGACTAGTGTGCCCCTAAGGTAAGAGCAGCACATTGTGGGAGAGGGATGATCACAGACAAATTTGCTGAGTGGGATGACTACATCCATGAGGTTATTGGTACTTACCATATATCTACACATGTCGACTGACATGGAAAAGGAGCGAGAGGAGAGAGCAAAGAAAATATTTGACTGTGCAGTAGATACAATTGAGGGACCTAATGGCTGTATGATTTGCAGTGAAAGTAAAGATGATATACACACCAAATTCAAAAGACTTGATAAAGTCTCCTCAACAGAGGTAAAGTGGTGGGAGAGCAAGTCACTTCAGCGCTATGTAGAGGTGGGAAGAATACCAAGTGGGTTGCGCTTTTTAGTTGCACTCAGTTTTGAAAATCTGCACCCTGAAATGTTAAAGGAGTGGGGGCAACACAACACTGAAGCTTCCATGCGCTTAGTGCACATACTAATTCAATATGCTGACATTGACAGGCAAGCTGTGCTGCAAATAATTGAGGCATTAAACAAAGAACTGGTGCAGGAAGAGGACCAAGACTTCGTCAATGAATTTATAGATCGCATGAAACCTAGGCTGAAGAAACAGAAGGAAATCATCATTAATAGAAAGACACTAGAATTCAGATGTGACAAAATTGATAATGAGAAAGGCCAAATACTTACTTTTGCACAAAGGTTGGATAATTTTGGGAGGCAAAGACTGTCCGCTAGTAATCGCCAAAGACAAGAGCAATGTCACAGTTTGGCTTCTTCTTTAGTTAGTTCAGAAGTCTAAATGGATCCAGAAGACTTGACAGGTCAAATAAGTAAGCAATTTGGTGCATCAGTAATAAATGAATTGCATTTTTTATGTTTAGACAGGACTCACAACCTGCGCTCCAGACAGAAAGATCAATTAAACAAACCAGAAAGAGCAGAAAAGGATGTAGGGGCAGGCACCCACAATATCACCAAACAACACAATACATGAAAGACAGAAGCAAGCTTTGCAAGTAAGCATTCATTCTCAATCTATAGTGAACCCATAGATAATTAAATGTATGAAAAGGAAAACAATTATTTCACTTGGTCCATCATATTGTCCTGAAATTAATTTTGATTATGCCCAGTCTAAACCTGTACACATTTTCAGAAAACCAAAATGCAAAAAAAGTCTATGCCACAAAAGTAGAGTTTAAAAAGCCTGAAAGGAACAGCTGTTCAGGTGTGAACAAGAATTTGCAGGTGTTTGATAAGAAGGTATTGATAGAACACCAAGCTCTTGAAAATGAACTACTTGGTATCCAGGATGAAGGAACAGAAGTAACTATCATATTTAGAAATAAGTTTGTGGTTGACCAGGAAGCGGTAACACCATTTAAACCACCTTCAACATTTATTCCTAGTCTTGCTACAGATGGCTTAGATCTGTCTGCACAATTTGTCCCCCAGGATATTGAGAACATCTATAGTACCAAGAGGAAACAAAGGCCTCTGTGCTTTGTGGCCAATAGAACTGCCTAAGGTAATGTCATAAGGAAAGACCAATCTAATGCACAACTGGGTTGAGAAATGCTGATACAGACGGGAACATTGTTTTGTGGCCACTCACAATGTATATGGAGGAAGCTATTCGTTAAATTGGGGACAGAGGTTGTTGTGAACAAACCACAATTTTTAAGGGCAGACAGATCAATCAGGCTTTTCACAGTGAGCTTTTGGTATAGCATAATAGTGAGCTGCTTGCACAAGATGAATACCTGTACCTTAGAAATGATAATGCTAACTTGCCCATACTTTATTAGTTGCCAAAAATACATAAAATGCTGAGAAGCCTCTGGTTCATTCCACATCAGCTAATTAAAGCCTAGAGCATTTTAAATACTTCAAAATGTGTTGATTTTTTTCTACAGGTTTTTGTAAAGAATGTATCCTCATATATTTGTGATACAGGGAATCTTTTTCAGAGAGTGTTAGATGTTCCATGGGGTGATGGTTATATTCTCATTGCTATGAAATTCACTTCACTATATATTGATCATCATATTCACTTGAATGCAATGGAGTGTTTTTTGCGTGAGAGACCAATGTCATTGCTCACATATGCTCAAATGCTGATAAAGATAGTTCAGTGGTGCCTTGAAAATAACTATTTATTGTTTAACGACCAGGTGTACAGGCAATTAATGAGAACAGAAATGGACACTGCTTCACCCCCAGCTGTACTAATTTGCATATGGGCTGATGGGAGGAGCAGGTGATCAGGACTGATTTCTCGGAAAAATGGCAGAGCAACATCATCCTTTGGACCAGGTTTATAGATGACATGTTTATAATCTGGAAGGAGTCCAAAGAAAGTGCTAGCTTGTTTATAGAGAAGTTTAATGTAAATGTGTTGAATCTACATTTCATTGGCACCATTAATGAGACAGATGTGTTCTTTCTTGATCTGGGAATTTGTGTAAAGGATCACAAATTGAAAGCAGAATGTATAGAAAACCCACTGGAGGTAATACAGTCCTTCACAGAAATAGCTTACATCCAGCCACTTTGAAGAACAGTATCCCATATGGTGATGCACTTTGCGCCCACAGACACTGTAGAGAGGATACGGAAACCAGAGTACCTTTAGATTAGATAGCTCAGAGATTTCATGAGATGGGTACAAGGAGGAAGTCATTCAAAACTCCTGTGCTACAGCTGGAAAATTAAATAGAGAGCAATTTCTGTTTAGGAAGCTCAAACATAAAGGTGTAGAGATCAGACATACAAGACTCATTGTCCAGTACAGTTTAGAACAAGTTGCCATTAGAAAAAATCTCAACAAGGACTGGCCTTTGGTCATGATTGACTTCATAATAGGTTCTACTCTACCTCCCAAATTAAGATATAAATTTAAAAGAGCAAGATCGATGAAGGATGCCCTGGTCAAGTTGTACCAAACTGACAGCAAAACAGCTGGCTAAAAATAAGTAAAGGATTTCACAAGTACCCTCTACGTAAAGCATGTGAGTTTGGGGTGAATAGAACACACTTTAGACCACCTCTGGAAGGACCCCCACAGCAGAACAAAGAGGTTCATTCAGGCAAAACTGAATTTGTTGTATATGTATTGAAGTGCCTGCATGGATTACAATATATAAGATGCACCACAAATCCTGTGCATAAACAGATCTTTAAACATGTAAGGGCCATAAAACACCATGATCGAACAAATCGGGTGGTCAGACATTTTGGGGTTGTTCATGCCAATCAAGGCTTCCGCCTAAAATTCTATGTCATTGATTCTGTTGTAAAAAAACTTAAAGGGAGGTGACAGGGAACAAGAGTTGAGAAGGAGGGAGTCAAGGTGTATTTTGAGGATTGACTCCAAGTGGCCCAGTTGTCTTAATTTTAAAGAGTAGCTGTAGACCTATTTATAGGCTTGATTAAGGTGTCCCTGCTGATTTCAGTCTTGTTAGGATTATTTATTGTACTTCTTTTCTATGTATTTATTTCTATTAGATTTTTTAGTTCAATTTATGGTACCAAATTTCAAAGTAATTCAGCTCTAGCTGGACATTCAATTAGGATTCTATACATTTTTTTGAGGAATTTAATCATGGGAGTCTTTATTACAAAAGCCCACTTGGGCTACATGTCAATGCATAGCACCAGTAGCATACACCTCAACACTGCCACAAACTGGAAGCGTTGGCAGAATAACCAGTTGAATTGAATTGGTTTGCTGGCTTTTAAATTTTATTTTATTTATATGTGTGCACTTGGTTTAATGTTATTCATGGTGAAATTGATCCGGTTGCTGGGGGGACACGGACGCCTCTCCCAGCTCGGCCCGCCCTCATTTCCTCAACAAAAAGGCGCGCCCCTCGCGGGACGCTGTGAAATTGATCCGGTTGCCGGGGGGGACACGGACGCCTCTCCCAGCTCGGCCCGCCCTCATTTCCTCAACAAAAAGGCACGCCTCTTGCGGGACGCTGTGAAATTGATCCGGTTGCCGGGGGGACACAGATGCCTCTGCCAGCTCCGGCCCGCCCTCATTTCCTCAACAAAAAGGCGCGACCCTCGCTGGACGCTTTGAGATTTGATCCGGTTGCCGGGGGGACACAGACGCCTCTCCCAGCCCGGCCCGCCCTCATTTCCTCAACAAAAAAGGCGTGCCCCTCACGGAACGCTGTGAAACTGATCCGGTTGCCGGGGGGACACGGACGCCTCTCCCAGCTCGGCCCGCCCTCATTTCCTCAACAAAAAGGCGCACCCCTCGCAGGACGCGGAACGCATGTGGGCGCGCGCCTGGGTGAGGACCGGGCCTAGACGGGCCCGTCTACGCCCGTCTTTGGCCGACTGAGGCTGGGCTGGGCCCACATTGTTTCATTGCTGACTCATTCACCAAGTAAGACTTAAAATATTTTACATCTTGTCTGGTATTGTGTAGTTGTTACTTTCTCCGGCTACATGGGGAAGAGGAAAGCTGTTGATCTTCTGAATCCTTTGACCAATTGCAAAAAGCAGAAAAAGCGCTCTATCAAACTAGCTCCTAAGACCAAAGGAAGCAGCCACAAAACGTTTGAGGAGATTGACCAGTTATTTGAAGAGGTGGAGGCGATTTTAAATTGTACAGTGGGCAACAATGGAGCCCCGCCTCCAAAAAATGCTTTAGTTCACCCTGAGAGGATCCAAGATTTCTTTAAAAAAAAGATGAAGGAACAAGTCGCAGATCCTGCTTTGACTAATAGCGGAGTGGTCCCACAAACAACCTATAATACTACTCCTTTCCCTTCCAAAGGTTTAACAACTACAGCCAGCGATCCCTTATCTAGAAGTGGGTCCCTCCAAGTGGATGCGGAGGGAAGTACACCTACTCCAGCTATTCCATTGAGCCCTGTGATAAAACTGGTTCCAAATATACTCTGTGGGAATCGGTTCAAAGTCCTAGCTGAAGAGGATGAAACACCTAGTGCTCTCGAACCCCCTGCAGTTGACCTCAATAAAGAGGATACCCCTTGTTCTTTCGTTCCCATCTCTGCTCCTCCCTTGGAGTATCTCCCCACTGAGCCTAATGTTTCCTTCGTTCTCCAGAGAGTGGATGACGTTAGGTCCCTGGTGTTGCAATTGGCAAAAATTCTGCAGGAAAGGCCAGTGTGTGAATACAAATGCTACTCAAGAGATGAAGGGGCGAAGGGTGGACATATAGCAATTGACTCAATTTCATCCACTTGGCCTGCACAAGGGGGTCAAGCTGTCGACTACCAAAGAAAAAAGGCACATAGGGTTGGCCCAGACGTGAATTTATTATGCCCTGTAGACAATCCCACACATGAGCAGTCCGGCAACAAAAATGTATTTTGAGGGGCCACTACGACAATCCATCTTGCCCCCAATGGCCGCTCCCGAGATTCTTCAAACTATTTGTCAACTAAGAGGTGTAAAGTGTCTGACAATTTACCATGTAAGGGGGTCCGTGTTCCTTTTAATGTTAGCAGGCTACTCGCACCCATATTCCCCTCTGATTCCACTTGTGATACTCCCTCTCAGAGAGCCCCCTGCGGCTCAGTTACACTGCCAAATGTTCAAGGCCCCCAGTATGGGTCCAACACTCTTTTCCTGATTCATGTCCCGAAGCTGCTACCGGGGCTTATTGAGGACCATGAGTCTAGGGTCAACAAGGTTACTCTCTGGCTACGACACCAACGGAACTTCTTATCGGTTATACGCACGGATATTTTCAAAGTTAATTGGTGGAGCCCCCAGGGCTGAACCACGACGTAATCTCAATGGAGTTCCATGACAGAACTTTGGTCGAGAGCCTCATTACATTTAAAGAACGTGCCCACCTTCTTATGGAATGAAGGAAGGGTGGTACTACCCTAGAGACAGTATTACAGGAAGAAGATCAGGATCCAGTTAATAGTCACTTATGCTGCAATGTTACAAGAGATCAACTAGGGTGTGGTGATTCCATTCAGATCAATCCTGTATGACTAGCCACAGCTCAGGAAGCAACCTCAGGGGACAATCCATAGGAATCCTTCTTGACAGATTTCGAAGGATCTACCACTAATGAGTTAATTCCAGAGAAGACCGATTCTCAGTCACCTAGTGCTGTCTCTGAGAGAAAAGGCTTATCTATTATGACATGGAACTTAGCCGGCCTTGGGAGGAAATTAGATGATACTGACTGGTGTTCATATATAAACACCCAAGATATATGCCTTTTTTAAGAAACGTGGGCTGAGGAGAAGATCACTATAGATGGGTTTCTTTCCTTCAACTTGGCTGCCCAACCATCTGCAAAGGCGACAGGTCGAGCAAAAGGGGGTCTCCTGATGTTATTAAACAAATATGTGCAATGTGAATACAAGATTTAAAAATTTGAATGTCCAGATCTGATGGGTTTACAAATTACATTTCAACAGAGTTTTATTGTAATTTTTATCAATACCTATGCCCGATCTGTACCTCGAGGAGTAGAATCTCAGATTTTAAACCAGTTGCTTGATTTTTTAGATACTCTACAACCAACATCTTATTTGATAATAGCCGGGGACGTAAATTGCACCTTTGAACCCTCTGTGTTATTAACTGGCCTCACAGAGGAAGAAGATCAAACATGGGGGATCGCACAGCTGACCAGTGATTGTTTCTGTCCTCACTCTTGTGCTGCCACTCAGTTGGCTTCTCTTTGTTTGAAGCATGGTCTTAGGGCCTGTAATCGTCGTATGCTCTCTGACTTGGACAACGCACCCACTTTTAGACGAGGTACATCTACAAGTGTAATCAACAATTTTTTAGTGAATGAGAGATTGTGGCCCCTGTTGAGAGATATGAAGGTGGATGTTAGATGTGAAAGTGATCACTATCCCTTGTTACTTTCCATATCAGGGGATGTTTTTGGCAGAACCTTGAATTATCAAGTTACTATGGTCCCCACTCCCACCTTGAATAACTTATCCATGAAGGTCAGGTGGCCGAAGGTGCTCTCGCATCCTTACTTGTTACGTGAGATCTAACTAGCTTTTATAGATAACTTGGCCCCATTCCATGACTGTGATTTTAATGATATCCCACTTTTATGTATACACAAAAATATGGTCACCAGATTGCAAAGTATTTTTTATAGGAAGATCGGAGCAAGACAGCAAGGAGGTACCTCACCCACCAATTCATGGTTTGATGTATCCTGCCATAGGGCCAAGACAGGACTAAAAAATGCCATTATGGAAGGGATCCCAGGGGAAATGCAACTAGCTAGACGTGCTTCTAAGGAATCCACCACTCGAGCGAAAAAATCCTGGAGAGAAACAACTTGGCAGGAGTTGCTGGACGGTACACAATCCAACAATAATAAGTTGTTCTGGGAACTGTTGTGTAAGCGAGGGAAAGAGGGTAGGACTAGCCTAAGGAATCATATACAGCCTGAAAGATGGGTTGAACACTTCTCAAGCCTTTATGATAAAATTGACACCCCTGTGACCCCCGTCAGCCGGGAATTGGGGAGTAATCCTCCCTCCACCCCGGATGTGGTTCCCGGCTTCGCTTCCATAGAAGGGGGTCCACAGACCTTTAAGGTCCACATTTGTTTTTCCATTGAAGAAACTGATGAGGCCATCCGCTCGCTAAAATCTGGAAAAGCTCCAGGTCCAGATTAAATTCCAGGGGATCTGTACACTTCCGAGCCAGCAATTTGGACCTGGTACATTAATGCACTCTCCAACAAAATTAATGAAAGGGGGCAGATCCCCCTGACATGGAAGGGTGCTGAAATTATTCCCATCTACAAAAAGGGTAATGCAAACCTCCCAGCAAACTATAGGCCGATTAGTCTCATAGACAATCTCCAAAAAGTTTTCGCCAAGCAACTTCTAGGCAGATTAACTAATTGGGCCACGGATCATCAGATCCTCTCTCCTCTCCAAGCAGGGTTTCGATCTAGGATCAGTACAATGGATCAGGTCTTTAGGCTGGCCGTGCTGTACTGGAAATATACAGCTCTGACAAAACAACCCCTATATATTGCCTTTGTTGACTTGAGATCAGCCTTCGACCTGGTTCCAAGGGAGAAGTTATGGGAGGTGCTATATAAAATAGGGACTCCAGCCAACATAATCCAACTCTTGAAGAGACTGCACGAAGATACATATGCGCAAGTGAGATGGGGCAACCTAGGCGAACTAACAGATAAAATCCCCATAAATAGGGGTGTCCGCCAGGGCTGTGTGTTGGCACCGTTTTTATTCTCTATTTTTATTAATGAGGTGGTACACGTTTTAATGGCATGCCAAAATGATGCTCCCACCCTGTGTGTTCAGAAAATTCCGATTCTTCTTTTTACAGATGACTCCCTTCTTATTTCCAAATCCCCTATGGGCCTAAAAATTCTTATTAATAGACTTAATTATTTTTGCCGAGATTACGGCTTAGAGTTGAATCACAAGAAAACCAAGTTAATGACACTCCGTTCTGGAATGCGGAAGAAATGCACCATCCGCTTAGAAGGCGATCTTTTGGATAAGGTCTGTTCCATTGACTATTTGGGTGAAAGGCTCACTGATAATTTGCACTGGGCAGAACAGGTCAATAAAAGTGTTGGCTGTTTGCAGCATGGTGCAACATCTATCCTGCATTTTTTTCGGGGTACAACATCAAAAACTGTCTCCCCGGCAATTAAGATCTATATTGCCAGAGCTGAGGGTGCTGCTGTTTACTATGCGGAGGTCTGGGGCTTTTCTGACTGCAATAGGTTAACTTTTGGAGAGAATAGCTTTGCGAGGGCTCTATGTGCTTGCCCTACAAGCACTCCGCTGATTCCATTGTTTTCAGATCTGGGCTTGAGACGGATAGCCGACCTAATCACTTTAAGACCACTTTTATACTGGGTAAGGCTATAGACCGTTCCAGAACTGGATGTTTATAAGACCTCACTTTTAGATCTGCTAAAGTGCCCTAATTCAACCTCTATTCCCTGGGTAAAACATGTATCTAGATGGTTTAGCAACCTGGGCCTTGGAGATTTTTGGGAAAATCCCCACAAACTAGAGAAAGCCCACTCCAAAGTGCTGAAGCGCGTATACTGGTCTTATATATGGAATGACTACATTACTCGCAGATCTCATGGTTGTTTAACAAATCTCTTCATAGATCTTAAATGGTACCCACAATTTGAACCATATCTAGACATCATACCCGACATCTTAGGCAAAAGTTTATATGCCAGATTCCGCTTTGGGTCGTTGCCGCTGAAGTCGTTGGTGTGTAGATGGGGTACAAAAACAGCAACCGATATATGTCCTATATGTGGCACAACATCTGAAACAGTTTAACATTTTATGTTTTTTTGCCCCGCTTATTCTTCCCCCAGGTCTAAGTGGATTTGTAACACTTGCTGGGAAATGGGAATAAGAGATTGTGCCTGTGCTCTGAGAATTTTAAAAACTCATCATTCTACAGTTTTAATACATGCTGTTAGCAAGTATTTGCTAGCAGGATGGCGCATAAGCAACCCTGTTCTCAGCAAAGTGTTTCAATTTTGAGTGGACAAGCTTTCTTTTAACTGTCGTAGCAGGGTTCAGTCGTTCTATTGTGTACTGTTAACATGGTTTTACTGAATTGTATTTTATACCTCTCAGATGTTATTATTTATTGTATATTCGCTTTGATGATCTATTGATCGAATAAAGCTTGTGTTCAACAAAAAAAATAAATATATATTCATATACTATAATGAACTGATATGCACTTAGGTAAGATTTATTTTGCACATTTGTATACTTCTGTAGATGATCTTAGCAACACAGTTTTGTTTTTGTGTACATTAAGATAACGCGGACGCTAGCGTGGAATATACATTACTGGTGATTCTATTGTTTTACCAGAGCTGGTAATCAATTATTGAGTAAGCTTACTTAGTCAAGTTTACAATCCACTGCACCAGTAGCATGCACCATAGCATGGCAGCAAACTTTAAGCATGGGCAGGATACCCAGTGAATTTGATTTGTTTGCTGACTTTTTAATTTAATTTAATTTAATTTTATGCACTCACTTTAATGTTATCAATATGTTATAAAGAATTTATATGCACTTAGATAAAATTATTTTTGCACATTTGCATACTTTTGTAGGTGTTCAATGTCTGTTTTTATATACATTGAGATAATGTGAATACGAGTGCAAAAGTGCATTACTGGTAATTCAATTTTGTTGCCAAAACTGTTAATAAAGTTATGAATTTTTGCACAAGGTTTACAATGTCACTGATCTAGATTGAATTGGTGAAATATAATTTTGAAAGAATATGCACTGTTCTGTAGGAGGTGTTTGGCAAACATAGAGTATGTTTCCATGTTTATAAAGAAAGCGTGTACGTCAGCACGTAAATACTGCATTACTGAAGCTGTTTCTTGTAAGGTGATTAAGGTCTCATTTGGCTTAAATACATCATTCTCATTAACATCTTTTGTAATAAAACATGGAGCAATCTTGAGGTGTCAGCTTCCAGCTATTAATTTGGTGTGGCAAGACTAAGAATTCTCTAGCTACATAAGTTTACTTTGCATGCTCTCTCGCTCACAAAAAACTGTGCCCAACAAACCAAACAGATCATCTTCCTTATGTACTCCTATGCAACAAAATGGAAAAGCGACCTAGAAGTGAGCTACATAAACTACTATATGGAGGATATAAAAATTAGCCATTAGGAAAAAAATACATAGTTTTAATTTTTATAACAACAAATATTGGCTTGCATTCACTTTGGGTTCCATATGCAGCAAAAATCAAGGCAATTTTTTGTGCCATAATTTACTAAGGGTGAGAGGATGCCCAAAAAAAGCGAGCACTGGAAGAAAACCAAACAAAATGTTGCCATTGCCTGAGCCACAATCTGAGATTGGTGGTGGCAATCTTTCAGGAGATTAATTTGAAAAATAGGGGGAAGGAGCTCCATTTAGGCTTTTTCACAAATGCATGCAATCCTCTTAGGGCAATGTGTGCCGCACATAATATTTGTGAATGTTTCTGTTCTCTGTGTTTTCTTTGTAGGTACTCAAAAGGAGTCTTCCCGCTACTGGGAAAAAAAAGTGAGCTCGTGACAACGATATAACACATGAATTAGTGAGAATGCAAAAGTTAGAGAAGGTCCTTAAGAATGCCACTTTGACCCTTTTGGGCGGTCAGATTGGTTAAAATATGTGGACCTAATATTTAGATGTAGGAGTGGATTGAATCTCCATACACATCTTGAACTGTTTTTAATTGTGTCAAAAGGTACCATTAATAAAGCACACTGAGAAGTGGGTGCCCAACAGACAATTTTAACTCACCTTATTTGTTTATTCACTGATCACTCTCTATGTGCATGGAGCATTGAGAACCACCTGCTCTGCTGTTCTAAGGCATCATAACACATATGCTGGGCACCTTGGATGGGATGAATCATGCCACCAACTAGGTAGGTGGGTGAGAGGTCTTTTTAAGCACCAAAACGAGTTCTGAGATACACTAGGAATTAAAAGAATTTTGAGATGGTGTTATACTGATAATTGTTGTGTTGGCTATTATTTGCATTTGGGAAGGTGGGCGGATGTTCATTTCTTCTCACTCTCTCCTATGCTGGTCAGATATTATGATAACCAATAAACAAATACATAACAAATACAAAAGCTAAAAAGAAAGAAATCATATTAAATCTGATTGCCACTCTGTAGTTATAGTTATTATTCCCAAAGACATGAATTGAATTCTAAAGATACTAACTCCCTAAAAGCTTTCTATTCATTTGATGAATCATCACAAAACTTAATAGACCTATAGCATTTTCAACATTTTGAGAAGATGTAAATTTTTGTGGTGAAAGTATAAGGATGTGCACAGATAAAAGGGGGCCCCAAAACATGGTTTTCCACCAATGCATTTTCCATATATGAGGTAGTGTGAAAATGGCTTAATAGAGTGCCATGAAATTTGTGAGGATTATACATTATGGTGCAGAGATTATGCTTTTTGGCTACTGTAATTAAGTAAGGCAAGCATTTTCCAAGTTATAAGGCAATCAAACTTAGTGACATAGGTGAATGTGGTACACAATGTTGTGAAAGTACTGCGGTACATAGTTGTAGACTTATTTATAAATATATAAAAATATATAAAGACATTTCCCCACTATTACCACTTTAATAAAGTGGTATTAAGTAGGGGCTTTCTGGTTACTTATATCTAAGGTCCTAGCTCTGAAAATAGCCAAAGTGAACTAAAAACAATATGGCTGCCTTTTCATTCAGGAAACAGCCATTACCCAATTATATATTAGCTTTTCATTGTCATATACCACAGTACACTGGAAAGTTATACGAGTACTCCATGGCACAAAATATAACTAAGGCCTAGCTGTATTTATTGGATTGCAGTACCCTTGCGTCATAGTGTTGCATGGGCAATGCAATACTTAAGTCAGTTTTACAAAGGAATGCATGGTTACCATTTGTGGCCTTGCATTGATTGGTAAATCTGGAGAAATGCATGGGGGCACAATTTGCTCTTTTGGATTTCTCTGCACACTATAATCTACAATGCTGCTACATTTCACATACAGCAGTATGCCACTGTAGCCACTCCACTATAACCTAACCCACTCTATGCCACCCTACTGTATGCCTCTCCACTGTAAAGACTCCACTTAATGCTACTCCACTATACGCTATTCTACTCTACGCCATTTTATTGTATGTCACTTCACTCTACTAATTTTACTGTATCCAACTCCAGTCCACAACATTCCACTGTACGCTATTCCACTGTATGCCTATCCAGTATGGGCTACTCCACTCTGCGTGACTCCAGGGTCTGGCACTCCACTCTACGCCACTTCATTCTACGCTATTCAATTGTATCCCCCTCCAATATTCAGCACTCCATTGTACGCTCTTACATTCTACTCCATGCCACTGTACTCCAGTCTACACCACTCCGTTATACTTCACTCCACTGTACAGTACTCCACTATACAATATTACACTCTATGTCACTCCACTGTACAACACTCTGCTCTGTGCTCCTCCACTCTACACTCTTACACTTTACACAACTCCACTCAATTCCAGTCCACTTTACGCTATTACAGTGTATGCAACTCCACTCTATGCCGCTTCAGTGTGTCGCGTGGGCTCTCATTATTCTAAATGAGACTACTGGATTTCTAGGCAGCAGGATCTATAACGGTGTGGGGGACTGAGTCTGACCCACGTGTAAAGAACTCTGTCACCCTAAATCCGTTTTTTGCTCCGGCTAACTAGCAGTGCCTCATTTCTCCCATGTGAGAGGAATGATTCGGCAGTCGAGCGCATGACATCTTTGGAACTTCTCAGGGAAGTCGTGGTTACTCAGATCCAAACCAACTCTCTTATTTCCAATATGATCTCATATACAAATGACAAAGACAGTGTAAGTTTTATATAATGTTTTAATAAAACGACTGTATTTTAGATATTAAGGCGTGAGCCGCAATAACCAGAACGATACAACACAGTAGGATTGAAATAGTCACCAGGAGAGTAAAACATAAGAACAAAGCTATCATATTGTCTAACAGTTTCTACTCTCCCTCTGCTTGTTCTATTTAGAGCACAGCATGTTAAGCTTCTAGCTTGCCTATTAGAATCACTGTGGAGACATCAGCCCTCATACCTGAGCAAAGACCTGTGATCTTGGTTCAGCATCTGCAACAAGGCAGTCAGCGTCTAGTTGTGGTTCCCTGGTCGGAATCTCCCTCTTGCGTGTATTGGGACAAGGAAGTGATTTTATAACTAACATGTCATCGTGATCACAAAATGTCCCTACGCAGGAATGCCAAGTCTAAACTCCTACCACGTCTATCGGCAATGTACCAGACTGTATCCTTGACTGAAGTACAGAGTAAATATGTTATGGAGAACTCCAGTGCTGAAGTAGGCAAAACACTGTGATATGAATAAAAAACAACACCGTAGAACTGGCTATTTGAAAAATAACAGTACGAAGCCTAATAAAAAGCATGTAGAGCAAAGTGAATAGAGGCTCTAAGCTGTCAGCAAATGAATAAAAGATATTCAGGGCAAAGTGCACAAAGGCCTAAAGCCTGAAGCTAAAGCGCAATGAATATGTAAAACTAACCACACTACACCCTCCCCTTGTCGGTAGCACGTGGTTCCAATAATATAAAAGGATGCCCCAAATATAAACAATATCTAAAACAATTATTTTGACAAGGTGAGAAGACAACAAAGTCATAAACTTAGGTAACATGTGATCATAAAGCCAAATTCAATATAGTGTCAATTTCGTAAAAAATCCAATCATCAGACAGAAGCAATAGAACGCAGGAGTTCCTCCACTTCGATATATGTCAATATCGGAAGATCCACGCCACAAAGTACCATGGAGCAGGTGTGATCCAAAGCCCCAAAACCATTCAGGGCGGCACCCCGTGCAGGGCCTATGAAAGAGACAATACCATCTTCCTCCAGGAAGGGAATCTCATAAACCGCCTCACGAAGCAAGCGCATCCATAGTGCACAAGTCTGGGAATGAGCCCTAATCGGGAACATCAACAGATCAGTATCGACCATTGGAGGGCGCTGCAGTGAAACACACAGAGCCAGTGCATGTTCAAATGAGCACCAAAGGCATCGAAACACGGGTTTCACACAATCCAAAACCGGTCTGAATGACAGAGACCAGTCACACTCCAAATGTCCCAGGAGTGTTACTCCAAAATGCTGCATCATGCGTTCACGACACAGCTGCGCTGACGGGAGCAGCAACACAGGATCTCGTTGTGATGGGACAGCCATTGCGAAAAATAGCAACAACAGCAAGACTCCAGCCAATAAAGCCAAAGTAATCGGGAAACCCCCAAAAATGCTTGCGAAAAAAGAATGTATAGCCGAAGGTATCAAACCGAATATGGAAGAGAAGGTGTGAGCAAAACCAACACCAACGGCTTTGAAAAAATGTGCAATACCAGCAGTGCTGGATGCATTAAATATACGCCCCACAAGTTCACCGAAGTGATTTGGAAAGTTAGTATTCAAAAGGGACTGTATCTCCGCCGATGACCTTGCCACCTGAAGTGCGTAGGTCTCGCTAGCAGATGTAAGGGCCACATGCTTTTGAAACAATAAAGCTTTTAGCCGACTCAACTTGTCGAAATCAACCTTGGAAGTAGCGATATGAGGCCAGATGTCCGCTACCTCCCTAAATTGAGTGGGGGGAAACAACACATTCCCGCAGCACGTAACAGCCTTGTTGACAACAAAGATGTAAACTATTCCGGCACGCATGCCACAGCAGCGTTCGCTGTTAAGAACAATGTAACTGCCGTTAGAAAGCACCTGGAAAGTGTTTTTAATAACCGGGACTGGAACTCCCTTCAGATAACAAGCTAAGTTAGCAATCGAAGCGTTACACGCCCCGTGCAAGGACAGCTGTTTACAAACCATTGAATGGCTGACAGAAGCTTCACATTCGCTGCCGCTAAGAAAAACCTCCTTCAAACCATTAACACATCTGTACTGAAAGGGAAGCTCCCACACCTCGTGTATGTAACTGTCTCCCAATAGTTCATATCTACCCACCGGAATGTGCTTCAAACAAGAAGTAAATTGCAAAGTGGAGATAGGCAAATTAATAACCCCATGAATCAACCACTCAGCTGACGGAATCTCAGCTACCGTGAAAGGCAGTTTCTCTAATTTCTCAATATTTAACATAACATATGTCGCTTCCTTTTTTGCCATCAGTTGTTGTTGACGAGTCAAATTAAAGGAGATAAAGATCTCTCTGGCACGAACGTGCTGCCATGGAACGCGACCCGCCTTCAAGGTCTGAAGAGTCCAACCCAGCTGCATGATGGACCGCGTTTGACTCTGCCCCTGATATAAAGAAGACATGTCCGATTTAATAATGTCAATGGCAGAGGAAACAATGCTGTCAATCGTGTAAACACGGTCAGAAAGGGTATGCATGCCATTATCAACAACAGACAAAGTCTGCATCAGATTTTCCTGATCAATCTGCCTCAACCGGGCTGCAGCCTCTTGTTGGGAAAGCTTCCAAATCTCATTATAAAATTCGTATAAGAACCTTTTCTTCCGTGGTACCTGACAAAAAATCTTGCAAATCAGTATCATTCGACAGTAACTTGAGATGTGACTTAACTGCATCCAGCGTGGATGACTTCAACCATTGCTGACAAAGCTTCCCCACACTGTATGTAGTTATAATATCAGCATGTTCTGGTGATACGTAACGAGGGTCTGCCCTACTAGTCCTGAACCCCCCTGAAGAGGTGACAAAACGTTGATGACACACACTAGTGTCTACAGGCCATAATAACCACCTGCCTGGATGTAACAATGAAGTGTTAAGCGTACCATTCTGGACCCAATGTGTAAAGTCACTAAAAGTAGCATTCACATAGTGCTGCCAATTTTTCAATTTAGAAGGGACAGGTGTACTAGGCAAAGTCAACTCCCTAATTGTCGCTAAGCCCAAACAGCTAGTCTGTTGTACTGTGTCATGCTCTAAATAACGTGTCCCTGCCTTGCATTTGCCAATTTTTCGAACCCCAAACACTTTTCAAGTCAACAGTTTTAAACCAGTATTCATACCCCTCGACAGAAAGTTTAGATACAAACAAATTTGAATACAGTAATTTAGTATTGGTCAATAACATTTACTTATTAGAATACGGTGCAACTTTAAAATAGTAGGACTTAGCATTTCGTTGATCATGCCCAGAAAAATATGCAAATTTATCATAATACGTTTTCGAACTCCCTTGTTGAGGAGTCGAGCAATGTTCCCATTGCACATAATTAAACATGGACTTAGGGCTACTAGCTTTATGAATAAAGTGGTGTCCATAATAGTTGTAGCAAAACATGTCACCATGATTATCTCTAAACTGGTAAGCATCTTCATCGTCATAGACAGTATAATATTGCAAATCCGTTAGCATAGAATCTACTGTCTTCACATCCCAATCATCAGATACAATGCCAGGTATAACAATATCATTCATTGATAACTTGAGGACATACGGTATTTGAATCAATTCAGTGGGACCATATATATCAAACATTACTTTATCCCACACAATCCCATCCGGAATTGGTATTGCAGAAATGTTTACAGTGGACAAGTCTCTTCGAACCATATGAGACGAAAAATGCGTTTTTCACACAGTCTCCACGTGCTCAATGACAGATCGATCAGGAAGAAAATGACAATGTATTATCAGAAAAAAAGTACCCACAAATCCTAACCATAATAAAAGAGTCATCACGGCCAAAAACAGCCAAAAATAGTTCCAAGGAAAAACAAAATATGTGCGTTTAAGCCAACCCAGCAGCCGTCGTGGACAGAAGATATCGAGGACGAGGAGCTGGACACATCATTATCAATGTCGTTGAAGCAGCCAGAAGCAGTTCTAGCAAAAGGTGCAACCGTGAACAAAGAAGCAGATGGAGGCTTTCACCGTGGCACGCTATAAACCACATGTTCAGAAACATCAGTAGAACGTACAGCAAGTTGATCAAAAGATTCCATATTAATCGCCGTCGGTGGAACAATCGCAAGATCATCATCCACCCTCCCCAAGCTCGGAGAGGAAACAGTGTCGGTGAAAATCACCTGCAGCGGGACTTCTTCCCCAGTAGTGAGAGGGATTCCGGAACTACTGGGTGTCCCTCTTGGTCTGCTGTGCAGAATCGGCCACATGTTGTAACTTGACATTATCAATGGAAACAAAGCGATTTCCTTTGGCCCCTCGCAGCGGCGGTAAAATCACAGTTCTCGTGCCGCTCACCCCCAACACAGGGACAGGTTCTCAATAAGAAGGACCAAATTCTTTTTTAACTGCGACCTTTTCACGCACAAGATCCCCAATCCTGGGTATCCAACCAGTAGGTGTTACTGGCTCATCCTTAATTCCTGAGGAGGCAGCACTGGCAGAAGAGTTATCTTCACGGATTTGTTGTAAATCCTGCAAAACAGTGACACGATCATTTATGTCAAAGGGCGTATCTGCCGCCTCCACACCAGGACCATCTAGATCAGGAACATACATTTGTGTTCCAAACAGGCACTCATATGAAGTACGACCCCCCAGTGACCTTCTAGGCAAGTTATTAAGTGGTCTCTGTACTCCATATAGGTGGGCTAGCCAACCACGACCCGTACCTATAACCCTGGCCGTTAAGGATTGCTTTAAATCACAATTTAAATGCTCCACAACAGAATTTCCCTCGGGATGAAATGGAGATGAGAATTGGAGTTGGACCCCCAACGAAGCCATGGTGTCCCTGAATGCCTTAGAGGCAAAAGCAGGGCCCTGGTCCGAATGAAAAGCTGCAACTGCAAATGTATCGACAAAGATGCGCAAATCTTTAATAACAGTTCGAGCGTCAGCCGAGCGTTGTGGCCATACCCACACAAATCTGGAGCACGAATCTACAGCAACCAGTATATATTTGTATGCACTATCTGGTGTCAGCGGACCACAATGATCCAAGTACACACATTGTAATGGTTTATTTGAAATCAGAGGGGGCGTCTGCTGCGGGCGTCTAGCCGACGATGCTTTAATTTGTTGACAAACGTCACAACAAAGGACATATTGCTTCATCTCCTTATAGAGACCAGGCCACCAGTAACGAGCCTGTAAAAGTGAAATCGTGGCAGCCACACCAGCATGTGCAGAAGCCACCCCCTCATGTGCTGCAGAAATTAATCGAGGTCTCTCAATTTTATTGGGAATTTCACGTACACCAATGCCTGGAATTGTAACAGTAGCATTCAGCGCACCATTCAAGCAGTAACTATATTTTGAAGGAAACCTTTTAGGAAAGGGCGTGCCATCAGCCGTAGCCTTTATGGCAGCCGAAATTTCTGTGTCTGGTTTGGAACTCGAACGAGTCACTGTGGCCACAGTGGCGACAGCCACTGCCGATTTCGCGGCTTCATCAGCCAAAGTATTCCCAGCAACGTGTATTCCAACGCGCTGGTGTCCAAGTGTATGCACAACATGGACGTTAGGAAGCTTTTCCTTCAGATCCGCAACCTTACCCCACAACATTTTATGTTTAATGGTGTTGCCTTTAGAATCTCTGAACCCATTCATCTTCCAATAGTGTAGATATTCATTGAAAGACTGAACACAGTAGTAGGAGTCACAGACCAGCAAGGTTAAAGTCACCGGATCCACGTGCTCCAATGTTAACAATAGAGCTTTGAGCTCAGCCAGCTGTGCCGTGCAATCTCCCAACGTTTTAGTATAAGTATGTCGGGGGCAGAACACTTCCCCCTCCATAGTGCCACTCACCACCGCACATGCAGCAGAATATTGTTGTTTAGTCCCAACCGCTGGTTGCGCAGAGCCATCGGTATACATGACCACTTGATGTTGGTCAATAGGCAACGTACCAGCAGGAACAGGGTATTCCATCTCATATTGAAGAAATTCTTGAGTCTGCAGTTTAGGGTCAAATACGTAATCTACATCAGTGGCTGTTAAAGACGTAGCCCATTGTATCCATCGCGGGTGCAAAGCTTTCGAATTTGGAACACTCGCTTTTGTAACTGCCTCTAAGGCCGGAATTGGGGAAACGACAATGATGCGTTGACCCTGGGCCAGCGGTCTTTCTTTAATAACAGCCATCTGCACTGCAGTGAGAATTTTCTCAGTCTGTGCAAAACGTTGTTCTGCAGCAGAATACAAGTGAGACTTGTATGCAATCGGGACTGTCTCCCCTTCATTAAAGGTGACATAAGTAAACCCAACAGCCCCAGGTATCACCCTGATGACTAAATGTGTCTTATTGTCCCGTGTGTGTAAGTGTTTAACTGCTAAGAGATCACTCTGTAACTCTCGTAGTATGTGTGTATGTTCAATCGTCCAAAATCTACTCGAAAAATTCGGGCGAATCAACTCGTATAAGGGTTTTATACGCGTCGCATAATCAGGAATGTAAGTTCTGCCAAAATTCAGAAACCCCAACAATGACTGGAGCTTCCGAACCGTATTACGAGGCTGCAATAAAGCACATTTCTCCCAAAAATGTGGCGCTAAGCTCTTGCCCTCACTCGACAACTCATATCCCAGGAAAATGACGCTGAGGAAGGCAATCTTTGATTTTTTTAAATTAAACTTATAGCCAATATCAGCAAACCCCACAACAATGCGCGATACACGCCTTAGATGTTGCAGAATCTCATCGTCTGTCAGATATATGTCATCAACATATGATAACGCTTCAGGGTCGAACTCATGCAGCATTTCAGTTACACGAGCCGAAAACAGTCCTGGGCTATTCTTATATCCCTGAGGCAAACGACAAAAAAAATTCTGAGAGCCAAACGCACTGAAACAGGTATAGTCCCGACTCTCGGGCGCTATATTCTGGCAGAAAAATCCATTTGAGATATCTAATGTTGTCTTGTACTTCTTACGTACTATATTATTCATAAGCGCTGCGCTATGTGAATTCTGTATTGCATATGTGCGTGTATGACTATTCAAATGTCGGTAATCCACCACTATCCTATATGAATGGTCCGGTTTAACAACCGGAAACAAGGGATTATTCAGCGGCGAGACACAGGGCTCAATTACACCCTGAAACTCCAATTGTGTAAGAATTTTCCTAACCAATGCCCTTGCTTCAAATTTAATAGGATACTGCGGTTGTGGCTGAGGTTCGCCCTTTATCGGAATTACATGATAAGGTGATTGTCTATCCCACCCCACGTTATTTCTATACAGGGCGGGAGCCTGTGCTAGAGCCCATGATTTACTATAGGACTCCGCTAGTTCTCTCGGAAAAAGTGGTGAGAAGGAAGGTGTAATAACCTCCTCCCCAACCGGACAGTCGCGAACAAAGTCAGGTGGCCAATCTTGTTCGGCCAACAGAACATCATATGATTTTACCACATGGTCCCAAAAAATGGCGTTTATAACACGGTCAATGTCCCCTTCCACTCGCAGAGTCACTTCATATACTCTATCAGGATCAGAGACTCGCATGTCCGACGTCTCGACTTGTATGAAGTCATCAGTTGCTTTCACCTCCAGATGCTCTAGAAGACTCCGGCGAACTATTGTGACCTCTGCCGCGCTGTCTAACAGTGCTAATGCCCACGTCTTGTTCGTCAAGAGAACTCTCTTCTTGAGCGGCATGTCTAACTGAGACTGCTGCCACTTTCTTCTTTTTAAATTGCTGTTTTTGTTGCAGCGGTTTCTCTTCTTGTTTAATAGAAACCTCCGCTGAGCGTTGTGAATCCTGTCTCGGTTTCACATACTCCGTCCTCCGCTATGACCGCCCACCTCTCTCACTTCTCTTTTCCGAGGAGTCCTGAAAGGAAAGAGATTGGCGTGTATCAGTATATTGATATCTATCAGGCGTCTTCAAAGTAGCCCTATTCCTGAGATTATACTTATTCTGTGGGGTCTCCGGTTGCGGAGACTGCCCACCATCTTTTTTAGGTGTTTGCTGTTTCTTTTCCCAGCGCTTCTTCGAACCCTCAGGTTGTTGCTGTTTAGCATTATCCTTATTATTTTTACCCTGTAACTGGGGTTTCTGTGGTCTAGCACCTAGGCTATCTCGACCAATACTAGAATATGTTTCTGCTATTATTCTCGGAAGTTCCCGCTCCTGATTAAGCAGCGGAACATCCCGAAGACGCATTCGCACTGCTAGTGCTACTGCCTCTCCTTTGAGATTACTCAAAATAATAGAAGAAACTGTGGCAAAATTGCCCAGCAACTGCATGCCCAAATCTAAGGCAGGGGCAGCCCCATATTCATCTTGAATTTGTTTAAGCACGTCCGGTAAATTAGCTAATGTCGGTGTACCGTGTGCCGTAGTGTAGAGCGCGGCAAATACCGTGCCCCAGGTATTACAAAGGTCCAACGGAGGAACTATCCCATACGGCAAACACATCGTCAAAATTCTATGTTTATCCTGAGGTCCCGTATGGGGAAATAGTGCTTCCAGCGTGTTAATTTTTTGTGCCAGCCAAAATGGAGTCTCCTCACGCTTAGCCGGTACTTTACCCATAACTGAATGTACAGTGGGCGGATTAATACCCGGAACCACAGCCTGTTGGTGCGCTGGAGCAGCACGCGCTGCATTTGTATTGAGTGTCTGCATGACAAACTGAACTAATCGTCTATATGTAGCCGTTAAGTCTGTATATAAACGACGAACTGCAACCACTGCCAATTGAGCAACCGCAAGATGAGGTGTATATGTAGCCAATAAAGGCCAGGTAGGACCATCATTACTCAGCGGACCTAACCTAACTTGTGCTACTGTGTGTGGGAGGGCGCCATCAAGCCAATTATGGTGTTCTTGATAAGATAGAGGTATTTCTAAATAAGCGTAAGCCCTGTATTGTCCAGGGACATTCGCAACAGTGTATTCGTGAAAAGTATTTGTTCCCCCATCCACTGCTGGAAATCCGACCCAAGAATAAAAAAGTTCTGTTCTATAGGCTGCATGGGCGTCCACCACAAAAGTGACTGGACCCCCCTGGACCGTCAGTCCATGTGCCAACAGATGTCCTGTGAGCGGGTGACGCATATTAATTGCAATATTCACTACATCAGGATTCGCCATTTATAAAAAATAGCTCCAGGTCAGAGAAGGCACACCAATAAATCGGGGTTTTCCTTTCAAAGTTCAAGCTTGAACAACCAACCACTAAGCAATAGGAAGCACCTATGCCGTGGCGGCGGAAACCCTCAGCCCCACGGACGTCTCCGTATACGGAACCGAGGAGTCAAAATATATATGAGACCAAGAGAGTCAGTCGGACCTAATCATTAGAGCCAGACCAAACGTTGGTGGCGCCATGTCGCGTGGGCTCTCATTATTCTAAATGAGACTACTGGATTTCTAGGCAGCAGGATCTATAACGGTGTGGGGGACTGAGTCTGACCCACGTGTAAAGAACTCTGTCACCCTAAATCCGGTTTTTGCTCCGGCTAACTAGCAGTGCCTCATTTTTCCCATGTGGGAGGAATGATTCGGCAGCCGAGCGCATGACATCTTTGGAACTTCTCAGGGAAGTCGTGGTTACTCAGATCCAAACCAACTCTCTTATTTCCAATATGATCTCATATACAAATGACAAAGACAGTATAAGTTTTATATAATGTTTTAATAAAACGACTGTATTTTAGATATTAAGGCGTGAGCCGCAATAATAAGAACGATACAACACAGTAGGATTGAAGTAGTCACCAGGAGAGAAAAACATAAGAACAAAGCTATCATATTGTCTAACAGTTTCTACTCTCCCTCTGCTTGTTCTATTTAGAGCACAGCATGTTAAGCTTCTAGCTTTCCTATTAGAATCACTGTGGAGACATCAGCCCTCATACCTGAGCAAAGACCTGTGATCTTGGTTCAGCATCTGCAACGAGGAAGTCAGCGTCTAGTTGTGGTTCCCTGGTCGGAATCTCCCTCTTGCGTGTATTGGGACAAGGAAGTGATTTTATAACTAACATGTCATCGTGATCACAAAATGTCCCTACGCAGGAATGCCAAGTCTAAACTCCTACCACGTCTATCGGCAATGTACCAGACTGTATCCTTGACTGAAGTACAGAGTAAATATGTTATGGAGAACTCCAGTGCTGAAGTAGGCAAAACACTGTGATATGAATAAAAAACAACACCGTAGAACTGGCTATTTGAAAAATAACAGTACAAAGCCTAATAAAAAGCATGTAGAGCAAAGTGCACAGAGGCTCTAAGCTGTCAGCAAATGAATAAAAGATATTCAGGGCAAAGTGCACAAAGGCCTAAAGCCTGAAGCTAAAGCACAATGAATACGTAAAACTAACCACACTACAAGTGTACGCAACTTCACTTTATGCCACTCCGCTATACACTACTCCAGTATGCGCTAATCCACTCTATATCATTCCATTGTATGCCACTCCACTCTATGGCATTGCACTGTGTGCCACTCCACTGAAAGCCACTCTACTCTATGCCACTCCATTCCATATTATTCCATATGGCAGCACTTCACTGTATGCATCACCACTGTATTCTATTACAATCTGCCCTATTCTACTGTACACCACTCCAGTCTACACCACTTCACTGTACACCACTGCACTGAACGCTGCTCCACTATACACTATTCCTTTCTAGGCCACTCTACTGTACAACACTCTACTCTATGTGTTTATGCTGTATGCCGCTCCACTATTTGCTACTATACTCTATTCCATTCCAGTGAACACCTCTCCAATCTACGCCACTCTGTTCTATGCTAGTCCATTGGGCGCCACACAACTTTACACTACTCCAGTATATGCTATTTCACTGTACCCCACTCCACTGCACACTACTCCATTCTACACCACACCACAGTATGCCACTCAACTCTGTTATTCTACTACATGCTATTCCACTCTATGCTATTCTACTCTATGCCACACCGCTGTACTCCACGTCATGCTTTACCACTGTAAGCCACTGCGTTCTGTGCTATTTCACTGTATGCAACTTCAATTATTGCCCCTCTACAATATGGTAATTTACTCTTCCCCACTACACTGTATACCCCTCCACTGTATGCTATTACACTCTACCCCACCCCATAATACACCACTCCAGTCTAACCCACTTCTCTTTACTCCACTGCATTGTACATTACTACACTATGCCCTATTAAACTTTATGCCACTCCACTGTAAGCTCCTACATTATGCGCTACTACACTCAATGCCACTCCACTGTACGCCACTTCAGTTTACACTACTCCACGCTATGCTATTCCATTTTAAGCCACTCCACTGTCTTCTACTTCACTCTACATCACTCCAGTGTACTCTCCTCTACTCTATGTAACTCCACTCTACAAACCTATACTACACTCACCTCTATACCAGTACACTGTATTGTACAACCCTCTATTCTACTCTTCAACAGTTTCCAACAGGGCTGGCACTAGGCATGGGCAGTGTGGGCAGCTGCTGAGTGTCCCACACTCAGGTCTAAAACACAGGGCCCCACTTCCCTGCGAAAGGCCACACTGCAGTGAGCCCACCTGCTTCTCCAGTGCCTCTTCCCCCATCTGATCACGAGGTCCATCGTCGTGGTGGCATTGCTGGGGGATCAGGGGTAGGAGATAGGGAATCATCAAAATCAACAATTATGTTGGCTCATAACATGTGGGGAGTGGCAGCACCTCTCTTAAAAACATGCTCTCTATCCTTGTCTGCCCTTTCTGTTTTGGGTTGCCAGGCAAAAGAAAACCTTGTTGTTCCAAGTACTAATGGGACATTATCAGGTGAGGAGAGGCCATTGGGGGAGGAGGGACAAGCCAGATCAGACTGGCACAGTTCCACTCCCTATTTTAAGTTCCACTTGCTGTTGTAGTTTAATCAAAGTGCATTCCCCTGGGCCTTGAAGCGATGCATCAGGCTACAAGGTCCATGCAGGCATTATCCAGAGCTGTGAGGTCCAGTGCAGGGGTCCCTCTTTCCCTGGCCTTGCAGGACTACACTATGGCTGTGAAGCCCAGGGGAATGAAACTCCCTTCCCCGGGCAAGTTCACACTAGGTAAAACAGCAAAAAAAAGAAATAGAGCTCCATGTCACAGTCACCTCAAGTCCTGGTATTGTACATTGTGCAAGATTCATGACTTTCAAGTTTCATGTGGACATATGGGTGGGTGAGCGATTGAAAGGATGGATGAGTGAAAGCATCAATGGATGGATGAATGGATGAGTGGAAGGGCGTATGAGTGGGTGGGAGGGTGAGTGAAAGAATAGATGACTGAGTGAAAGGATGGATGATAGATGAGTGAAAGGTAGGATGGATGCATGGATGACAGATGAGTAGAATGATAGATGGGTGGATGGAGTGAAAGTGTGGATGGATTGGTAATTGAAATGATGGATGAGTGGATGGATGAATACATGGATGTGTGAAAGGGTGAATGGATAGACCGATGATTGAAAGGGTGGATGTTATGTAAAGATGCATGAGTGGAAGAATGGATGGATGAGTGAAAGGAAGGGTGAAGAGATGGAAGGATAGATGGATGAATGAATGGGTGAATGGATAAATAGATGAGTGAACGGGTGGATGGATGAGTAAGTGAAAGAATGGCTGGATAGGTAAAGTGGTAAATGGAAAGAGGGATGGATCTGTGAAAGGATGCCTAAAGTGAAATTGTGGCTAGATGGATGAGCGAAAGGATAGATGGATGACTGAAAGGATGGAAAGATGGATGAGTACAATGTGGGATGGATGATGGATAGATGGATGGATGAATAGGTTTGGAGATGGATGGATAGGTTTGGATATGGATGGGACAGATGACTGAATGATGAAAGATTGAATGATGGATGAAAGAATGAATGGATAACAAAATGTAAAGGTGAAATGGTGGATATCAGCATTTGGATGGAAGACTGAATGGATAGATGCATGGATTGAAGAGCCAAGAGAGTTTTTCTGGGGAGGATCACATTTGCTTACTTCACTTGCGGTGTGCCATAAGAGCTTTGGTTCAAAGTGGGGGTGTTTACATTTTTTATGGCTACTCTCTTACCTACGTGTGACATTTCTTATTTGCTGTGTCTTTATGTGTGGCATCTGTACATCATAGTTATGACATATTGAGTGACACCCAACTCCTACTTGACTGTTACACTGCTAATTGTCAATTTTAGCATGTTTTGTTTTGAGAGTAAGCATCTAGAGACAGTCTTATAATGCCATGAGCTGTGCTTGAGATGAATATTTTGTTTGTAGCAAAAGGCAAGATATCCAATCTAAACTGTAGAAAAGTGTATCTTCAGTGCCTTCTTTAAGAAGGCTACTGAAAGAAGCACCTTTGTGATCTCAGCCAGAGCTAGCCTCCCGATATGACAAACAATTTGCAGTTCTCTGCAAAGCCCTCATAAAGAAAGTCTCACTCCCTATTTTAAGTCCAGCTTGCTTACACACCCATCATGCATTCCCAATAGTCAGTTTGTCACAGCAACCCCCTTTTAATTCAACAACAAAGCAAGAGTTCTCCCGTAACATTCCAGCAGCAATGTGATGCAAGAACTTTGTAATGACTCCAAGAGTATAAAACCAATTCTCCTGGGAGGAGTAAGGGGGTAGCCTCCAGTTTCTAGCTAAAAAAACTGAGCTGTCCTACAGTAGTCTTGAGGCAAAACCAAATTGCTGATATTGTTTCTCTGTTCAAATGATACTAAGTCCTAAATTTTTACCTCAGTGCAATGTGTCATCAAACTTTCTTTTCCAGTCACAATAAAAAGGATTTATATGAAAACTGTAACTTTCAGCATCGGAGAGTTCCACCAGAAGAGGTCTCAAGTTGCTTCTTCATATCACATTTAAGAAGTTCATCTTACTGTTATTTCTTTGCAGTCTGGGACTTGCGTTTTCATTTTTCTATTATAAATACAGTGATACAAGATTCACATAAAAGGAATAGGTCACTTCAGTGATGCCGAAGAGGATTAATAGTCCTGTGATGGCAATTTATGTGATGTCACTTTCTGTGATGTCACTTCTTGTGATGTCACATGCAAATAAGAGGGACCTCACATCTTCTTTTTTGCCCAGGGCCCAAATGTCTTGGGACTGGCCCACGTTTCAACACTAAAACAGAGCACTCCACTCTACTGTATGAAATGCTTCTCCAATTTATAAATTTCCTCTACTCTACTCTGTGCTCTGTGCTATGCCAATTCAATGTATGCAACCCACCTATACCCTAATCCACTGAACCCCACTCCACTCTACGTCACTCCACTGTACACCAAACCAATCTACAGTATTCGAATGTACGATATTCTACTGTATGCTACTTTACGATAATCCATTCTACACCACTACAGTGTATGCCACTCCACTTTAATATGCTCCATTGAAAGAAACTCTCTATATACCTCTCCTCTAAGAAAATCTGCGACACTTTATGGCACCCTGTGACATTCTACTCCCCTCTATCCCTGTGCACTCCACAGTCAAACTGTATTCACCACTCTATGCCCATATACTGCAACTTACAACATTCTATTCCACTATGCAACACTTTTTTATGACAAAGCACTCTATAAGTCCCGTCTCAAATTAAATTCTTGTTTACTAGCTATGCTAAACTAGTACACTCTGCTCCATGCAACTCTATTCTACGGCACACAAATACAATCTATTATAATTTGATCCACACTATGTTACACCACTCCACTAATGTCTACTCCACTGTACAATACTTTATCTCACTCTACACTACTATACAGCAATCCACTGTGTGCAACTCCACTGTTTCACACACTACTGTACTCTATGCAACTCTACTCTATAACACTCTACTACTCTTTATGCCACTCTCTGCCACTTTACTCCTGTCTATACCATTTCACTTCAATGTACAATACTGTACTATACTGTATGCCACAGTAAACCACTCCACTTCACTCTACTCTACGATACTCCAATCCACTATACAACAGTGTGCACAACTCTTTGTATGCCATTGCACCCCCCTTTACTCCACTCTACTTTAATACAGTACTCCACTCTACTTCACTACTCTACTGTATGCCACTCCACTGTATGTCACTCAATGAAATTGTACTCTATAACACTGTATGCCAATCCGTTGTATCATATTCTACAACACTGTACTGTACTGTACACGTTTCCACTCTACAAACATTAACTAGACTGTATGTCACTCTACCCTACTACAGTCTACATCCCTTTCCCATACAGTACAGTACCCCTCTACACTCTACGACACTTAACTGCAATCTACTCCACTCTAAAACAGTTTACCTTACTCCATGACCATCTATTATACCCTGCTTTAATTTTCAACATGCCATTCCACTGTACAACTTGTCTGCTCCAGTCTACAATACATGAATGAGTTAATAAGAGAAAGATAGTGAGATGAAGGAATTGATGGATGGAGGATTGATAGTCAAAAATGGGAAATGACACAACTGTTGCCACTACGCCTAATATTAATGTTAAGAATACCAATAGTCACAATATTACTACTGGAGTACTACTACTACTACCACTACTACTACTTATAATAATGATAATAATAATGATAGTAACATTGATGATAATAATAATAATAATTACAAGAAGAAGAAGAAAAGTAGGAATAAGAATACGAATAGAAATAAGAATAAGAATAAGAATGAAAATGAGAATGAGAATGAGAATAAGAATTCTAATAATAATTGTAGGATACCAAGTTATTGATAGGGGGGTGAAAACCCTACTCAAGCAACACCCGCAGTCTTTGCCGGGGTGAACAACCAAAGTCAGTAAATTGACCTGTGCTTAACCCTTTTGTAGCTTGGCACAAAAGCAGTCAAGCCTAATTTACCAATCCCAGTCTTAATCCAATTCAGAAAAATAGAGTTATTATTTATAAACACAATTGACAGATGAAATCCAAGCAATAGAACTGGAGTTATGAATCTGTAGTTTATGGTGCAAAATAGTGCCTGAAGGATCAAAGAAGGAAACCGTGGGGATCTGTTCACGCAAGACCAGGGCAAAGACAAAAGTTAAGGCTGACTATAATGGAGAGCGGTCAGAGCCAAAAATCCATCAAAGCGGTGAGGGATATCCTGTCTGCCAAAATATGATCCCATTATTTCCTACGGGATTTATATCTGTCACCGTTGTTATGGAGTAACCCATTTGCCGAAATCTAAATCAGTCCTTCCATTATGACAAAGCTGCAAACTGTGACTAATGAGAGCTCCATGTAGCCTGATACATTCACTTAGAGGTACCTCTGAACAGGATTTGTGTGGAGGAGAAAAACATAGTGGGAGATACTGCAGAGTCCGAAGGACCGGCAATGCACCTTGGGCAGATTGGCTGACAGGTAGGCCCCAGTCTTCTGGCCTTTCGCCAGGCAGTTTGTGATGGGACATGTTCTAAGGGCTGAGTTTTAGGGTTAGGCAGGAGTAGCACCTCTAACATCACCTCCAAGGGTCCTGGACCTGGGGGCACTACTTTGAGGAGTTTGACTCATTACAGCAGAGGGCAGGTGCATGGTCAAGTTCTTTAGAGCTTGTTATGTCTCTGTAGCCCATGCAGGAGGCCAACTAACTTGTTTTTGGCGTTACCTCCGGTGGTTCTGGGCTTAAGAAGATGGTCCATTTCTCCTTCAAGCAGCAGGGCAGTCCTCTGGTGGCAGTATGCTAGTCTTCTTGGGGCCAGGCACTCATTATGAACTATTCCACAGGTCCAGAGGTGTACTGGAGTTGTGTTCTGAGTGTCCACTATTTATACTGATGCCAGCCTTTGAAGTAGGGGACATCCTAGGATACCTCCACAAGTAGTTATGGAAAGTCCTTCTCTTTCCCCTTCCAGGACTCCAAGAAGCCTTGTCTGACAAAAGGCTGGTGTCAGGTGTGCTGGAGGCTTGAAGTGTCAGCGGGGCAGGGGACAACTGGGCCCCAGCCACCTAGGAGGATGGCCTATTCTGCCTACACCTGGTTAGCCCTCTTTGTCTTACTGTTGGACAGGAATGCAGAAACGCAAACAGCAGAGCCATTCCTGGTCGTGCAACCTGTAGGAAAGTACCATCTTGCCTGGCATGTTACCCCCATTTTTCACTGTATATATGTTGTTTTAGTTGTATGTGTCACTGGGACCCTGCCAGCCAGGGCCCCAGTGCTCATAAGTGTGCCTAAATGTGTTTCCTGTGTTATGACTAACTGTCTCACTGAGGCTCTGCTATCCAGAACCTCAGTGGTTATGCTCTCTCATTTCTTTCAAATTGTCACTAACAGGCTAGTGACCAATTTTACCAATTTACATTGGCTTACTGGAACACCCTTATAATTCCCTAGTATATGGTACTGAGGTACACAGGGTATTGGGGTTCCAGCAGATCCCTATGGGCTGCAGCATTTCTTTTGCCACCCATAGGGAGCTCTGACAATTCTTACACAGGCCTGCCACTGCAGCCTGAGTGAAATAACGTCAACGTTATTTCACAGCCATTTTACACTGCACTTAAGTAACTTATAAGTCACCTATATGTCTAACCTTTACCTGGTAAAGGTTGGGTGCTAAGTTACTTAGTGTGTGGGCACCCTGGCACTAGCCAAGGTGCCCCCACATTGTTCAGGGCCAATTCCCCGGACTTTGTGAGTGCGGGGACACCATTACACGCGTGCACTACATATAGGTCACTACCTATGTGTAGCTTCACAATGGTAACTCCGAATATGGCTATGTAACATGTCTAAGATCATGGAATTGCCCCCTCTATGCCATCCTGGCATTGTTGGTGCAATACCATGATCCCACGGGTCTCTAGCACAGACCCTGGCCCTGCCAAACTGCCTTTCCCGGGGCTTCACTGCAGCTGCTGCTGCTGCCAACCCCTCAGACAGGTTTCTGCCCTCCTGGGGTCCAGCCAGGCTTGGCCCAGGATGGCAGAACAAAGGACTTCCTCTGAGAGAGGGTGTTACACCCTCTCCCTTTGGAAAATGGTGTGAATGCAGGGGAGGAGTTGCCTCCCCCAGCCTCTGGAAATGCTTTCATGGGCACACATGGTGCCCATTTCTGCATAAGCCAGTCTACACCGGTTCAGGGACCCCTCAGCCCTGCTCTGGTGCGAAACTGGACAAAGGGAAGGGGAGTGACCACTCCCCTGACCTGCACCTCCCCTGGGAGGTGCCCAGAGCTCCTCCAGTTTGCTCCAGACCTCTGCCATCTTGGAAACAGAGGTGCTGCTGGCACACTGGACTGCTCTGAGTGGCCAGTGCCAGCAGGTGATGTCAGAGACTCCTTCTGATAGGCTCCTTCAGGTGTTGCTAGCCTATCCTCTCTCCTAGGTAGCCAAACCCTCTTTTCTGGCTATTTAGGTTCTCTGTCTTTGGGGATTCCTTAGATAACGAATGCAAGAGCTCATCCGAGTTCCTCTGCATCTCTCTCTTCACCTTCTGCCAAGGAATCGACTGCTGACCGTGCTGGAAGCCTGCAAAACTGCAACAAAGTAGCAAAGACGACTTCTGCAACTCTGTAACGCTGATCCTGCCGCCTTCTCGACTGCTTTCCTGGTGGTGCATGCTGTGGGGGTAGTCTGCCTCCTCTCTGCACTAGAAGCTCCGAAGAAATCTCCCATGAGTCGACGGAATCGTCCCCCTGCAACCGCAGGCACCAAAGAACTGCATCACCGGTACCCTGGGTCTCCTCTCAGCACGACGAGCGAGGTCCCTTGAATCCAGCAACTCTGTCCAAGTGACTCCCACAGTCCAGTGACTCTTCAGTCCAAGTTTGGCGGAGGTAAGTCCTTGCCTCCCCACGCCAGACTGCATTGCTGAGAACCTCGACTTTTGCAGCTACTCCGGCCTCCGTGCACTTCTGGCAGAACTTCTTT
Source organism: Pleurodeles waltl (assembly GCF_031143425.1). Taxonomy (NCBI): domain Eukaryota; kingdom Metazoa; phylum Chordata; class Amphibia; order Caudata; family Salamandridae; genus Pleurodeles; species Pleurodeles waltl. Next base: position 1,100,916,759 of record NC_090440.1, on the reverse strand, counting down.
GTGGACAGTCCAGCCTGGGTCCACAGCACTCTAACCTGCATTGCACGACCTCCTAAGTTGTCCTCCAGCGGCGTGGGACTCCTTTGTGCAACTTCGGGTGAGCACCGTTTCACTCCACTTTGTAGTGCCTGTTCCAGCACTTCTGTGGGTACTGCCTGCTTCTGAGAGAGCTCCTTGTCTTGCTCGATGCCCCCTCTGTCCTCAGACGCAATTGGTGACATCCTGGTCCCTCCTGGGCCACAGAAGCATCCAAAAACCCTAACTGCACGATTTGCAGCTAGCAAGGCTTGTTGGCAGTCTTTCTTCAGGAAAACACTTGTGCACGACTCTCCGCGGCGTGGGGGATCCATCCTCCAAAGGGGAAGTCTCTAGCCCTTGTCGTTCCTGGAGAACCTTCAGCTTCTACTGTCCAGTAGCAGCTTCTTTGCATCCACAGCTGGCATTTCCTGGGCATCTGCCCATCTCCGACTTGCTTGTGACTTTTGGACTTGGTCCCCTTCTTCCACAGGTACCCTCGACTGGAAATCCATCGTTGTTGCATTGCTGGTTTGTGTCTTTCCTGCAGAATTCCCCTATCACGACTTCTATGTCCTTTGGGGAACTTTAGTGCACTTTGCACTCACTTTTCAGGGTCTTGGGGTCAGCTATTTTTCTAACCCTAACTGTTTTCTTACAGTCCCAGCGACCCTCTACAAGGTCACATAGGTTTGGGGTCCATTTGTGGTTTGCATTCCACTTTTGGAGTATATGGTTTGTGTTGCCCCTATCCCTATGTGTCCCCATTGCATCCTATTCTAACTATACATTGTTTGCACTGTTTTCTAATACTATTACTGCATATTTTGGTATTGTGTACATATATCTTGTGTATATTTGCTATCCTCATACGGAGGGTACTCACTGAGATACTTTTGACATATTGTCATAAAAATAAAGTACCTTTATTTTTAGTATATCTGTGTATTGTGTTTTCTTATGATATTGTGCATATGACACTAGTGGTACTGTAGGAGCTTCACTCGTCTCCTAGTTCAGCCTAAGCTGCTCTGCTAAGCTACCATTATCTATCAGCCTATGCTGCTAGACACCCTATACACTAATAAGGGATAACTGGGCCTGGTGCAAGGTTCAAGTACCCCTTGGTACTCACTACAAGCCAGTCCAGCCTCCTACACAACCCATGATACTGGCAGGGTGCACCACACCAAATGGTTTGGGTTATAAAGTGCCAACTTTCAAAAAGTGGCATTTTCAGAATGTGGACATAAAATCTGAATTTAGCATTAAAGAGGATTTTATTTTATAATTTATTTGAGTCCAAATATGATGTTTCTTGCTGTTCCTAATGAAAAGTTAGCATTTATTCAATTTAAAAATGGAACCTAATGTTATCCAGTGGGAGAGAAAGGCTTTACAGTAAAGAAACACTAATTTAGGGTTTTTTCCATACCAGGACATGTAAAACTTAAATCTACATGTCCTGCTTTTTAAATATAAATTCACCCAGCCCTGTGGGCCTTTAAGGCTTCTTTAGACATGACATATATGTATTAAAATGATGTTTTAGGTCTGGGAAAGGGTGTATTTTGCCAGGTCGACTTGGCAGTTTATAACTGCACTACAGGATGCAATGGCAGGCCTGAGACAGACAAAGTACTACTTTAGTGGGTTGCACAATGAACATTGGAGGTCAACTGGTAGAAGTTAATTTACAGGCCCTGGTTAAATGCAGTACCCCTTAACAATGGTCAGTAAATAAAATGTGCCAATCAGCTGCATGTAAATTTGACCAGGTTTAATGGAGTGAGAATAAGCACTTTAGCACAGGTTATCAGTGGAAAGTGCACAGACTACTAATTTCAACAGAAATACATTCCGAAAACAGGAAGAGTGAAGGCAAAAAGTTAGGGAGAAGACCAAACAAGGATGTCAAGTCAAACAATAACAGAAGAAGAAGAAAAAATATCTGACTAAGAACAGCGCAATGGAACAAGTGATGCTGCACCAGCCTTTCTTTGGTTGTTCTTTATTTGCCAGGTATGCCCATGGTCAACACTGATTTTCTTTCATTGTGTAAATTAAGGGTCAGTTTTACAACAAACTGACGCAGTGTGGTGCTGCGCCAAAATTCAGCAGCGCCGCACTACGGCAGTTTTGAATTGCAGAGATGTGTCATATTTACGAGAATACAGCGCACCCCTGCGTTTCCCCCTGATCTAAATTTAGGGCCCGTATTTATACTTTTTTTAGCGCCGCATTTGCGCCGCTTTTTGACGCAAAACGGCGCAAACCTACAAAATACAATGGTATTTTGCAAGTTTGCGCCGTTTTTGCGTCAAAAAACGACGCAAATGCAGCGCAAAAAAAGTATAAATACGGGCCTAGATGCCTTGTGCCAACTCAGGCATCCTTGCAGCATTGTGCAAGGGTGTCTGTGTTGAGGGGAGTGATTGTTTCTGTGCAGAAAGGTGTCTCGTCCTGCCATCAGCAATCTATAATAGTGATTTGGCACTTCTATGTGTGCTGTAAAATGCAGCACACATAGGAGTGCCAAACGTAATTTTTGAATGATTATTTGTGTGCAGGAAGCTACAACTTCCTGCACATAAACAGTCATTCATGGCGGTTTCATTCTTTCTAAGTGTGCTGCAGAATGCAGCACACATAGAAAAAGCAAAAACGAGGAGAAATGAAAGCATGGGGTGGCGCTAGTTTTCGGCACTGCCACAGATTCACAGATTCTTGTAAATCTGCTGCACCATCAAAAGCAATGGGTGTTGCGATGGAACACCCCCAGCAACACCCATTACACACCCCTCTGCCACAGAAAATTGCGTCTAGCATATTTACAAGGTGGTGTTAAGCCACAAAAAGTGGCTTAGCACCACCTTGTATGTATGTGTAATGCAGAGCACCAAAGGAGCGTCACAAAAAGTGATGCTCCAATGGTAATATGGGGCTTGTATCTGTGCCCCTAAGTCTTTGTCCCATCTTATCTGCTGCTGGACAAATCACTCAGACTCACTCATGTGTTTTTTAAAAGGTCACATTTTTGATGTTACAGATTAAAGCTCACATATCCTTCTTTGTGTCTATGACTGACCTACGTCCTAAACCTACTAGATAGCTCACTGAAGGTGATGTACAGAAATCTGAGAATGTCACACACATTCTGTGTTTTATTTTACTTTCAGATTAATTGTTTTTTTATTTTTTTTATTTTGCATTGTAAATCAGTTGCCCTTTCTTTTTCTATTGTATTTTTGTAATTTAGTTATTATCATATAATCATACCCCTCTTGATTATACCATACATTTCCCTTCTTTGCAAACTGTTTTGATTCTCATGCAGGCCAATAAGCTCTCAATAATTTGGCTTTTCCCTTTCAATTCTTTTGATGCAGAAAAACACCTCAATACCATCTTGTCTTTAATATTACATGAAGCATTAACATAAGTTGCTGTTCTAACTGAAGGGGATGGGATGCATCTATTCAAATAACTCCTAGTACTTTTCCACATTAAGATAACATCAATAAAACCCACAGAGAGCTAAAATAACCAAATATTTAAATCCTGAAAAGGAACACAATAGCTGCTGTCTATATGGGAAAAGCAGAGTTGATTAACACCACTAACAATACACAGCTCCTCAAACATGACCTCCTATTTATTTGACAAATACCATCAACTTTTACTAAGAGGGTAAAACGATGTCCATCTTACAAAAACGTATCTCCTAAAGATTACAAAAGTACTCCTGAAAAAATGTATTTGTCATATCCTGAGAAAAGCTGAACACTGTCATTATTGAGCGAAAGTAGACTAGGCAGAAGTTACTATAGCCATTCTGGGTTCACAACTTGATTACTCTAACAGGTTATTTGTTGCAAGAGCAGAAAAATTGATCACCAAAGTTCAACAGACCCCAAACCAATCATCAAGCACAGTGGTATGGATAACAAGAACTTAGCATATATTTTGCTCACCTTGTGATGATCTACTCAATGGGTTCCAATTATCTCCTTTACTTGTGCATTTAGAGTACTGGTGCACACACACAGAGCATTGCATCAAGGAGACACGAAGAAGGGATTGTCAGGGTTCTGTCGCTCACTATGAATAGGCTCTTGAAATCAGATTGGCAAAGCTAGAATGGCATGTGTTTGGCCTTTTAAGAAGCCCAAGATGTATAACAAAAATATGCAGGCCACATTTACCCAACTGTGGTACAACCTTTCACTATCAGGTACATGTTAGAATAGGGTTCTGAAAAGTCGGTCCTGGAGAGCCGGGTCCATGCCAGATTTGAGCATATCCACATTTAGAAAAAAGATGTTTCAGAAATCTACATTTTTCTAAATGTGGATATGCTAAAATTCTGGCATGGATCCGGCTCTCCAGGACCGGCTATGCAGAACCTCATTTTAGAACATAAGCTTGTCAAGGAAAAAAAAAAAACTAAAAAACTAAATTTTTCCTCACTGGTGTCAGGACCATGGCTGCATATTCTTCTAACTTGACACTGGGTTACCATCAGGTATATCATAAATGAATTTGGATTTGGACTAACAACCAGCATTGTAGTGAACCTCACACCAATCATTTGTGACTGCAGTGTTGCCAACAAGGCCAAATAATCCTGCTGCCTTTTTATATGACATCCATTACTGCAGAGTAGAGTTAAGAGTTAATGCTTTGTCTAGACCCCAATGGTACTACACTGAAGTGTAGATCAAAGGTTTGCTGTAATAGTGGGGTGAAAAATCTGCACTGAAATTAGTATATGACAGTACACGTTTTTGGCCCGGAATTGGGACTAGCACAGGTAAAAAAAAATCCACTGCTGTTTCTGCATATTTCTCCCATTACTGGGTCATATTTCAACTACTTTTGGCAGGTGGAACTGTGTCCAGGTTTTACCATAGGATGTAATCCTTGGTGTGGTATGACAACACCACTTTTCATTTGGAACAAGATTGGTGTTCAATTCATTATAGGCCCCTGAATCGTTAAGTTATATTTAAATGTAATTCATTACTATCCCACCCTCATCACCACATACCCAGTAGCTTAAATTAAATAATTATCCTTAATGTAATATTAATACTGAAGTTAAGAAAATGATTATCAATAAAAAATATGTTATGTAATACCGCATATCCCAATCTTAATATTTAAACTATCATCTGTACAGGCATTCATTGTAAATAAATAGTGGTCTTTACACCAAAACATCTATAACCCTAAAATGTAGTAACATTTAATTAATTTAAAAAAAATGTAAAAACAGTTAACTAATTTTAATCTAACCTTAAAATGAACCTTAAAGCAACATTTACTAAACAGTTAATCCTGTTCGGTCGTAAATTGAATTATTAATTTTGTATTAATTTAATCTTACCCTCAATTCAATGAAATACTCTAAATATATTATGCTTGCAGTTAAGTAAATACATATAGTAGTAACCCTGGAGGGGCAATATATGGAAGTGTTACATCAATTTACTGGCATTGATGTAGTGACAGTTCTGACTCAATAAGAGTGTGTCATCAATGTAGTAGGTTTGTATTCCTTTAGGTTCGAGTTCTCCTAGCTTGCCCATAAAATCACTGCTTGTTTACAAGGAGGATAAATGGCTTAAGCAATGGAGGGTAAAGTGTGTTTTTTGCTCTTAGGGATGACTCAGCACGTCCATCCTTTCAGGGACACCAAAGTGAGAAGTAAATTCTATCTGAAAATAAATTATATTATAGAATGGTACTTTCATGAAGCAAAACCCCCATCCTCAAGGTAAATGAATGTGCTTCACATGGGAATTGTGTCCTGATGAAGGCATACCATGTTTTTGCAACTTTGCCAACTTTCTACTGCTGAAGTGTCTTCACCAGAATAACTATGGCCATATTGCACATAGTGCCCTGGGGGGTGCGACGGGCATGTGCAGCTGCTTTTGGCACCTCGTGAAACACTATAATATTACATAAGGGGCTGGAGATGCATTCGCAACCCTTTCTGTAATACTGACTGTTCAGCCACACATGTAATGTCAGTGCTATCCTGACATGCAAACACTTTGCATTTGCTGTTGCATAGTATTACCAATGTGTGAACGTAGAGCCAATCATGCCCTTAGGAGGCACACTAATAGTGTGCTACAAAAAGGTGGTACGCTGTCAGTGACCCACCTGAGTACAGCTCTCTCAGTAATCCAAAGGTGCTCCCATGAACACCCCAGAAATCGCCTTTCAGGCAGGTGCAGTCACTCACTGCACCCGCCTGCAACTTCTTGTATGTTCCAAATTCTTTTTAGATCTGGATGTACACAGCTTTAGCTGACATTTAAACCTCATATCAGATTTTCTTGGATTGCCATTGATTGAATGGACTGCCCATCAAGACTACAGCATTTTGTGTTTGTAATATTGTCTCAGTTGTAATCCTATTCACTTTTGATGCTGGAGCATCAAGTTGTCCTTGTGCTAAATTTTAGATGAGACATGTGTCACTGATATTGATATACTTACTTTACTGTTTTAGTTTGCTGTCATGATTATATTTTGTGAGATTTACAGTTCACTTGCTCACAAAGTAAAAACTGATTTAAAAAAACACACTTGTGGCAGAATTAGTAACACTTTTTGCTATGTTTGCTTCACAAACATGATGCAAACTGGTGTGAAGTGTAGAATTGGGATTTACTTTCCAGTGCAAAACTTTAAGGATGGGTCCCATTAATGGTACATGGGTATTGCCATGCATGTACCATTTTTTTAACACAGAACCGGATCTACTAAAAAAGGCAGATAGGGCTTTGTAACATAAATGTACACCTCCTCGAGGCAGGCATAATGTTGGAGAAAATGTATTTTTCTTTTCTCCAATCATTTTCAATGTTTCATGTGTGCCGTACTGCATAGCACACACATACTTGGATTCATGAGTCTAGAAATAGTATTGGTACTGGACGGATACCCTTCCAGAAATTAAACCTATGCATGGGAAAAAGACAGACATACCTGGAAGTTGAAACTCTTCTGGACCAGGCCGGAGGCATGCAGTAGGCACCCAGAGAGAAGTAAAAAGAAAGAATGAACAGGGTGCTAGAGAGGAAAGGGAGGCAGATATAGGAAAGAAAGGAAAGAAAAAACAAGAGTGGCAATACTTTCTTCCATAGCTCCATAGGAAATTCACGCAAGCACGAAAGGAAGAGGAGGCAGCCAAAGCTGAGTGGAGCAAGGAAGCACTAAAAAAGGGAGGTATCTGGAATGTGGGATCCCAACATGCAGGAGACTACAAACTGAACCTGCAGGAGACACCAGGGAAAATGACAAGCATTGCAGGATATATCGGACACTGCTGAAAGTTCTGGGAGTCAGAAATCAGCTCCCAAGAACCCTCCTGCACCATTAAGGGACAGGGTCTGTGCTTGGCCCGAGGTTCCCAGAGAAACGTTGACAACCAAGGTGGGTTCCTAGATATGAGGGCAATGAAGCAACATATAACCCAGGTCTGTAGGAGGCAGAAGGCAAGATCTCTAAGAGAGGAGATGCCCCAAAGGGACCAGCTCATAGAAATGCTCTTTGAAGGGGAATTTAGAACAACATAACCGAGAAAAAGTCTCTGTGAGCACAGTACTAAGAATAAACTTGCTGTTCTGAGTTAAAATGAAGTATATTTCCAGGAAACAGACCCTATAAACAGGAACGAGTCTCTAAGTGAAGCATGAGAAAAGGGAAATGGACGTTACCAGGCCCAAAAGTAGCAGTCCTGAGTGAAAGAGAAAAGAGAGAGAGAGAGAGAGAGAAAGAGAGAGAGAGACAAATCACCAATAACCACTACTTCTAGAGCGGGAGAAAGCCAAACATGAATAAGGAGAGAAAGCAATGAGCACGAAAAGAGCTGTGAGGACGAGATCTCAACAAGCCAGAAAAATAATATCAAGAAAGGGAGGAAACAAGAAGCAAGAGAAGTAGAAAGTAAGGAGAGAGATCAAACGCTACTTACCTGACACATATTTCTTGTTCCTCCAAGCCTCTGTATCCAGTTCATCTGAAAAGACCTAGAAAGAGGAAGAAGTCAAGGATTACGGACCAAGCCTCATCCGAAAAATTCCATCTGAATGTTTATAAACAATGTCCAGATATAAGAAAATGAAAGCAAAGAACTGAATTTTTTGTTTGCAAGGGGTTCAAAAAGCCCACCCTTCAAAAATAATTGAGTATACAAACAGCAAAATAAAACTATTAAAATCAATCATACGGCCTAGCTCACTGGTCTCTACAACCAAGCCCACAATACTATGCTAGGCATCACACAAACATCTTGCCCCATGGTACAAGTTTATTTGTGTGACACAAGAAGCATAAAGTGCACCAAAGCAGACGAGAGTACAATTGTGGCATATCGTAGATGTGGCACTGTTTTTCTCTCCCGTTTCACATAACACTAGTTGCTGGGGTGTGTTACATGAAGAACTAATAGATTTGACCCTAATAGTACAAACCAAAAGCAGAGTTTCTTGGTTTGGATTATTTCAATAGAAGGTTTCTTCAATACAAATCGCAGTATTTTATTATTTTCAAAACCATCAATTCCATCAATTACAACATTGAAGATGCGATGAGAATTTCCATTTTCTTTATTTTCAGTGTTTTTTGTTTATTTGTATAGACCAATGATATATAGCAACAAATGTCTTAAAACACTAGAAGATATTCACCGTGACTATTTCGTTGGGATTTCTCACAACATTGTTCATCCGCACACCGCCTCCCTTTTGCGATCCAACTCCATAGGTGCAGCTTTGTGCCATTTATTTCAAATGAAGACCATTTTGTTTTACACTCGGTCATGAACAAATGGCGTCTACAAGAAGAGACGCCTTGTTGGCGATGCGATCAAATTCACTAGGCTGAAACACACCAACTCTTATTGATGCTTTAAAGCTTCAGGGAATTTCTTGTCAATAACATTTTTGAACAATCTAAAAACTGGAATCGTGCAGAAAGCTAAATCTGAACACAGATTGTGGATTTCAGTTTTTTGTGCATAAACAATGCATTCATCCGTTGCAGGCAAGTCCCCCACATGTAGTACTCTTAAAATGACTACATACTCTTTTTCAGAATATGGGATACATGGCTTATCAATATTTATAGACAAACTTTGATAAAACTGCTTTTGATTAACCACAACAGAGGTACCTCTTCCACGAGAAATAGAAAAGTTTTGGAATGAGCAGCAAGGCAAACTAACCAGGTAAGTACTTCATTACAGTAAATATATGTACTTAATTGACCAAAAGTCTATGATCAAAAAGAAAGTGTGACACGTCTTTCAGTTTCTAGAGGACATCACACATTAGTCCCCAACTGTTAAACAAAAAGGACAGGGTGTAAGTTTCTTCTAGAGCCCTTCATACCTACTGCATCTCTTATAGGTTTGCAAGTATCTTTGGAGGGTTTTCAAATTTTTTACAAAAGGCAGGGATGCAGTTCCAAGTGGCTTTCACAGGTCTGTAACTTAATGCTACCCATTTAATGTAAAGCATTTCCCCAAACATTTAAAGCTGTAAAAACAGCTCTGCAAAAGCCAAGTTAATATACGTCTGTTTTCTGGGTGGCATACAGAACGAGACATAAAATGAGTCTCAACTACATATTCGACAGCGAGTTCTAGTTTGTGGGCTCAACAGTGCGACAATAATACACGATTTGAGATTCCAGCAATGCCATTACTATTGCCTGTTTTCCAAACATTGCTGCTGCTCCATCAACACACATGTCGGTGTGTCAGCTACTTCTGTTTCATGCCAGGGTAGGTGAAAAAAACAGGAATATCATTGAAATACTGTACTTTTTCTGTTTGAATGACATAAACCTAAAAAATCAAATACAAGTTGAAAACATGCCAAAGTTAGTTTAGAGTCGTTTAGATTATTGCCAAAGATATATAAAGTGCATTCATGTAGAATTGCTATACTGGAAAAGAGTATATAGCACTTTAAACAAACAGTTATTTACCCATCATCTCCTTGCCTTTACACAAACATATGTAAATGGGCAGTAATTTTCTCTGAGAAAGGTTGCAACCCTAAAAGAGCTGCACACGTCTTAAGCTTGGGGCCGTAGCAAAGCATGCATGGAAAGCCAACCTAAAAGGGCACCTGACAACCAATTATTTCATCTGTGTTCTGTGCTTCTCACATGCTCTACTACCAGTCTTGTTACACAGAAATACAAAGAAAAATAATGCTTGTGCTCATTTAGAACTGAACAGCCAGTCAAGACACACGATACCATGTTTTCGTAGGTTCACTCAGATATAAATAACTCCGAAGATATAATTGACAATTTAGTAGATAAAAAAAAATAACACCATGTCTATTTACTGACTCTGGGACCAGCAACTGCTTTGTTTCTGCATAGGCCACAAAACGGCCACTTGAAGCTGCTGTAAAAACTTAAATCCTTCTTGTATCATGTTCATATACTCCTATGCAATGTTCACGTTATGTAAAAAAATGGGGTCTTTGGTTGGTAGTCAGGTTACCCCCTGTCCAAGCAAGGACCCTCACTCTAGTCAGGGTAATAGAGAATCACCCTCAGCTAACCCGTGCTTACCCCTTTGGTAGCTTGGCACGAGCAGTAGGCTTAACTTCAGAGTGCTAGGTGTAAAGTATGTACACCAACAAACACAGTAACTTAATGAAAACACTACAAAATGACACAACACTGGTTTAGAAAAATAGAGAATATTTATCTAAACAAAACAAGCCCAAAACGACATAAATCCACCATACAAAAGTCAGGTTATCACTAAAAATACAAAAAGAGTCTTTGTGTAATTTTAAACACAACGCTAACGCTGTTAGCGTGAAAATGTACCTTGGGTGCATCAAAAATAATCCTGCACGGGTGAGTGAAAATGGGCTTGCGATGCGTCGATTCCCTCAAGCGTAAGACCTTGCGTCGTTTCTCATCAAATCGGGTCGGCGTGTGTTGTTTCTTCTCTCCGCAGGACAGCGATGTGTCGACCCAGTCAGCACTCTCAGGTGCAGGCAGGCCTTGTGTTGTTTTTACACGCCCAGCGGAGTTTGCGTCAGACAATCAAACACACAATGATCCGAATACCACGCAGCACGGGTTGCAATCTCACCAGGTTCCGTCAGCGGTGCTGCACATAGTTTCTCCAGCCGCGGGCATCGATCTTCTGGTCACGTTGCAGGCAAGCGTCTATTTTCATCTGCGAAGCCAGCGGCGCATCAATTTTTCACCCGCAGATCGGAGTTGCATCTATCTTTTCCCCGCACGGTGGCCATTGCGTGGATTTCTCACTCTTGGGCTGGTAGCTTCTCCTTTCAGGGTCCCAGGAACTAGATGGGCACCACTTGGCAGAGTAGGAGTCTCAGCAGAGGCTCCAGGTGCTGGCTGATAGAAGTCTTTGCTGTCTCTGAGACTTCAAATAACAGGAGGCAAGTACTAAATCAAGCCCTTGGAGAGTTCTTCACAAGATAGAAGACAACACAAAGTCCAGTCTTTGTCCTCTAGCACAGGCAGAAGCAGCAAATGCAGGATATCTCCACAAAGCACAGTCACAGGCAGGGCACCTCTCCTTCCTCAGCTCTTCAGCTCTTCTCCAGGCTGAGGTTCCTCCTAGTTTCCAGATATGTTATGAAGTCTGTGGTTTTGGGTGCCCTTCTTATACCCATTTTGCCCTTTGAAGTAGGTTTACTTCAAAGCAAAGTCTCTCTCGATTGTGAAACCCTGCCTTGATCAGGCCAGGCCCCAGACACACACAAGGGGGTTGGAGACTGCATTGTGTGAGGGCAGGTACATCTCTTTCAGGTGTGAGTGACCACTCTTCCCCTCCCTCCTAGCACAGATGGCTCATCAGGAAAAGTAAACTACACCCCAGCTCCTTTTGTGTCACTGTCTAGTGAGAGGTGCAACCAGCCCAACTGTCAAACTGACCCAGACAGGGAATACACAAACAGAAATGGTTTAAGCAAGAAAATGTTCACTTTCTAAAAGTGGCATTTTCCAACACACAATCTTGAAATCAACTTTCCTAAAAGATGTATTTTTAAATTGTGAGCTCAGAGACTCCAAACTCCACAGGTCTATCCGCTCCCAAAGGGAATCTACACCTTAATCTGATTTAAAGGTAGCCCCCATGTTAACCAATGAGAGGGACAGGCCTTGCTACAGTGAAAACGAATTTAGCAATATTTCCCTGTCAGGACATATAAAACACATTAATATATTTCCTACGTTAACCATACATTGCAACCTGCCCTTGGGGCTACCTGGGGCCTACCTTAGGGGTGTCTTACATGTAAGAAAAGGGAAGGTTAGGCCTGGCAAGTTGAATTTGCAGTTAAAACTGCACACCCAGGCACTGCAGTGGCAGGTCTGAGACATTATTACAGAGCTACTTAGGTGGGTGGCACAACCAGTGCTGCAGGTCCACTAGTAGCATTTGATTTACAGGCCCGGGCACCTCTAGTGCACTTTACTATGGACTTACTAGCAAATCAAATAAGCCAATCACGGATAAGCCAATTACATACATATTTTGTACAGGAGCACTTGCACTTTAGCACCGGTTAGCAGTGGCAAAGTACCCAGAGTAACAAAAACAACAAAAACAGAGTCCAGCACACATCAACAACCTGGGAAACGGAGGCAAAAAGTTAAGGGAGACCACGCCAAGGATGAATAGTCTAACAATGTATATTACCAAGAATGTACCAATAAGTTATAATCAAACATGGGCATTGTTTTATAGTAGTTTGGAGCTTCCTATGGCATTGAATGTGTTTCCTAGTTTTCTATTGAGAACCCTGCTCGGTTACAATTGTCTTTGATTCTTTTTCTTTGCTGTTTGCTATTTCGTTAAAAATTTTAATTGGACTTTAGACTTCCAAATGTGCCCTCTTTTACTTTTAACTGATGGTGCCTGTGGTGTTAGGAAACGCCTCAATAGAAAGAAAGAAGGGGAGAACTTGATCAAGCTTCACATGATGACCTAAGGTGCCAGAGGATGAGAGAAGTTTATCCTGGTGGACTCAGGTGGAGAACATCCCAGCACTAGACCTGTCAAAGTGGCTAAAATTATAAGAGTGAATTGAGCCAAAATTTCAGATAAAGTCTTACAGTGCTTTCTATTTCTGTTGCTTATTTGCATATCATACATTGTTTGGGGCTAATGTATTGCCAAAGAGGGTGCATACAAATGTCATCTGATAGGAGACAATGGGAGAATATTGAGAGAAAACGTTTTTGGGCAGGTAGGATTAGAATAAGGCCTAAAGAAAGGAAAATGAGTAACCCTGGATAGAGTAAGTGGGTTTTATAAGTAGTGCAGTAGCAGGGTGTTGCAAATGACAAAAGAAGCTCCTTGATAATAGAATAAGCTTTATTCACTCAAGGACTCCTCAATACGCCACCTTGCCGACCATCTCTTCACACACCACTCCTCTCAAGAGACCACTGCCAACATTCTAAATAAGCTTCGGAACAATCCAGTTGCAAAATAGGAAGGGGGAAGGGCATAGGAGGCAACAAGGGGAAGAACCATTATGTACAGTAGTATACAACAGAAGAAACCATACATAATGTTTATAAGGTGAAACCTTAATGTCTTAATATACAAATTAGTTATTGATAAGAAATGTATGAGACAAGACAGCTTGTGAAAAGGAACAATTACAACACAGGGGAATTAGGTATGAGTGCCAGGACCCAGGGAGGATACCCTTGATGGATGCACATGTGAGAGAAAGGGACCCTCTGATCTAGCTTCCCGACCCCCTTCACTAGACCCTAAAGGTGTTGACTGAAGGTTAATCAAAGGTAAGAACATCTTTGGGTATAAGTGCGCAATACCTTTCCTACCTCTTTCCAGAACATCTGTTAGAAGAAATATAACTGAAGCGAACCCCATCCCATTTTCTGTTCTCTTCCATACCTGCATTCTAGAGATCAGCTGCAGGTAGAAGGCTGCAGACCATTTCCCTGGTATGTGATTGTGAGTGAATCATATGAAAAGGAAATGGAGGGCAGACTGTCCAAATATAGTGAGCCTCCATCCTGCAATATGTAACAACAATATGGGAAAAACGAGTGCTATTATTTACACGAGTGGCTGGGACTCAATATTGAGGACAAGAAGAAGTCCTTTCTGGTGCGCTTTTGATATAGAATGATTAGGTAATGTGCAGAAGATGTTGAAAGACCCTAAGAATAGAATGGATGCTGAACAATAGCTGTTCTTTATACAATGGCATAAGGAAGCATACAGACACAAACATGAACCCCAAGTCTGAAATATGAATGATACTCTGGAAGAATTGGAATTTCACACAAGCCACCTTAGGGGCCAGGTTAGGGCTTGTACTCCAGTGGCTTGTCCTCCCCACTATATATTTCTCCAGACTACAGAACCACAAGACAAAGATATCAAAACCAGGAGGATTTGTTAAAAATGTTCCTCATGCCAACCAAAGGGGCTTGGCGTGCATCTGGTGATGTACCTGGAAAGAGAGCAGCTCCTCTGAGACCACGGGAAGTTGGAGCACAAGAGGATAATGTGTAGGCGATCACTGTGATGTAATTGGCTAGCAGTACAGCAACCAGGGGCAGGCTGATTCTGCTACTGTGGCTGGATCTAGAGCATGCATTTGTTCTGCTCTGGGTTGTGGATACCACTGAAAATGAAGTCCTATGTTTGCCCTCAAAATCTTGTGACAGACTGCAAAATGGTTGTATTGAAGGTGTTTCTCTTCTCCCCATCCAAGTAAACTGATGATGAGAGTCTATTTTCTTCCACCCTTCTCTCTATGAATGACTACCAAGCAGCCGGGGGTAGAGTATAGTTCCTGGTCTGATGGCTCTCTTCCAGTTTGATGAGCTTTAAGAAACAATTCCTAAAAATTTGGAATAATCCAAACCAGTTCCCAGAAGAACTACAGAGTGTATTTGAGTTATATGTAACTGACTTTACAGATGTGAATCAGTTATTGCTATCTGTACTACAGAATATGGTGGGAGAAAGACTGATGAAAAAAACACCATTGCCAAGAGTGCCACAGCAAACGTTGCAGAGTTGAGTGCTGTGAAGGATGCAATGTTGAATGCAATTACAGACGTATGCCTTACTAAAACGTACTGAACTAAAGTCTTGAATTGCAAGGAAATTAAGGGTGAGACACCTGGTGATTATTTGGACAGACATAGGAATGTGTTTTATAGGTATTTGGGCATAGCACATCTGACAGAGATGGCTAAGGAAGCTGTTGAGTCTCCTTTTGTACAAAGACTTTTAGCAAATGTTGAGAATAAGTTGACCATTATATGTATTGGATGGCAAACAAACAAACTAGCAGAATTGGTGACAGTTGCCACTGGGTAGCTTCACAGAAGAAAAGGAAAGAGAATGTTGAATCAAAATTAATGTCTTTGAATTCGCAAAATATGGAGCAAGCAATGAAATGGGTGGGGCAAGGAGCCTCACAAAATGGAGGAGGGCAAAGGAGGGCAGAGGAGGGCAAGGAGGTGCAAAAGTGGAAGAGAAAACAGAAGTATAAAAGGAGAGGCCCCAAGGGAAGAATACTCTTTGTTTGTTGTCTGCTAGGGCGTTTGAAATCAGATTGCTCAGTACTGGCTACAATGCACCAGGGTCTTGGACAAACATGAGTAACATCAAATTGTTCAGACTTTAACCCAAATTTTAGAACAGCCCAAGAGGTTCCAACTGTGTTATGTATACCTTAATACAAGTAGATCAGAAGGATGCTTATGTGAATAGTGGCATTAAAGGTAAATGCACCACTTGCCTTATTGACACAGGTACAAGCCGCTCGCCTATCACAATCTTTAAATTTCCTTCTTTACCTCTCTCGGGCATGTTAATTCATAACCTACTTATTTCCAATAAGGGAGTTCCCTATAATATTACTGACCCTCTGCTTAATTGTATAGGACCTATTAGTGCTAGCATTCCTTCCTGTTTAGTTCAACTTCTCCAAGAAACTTGGTAGGCATAGACACAGCACTTTATTTAGCATTTGGAAGAAGGGATTCTCAATTATAAACACATCAGATATCCTGACTTCGGAATTACAAGTGCCATAGGATAGAATGAACTTGTAAACAATTTGATGGGACATCCATCAGGTTTGTGATGGAGTACCTCATCTGCCAGACTCTAAATCAGGCCCTTATTGTGTAAATTAAATTGTAAAGTAATTTGTACCCCAGAAGGGGTATCCTCTTAGTATACCTCAATGAAAAACTAGTAAAGGGCTTGCATTATCCTATTATCCTGTGAAAGCTTCACTTGTTCTGATGAAGGTGACAAAGATGCAATGTCCCTTTATTTAACAGGATTACCTTCACAGGTACTGCCCACATTGTGGTTTGCAGCAGCCAATGATGTGAGATTCATCCTTTCTATGGCACCCATCAGGAGAAGGTCGTCCCTCAGGAGAAACTACTCAGAATACAGAAGTACCTCCTAAAACCTGAGGTGAAATTCACCCTGTAAACTCAAATTTGTTTAAGCAAGGCGTTTTAGTACCTATTCTTAGAAGATGTAATATACCAGTTCTCCTGATACTCAAGGCAGGTAAAGTCAACATGTACAGGTTCACCTGAAATCTGAGGGCTATTGACAATGTGGTAATCCCAAGATTCCCTGTCATCCCTATTCCCACTACCATCCTCTTTTGGATCCATACTAGCACCCTATGGTTCGCTCTGGTTGACCTTGGTTCTGTTTTCTTTTCAATCCCCATACATGAGGATAGTCAGAATCTCTTCTCTTCACAGTGTGGCACTCTTTTCTTTGGTGGGCCAACTCCTTCAAAGATTTACAGTCTCCCTCAATCTTGTCTTAGGTTCTAAAGAAGGGTTTGGGTATGTTGGTTCTCCTCCAGGGGTTTTCTATAATCCAATATGGAGTTGATTTATGATTGTCATCAGTTACTCCAGATCAGTACAATTACCGTACCTAATTGGCTAGGAAAAGTCACAAGGCTTTAAAAACAGTTCTTTCTTCCAGAGTGTGATACCTTGGTCATAAAGTTTGTATTGGCAAGCACCAGCTGTCTACTCAACAGGTTGAAGCAAGCCATTGATAAGTTACTCCATTCTGTAACTGATTCCAAGGTATGCACCTTTTCTGGGAAGGGTGTGGTAAAGCAGGACGTGGACTCAGATTTATGCTGAAATGACCAAAAAGTTGCAAGAGTGTGTTTGAAAAGACACACGTGAACCCTTTCAGTGGTCTAGTGAAGCCAAAAATGCATTTTTAAAAATTAAACAAGCATTCAATTCTGCACTCACTTTAGGTCTCCAAGATTACGCCAACTTTACAACTTTATATTCTCATGAATGAAATTAAGTTGCACTTGGGCTATTGGTACAGAGCCATATGGATCACTAAAAACTCACAGTGTATTATTATTATTATTCCGTTTTGGGCCCAGTTGTAGCTGGGCTCCCACCATGCTTACCATCTATTTCAGCTGCTGCAAATTTTGTTGAAGCTTCTGAAAATATTGCCTTAAGTTCCTCATTAACTGCTGCTGTGTCCCATTTATTTGTTGCACTCCTCCTCAGTACAAAAACTCAGCACCTCTCCACTGTTTGATTGCCTAAATATGAAATAATGTTGTTGTTTTCCTCTTATATTACTTTGATCCCCTGTCACACTTTGAAGTCTGCCTTTTAATGTCCACTAGTGAGCATGGATATCTACATGACTGTGTTCTAGCCAGTGCTCATATTATTAAAATCCTCTTTGATTTGACTGATATGCCCCTCCATTGACTATTAGTTAACGTATTTTGTGGATAGCTCATGTCTCAGAATGATGAAGGTACTGTAGTTGCTGGTTACTCTGTCTGCACATCTTGTAAATTGTGGAAAGCTTCCATTTACCCACTGTGAATACAGCTCAAGTCGCCGAGCTCGTTGGTTCATTTAAGCCTGCATCCTAGCTGTTACTTTATACAATGACTCAAAGTTTTAAGTGACGCATTAATTTATGTTCCTCTGGATGCAAAAAGGTTTCTTAACCTCAGCAGATCCTCCTGTTAAGAATGGACAGTATGTTCTGAAACTTTTAAAGTCTCAACCATTGCTAGAAATGTGACAGTGGTGAAGTGCATTACTCTACAGCCCCATCATGACATTGTTTTGAGCTTAATGTTCTGGCTGAATAATATGATAAGAATGCTTTATTGTCTAAAACGTTTGATGCCGCTATGTAGGTTATAGGAACAAATCCATTTCTTGTGCCAATTGCAGGAGCAAGCCTTTAAAAATGCAAACCTTTCTGGATCAAGGAGAAATGTAAAATAGACCCTGTAGTGGGATGAGAAAGAGAGCGTAGCATGTGGTTGCAGTAAAATGTCTACACACTTAACCATGCCTGGTTGTGTATAGAAGGTTTAGCAACACAAAAGGATGGACAGAGTGCTGAAACATTTGTTCTTTTGCTCATCATGCCACCCCAGTTGGGACCCAGCCATATGCAAATCAGTCTTGACCTTGTCCCCCATGGGAACAGTCCAGCCCAAACTGCCAGGCCATGTCCTCCATGCAATAGAAACAAGCACCCTAGGACTGGTTTTGGGATATCACCCCTCATCAGCCAGGCCATCTTGAATCCAGTGACACAGTGAGCAAGGGACCTACGTCTGGGCATACCTAGGCCATCCCTGCTACTCACACTCCATTTATGGGTGTCTGTGATTATGCAGATAGACAAAAATCAAATACCTAAATATTCAAATTATTCATATGTCCATGTTGTTGCACTTATGTTTCCTGGCTGGGTGGAAGCATACCCATGTGCAGATGCTATTACAGTAGCTAAGTGGTAACAAAGAGATTTTATCTGCTGGATCTGATCAAATACCTAAATATTCAAATTATTCATATGTCTATGTTGTTGCACTTATGTTTTCTGCCTGGGTGGATGCATATCCCTGTGGCTTTGCAAATGCTATTACAGTAGCTAAGTAGTTACTTTTTCTGCTTGATCTGTGTGCCAAGCCAAATAAGTAATGACTCTGGAACACACATTGGGGTTCATTACAATGTTGGCATTTCTATGACGGCCATGGTGGTGGTGGCGGTTGTACCGCCAACAGGCTGGTAGATAAGACCGCCAAATTATGACCATAGTGGTATTCCTAACATAATACAGCCAAACCACTGCCATCACCGTCACTGTGGTCAGATCACCACAGATGGCAGGAGGCACCTTCAGGCAGGAGGAGAGACACACCACGGGCAACACACACTACCAAAACACATACGAGCCCCAGACACACTGCACCAGCACTGTCAAACATAATATACAACACCACCAAACCACACAACTACACAACAACCGCAACACCTCAAATGAATCGTCAAAACGCCACAACTCATACCACCACCTGACAGTTCATGTATACAACTCAATGTTACAACACCAAAGCACCAAGACATACAATCACGCAGCCACACAACGAGGCATACGTCACACCACACAAACATACCGCACAATGGTTCCGACATACCAATCAGCACACAGATGCACACACACACTACAACCACACAAGGGAACACACAGCCCAAACCACAACAGCCAACACAACCATTCCACACAAAGCAACCTAAACGTATGTTCCACACACATACACGCCCAACACACTATACCAGCCATCACTATGGGAGAAATGCAGAGCACACAGCCACACAAGCAGCTCAGACACAACAGGTAGCAGAGCCACCACACACACATGACACACTCAGACACAGTATGAAGCAGGCAAGACCATACCAGCCATGAAAGGCAGGAAAAAGGTGATAACGTTGGAACCAGCAACTGGCTGACCCAGATGTATGTTAATAAATAGAGCAAAAAAACTTGAAGATACCATAATATTCAAATGTAATAGTCAGTAGGCCGGTCCCATAGTCCAAAGTGCAAAATGCGCAGCAGGCATGTCATACTTCCTCAACTTGGCTCCTGACTGCTAAATACCTCCACTGGTAGAGTCATGAAGGGGGCAGGCAAGTAGGCACCTCAGGGATTGGTGGGTGTTGGTGAAGGTTTTGGTGTAGGTTTGGGAGGGGGGTTTTGGACTTGGGTATGGGAGGTGGGGGCTTATGACGTGGCTTAGGGGAGGGCTGGGAACACTTAGGAGGGGTAGACTTCTTTGCATGGCAGGGGCATGGGTACTTGTAGGGGGGTAGGGGAGGACTTTGGAGGTGGTAGGGCTGGACTTGGGGAGGGATTGGGAGTTAATGGGGAGGGAGTGCTTGTACAAGGTGTTTTTGTGGATATTTTGGGTGCAGGTGCCAGGAGGAATGCTTGTGTGTGCTGGGTGTCTATTGGATGGGTGGGTGTGGGTGTTTAGGTATCCTGGGAGGAGCGGGTGGAGGGGTGACTGTCTATTGGGATGCTAACTGTAGGTATGGTGGATATGCTGCATGTTGTGTGTAGGTAGTTGTGGTGGCTGCGGATGTGGTGACTAGGGTGGATGTCTACCGGTCTGCTATTGTGGTGGCTGTGGTTAGGACTAGAGTTGTGGCTGGATCAGTGAAAGTTGGTGTGGCATCTGCTCGTGTGTCAGGCGTAGTGTCTGAAGATGGGGGAGTCAGTGCAGGTAGTGTCTGTCGGTGTGTCTGCAGGTGGGTGTTGCTTGTGTGCATGCTAGTGGTGAGTCTTGTGGTGCTTGTGTTTGACAGTGGTATCCTTAGCTGTTAATGTAGATGCATGCTTGTCTGTCTGTGTGCTCTGGCTGGGATGGGGAAAAGGGGTGTAGGAATGGGTTAAGCAAAATGAAGGGGTGATGGAAGACAAAGGGTGATTGGCTGTCATCAGTGCAGAGGTCAGAGGCAGAAAGGATCTCTGTGGGCCAGCCAGTGGGCCGTGAATGTCCTCCAGGTACACATTCCTCTGTTGTACTTGAGCTGCAAGTTCCTGGATGGCATTCACAGTGGTCCACTGACCCACAGAGATTGACCTCAGGAGCTTTCTCACTGACAGGGCTGACAGGGGCAGAGGTGCCTGCGGGGAAGGAGACACCCATCCACTTAGGTGAGTGGGCATGGACAACTGGGTAGGGAGCTACAAGAAGGGTGGAGGTAGTAAGGGGGGTGGTGGACAAAGGTGGTATTGGGGTGGTTTCAGATGGGTCCACCACGGCTAAGGAGTGTCCACTGGAGGAGGACTCCAATGTTGATGATGGTCTGGTCTCCCCATGGCACTTCCATCGCCCTCCAGGCCACTGGGTCCCTCGCTGTTGCTGGTCACAGCACTCCGGGTCCCATGGCCAGGAGCATCCCACTCACCTGTGCCCCATCTCATTCACCTGCCGATGCTGATACAAACAAATAGAGAGAGAGAGAGAGAGAGAGAGAGGGAGAGACAGAGAGTGACAGAAAGGCTCATCATATTCTTTTCAAACATACAGTGCTGTAGGTGAACAGGTCCAGTCTAGGCCATCTCAGTTGGCATGACACATATCTTATCCCATGTCACATCATGTTAATACTATCCACCACTTCAGGTCATCCCTCTCACCAACATCAAAATTTGGGTAATCAAGCACAACTGGATTAATCCATTTGCTCACCTGTAAAGCCATGTCTACATGCTACTCATGCCCTTACTGAAATAGCTATATCGTGCATATACCACATCTTATTTCTCCATATTCCCATCACCAATATAAAGAACAGGTGAGTTAACCATCACATCATGCATGTCCTGAAACTGCACCTGACCACTCCATCTACAATACTAATGTCCCATCAAAATATAGACTACCCAAATCACATCTCACACAGCACATGCCATATATATCACATTGCTGGCTGACCCCGTTACAAATTTGTCACCTGGGGTACCTGAACTGATCAACCCATAACAAGTGGCACTCCCATACAGACGGCAACTGAGGTGTAGAAACCATGTCTGGAGAACAGCCATGTTATGGCATTCACAAATTTACAGGGGAATATCAGCACACACCAAACACAGATACACCACATCACTTCATCATTGCATGTCCAACTACAATTGCCTACATATCACCCATTACACATTCATAGCCAATTACAGAGTATAGTGTCACAACAACTCCATAACAGGCTGCCACTATACAGGGAGTGCAGAATTATTAGGCAAGTTGTATTTTTGAGGATTAATTTTATTATTGAACAACAACCATGTTCTCAATGAACCCAAAAAACTAATTAATATCAAAGCTGAATATTTTTGGAAGTAGTTTTTAGTTTGTTTTTAGTTTTAGCTATGTTAGGGGGATATCTGTGTGTGCAGGTGACTATTACTGTGCATAATTATTAGGCAACTTAACAAAAAACAAATATATACCCATTTCAATTATTTATTATTACCAGTGAAACCAATATAACATCTCAACATTCACAAATATACATTTCTGACATTCAAAAACAAAACAAAAACAAATCAGTGACCAATATAGCCACCTTTCTTTGCAAGGACACTCAAAAGCCTGCCATCCATGGATTCTGTCAGTGTTTTGATCTGTTCACCATCAACATTGCGTGCAGCAGCAACCACAGCCTCCCAGACACTGTTCAGAGAGGTGTACTGTTTTCCCTCCTTGTAAATCTCACATTTGATGATGGACCACAGGTTCTCAATGGGGTTCAGATCAGGTGAACAAGGAGGCCATGTCATTAGATTTCCTTCTTTTATACCCTTTCTTGCCAGCCACGCTGTGGAGTACTTGGACGCGTGTGATGGAGCATTGTCCTGCATGAAAATCATGTTTTTCTTGAAGGATGCAGACTTCTTCCTGTACCACTGCTTGAAGAAGGTGTCTACCAGGAACTGGCAGTAGGACTGGGAGTTGAGCTTGACTCCATCCTCAACCCGAAAAGGCCCCACAAGCTCATCTTTGATGATACCAGCCCAAACCAGTACTCCACCTCCACCTTGCTGGCGTCTGAGTCGGACTGGAGCTCTCTGCTCTTTACCAATCCAGCCACGGGCCCATCCATCTGGCCCATCAAGACTCACTCTCATTTCATCAGTCCATAAAACCTTAGAAAATCAGTCTTGAGATATTTCTTGGCCCAGTCTTGACGTTTCAGCTTGTGTGTCTTGTTCAGTGGTGGTCGTCTTTCAGCCTTTCTTACCGTGGCCATGTCTCTGAGTATTGCACACCTTGTGCTTTTGGGCACTCCAGTGATGTTGCAGCTCTGAAATATGGCCAAACTGGTGGCAAGTGGCATCGTGGCAGCTGCACGCTTGACTTTTCTCAGTTCATTGGCAGTTATTTTGCGCCTTGGTTTTTCCACACGCTTCTTGCGACCCTGTTGACTATTTTGAATGAAACGCTTGATTGTTCGATGATCACGCTTCAGAAGCTTTGCAATTTTAAGAGTGCTGCATCCCTCTGCAAGATATCTCACTATTTTTTACTTTTCTGAGCCTGTCAAGACCTTCTTTTGACCCATTTTGCCAAAGGAAAGGAAGTTGCCTAATAATTATGCACACCTGATATAGGGTGTTGATGTCATTAGACCACACCCCTTCTCATTACAGAGATGCACATCACCTAATATGCTTAATTGGTAGTAGGCTTTCAAGCCTATACAGCTTGGAGTAAGACAACATGCATGAAGAGGATGATGTGGTCAAAATACTAATTTGCCTAATAATTCTGCACTCCCTGTAGACATCATAGGCCACCTACTATTCCACCTGACATGCAGCTCAAAGTACCAGCACATGGCAACATGACTACATCTACATGTTCCAAACTCCATACTACAGAAATATCACATGGAAATGACATGCACACATGATTTAAACATGGCCTAGCATGACTGCCAGTGCATTAAAGACATCTTCAAATACAACAATTACCTGCTTTCTATATAGTGGTACAACCAGACTATTACTTCATGATCACAAGAGTGATGCAATACATATTCCTCACCTGACGGGATACATCAGCTTGGCCAAGGGTAACTAGATTGTCCTACTCCACATGGTGTGACCCCAATTAACCAATGAAACATGATGTAGGAAGCACATTACCAAAGTTATAAAAGAATTGGTAGTCAATTTCCTAACATACCATTGACATCACATATTGTAAAAGGCTGACTCTGGCAAACCACTAACATTGACTATTATCCACCCATTGGGAATGAGATGAAATGCCCACATGTCAATCACATGGAAAAGCATTTGTATCAAGAATACCCAAAGCAAACACCTTAAATATAATGGAACATATTTATGGTTTTTGCCTCAAAACTTCGCTAATGCAGTTTTGTGGCAAAATCCTTGGTGCCGGCTTGGCGCTAAGAATAGGCCAGCACCTAAAAAAAAAAGATGCTAGCCGGGGGATGGCGGTAGAGTAAAAGGTGCTAGTGGGTCAGAAATGATGCTAGGCTGGTTAGCGGCAATAAATATGCAGCTAAACACCCCAAAATGACTCCTGTCTTAGTAAAGACAGGAGTCATGCCCACCACCCCAATGGCCAGCACATGGGACCAGTGTCCCCTGGGCAAGGCCATAAGATCCAGTGCCAGACAGGTGGCCCCATGTAAGTGGCACATTAAAAAAATAATAAAGTACTTACCTATACTTACCCAGAATGGGGGTCCCCCATCCTATGGTGTCCCTCTGGTGTGGGTGAGGGTGTTGCTAGGGCTTGGGGTGGGCATCTGTGGGCCCATTCCATGGTATTTGGCCATGGAAATGGGTCCACAGGTACCCTAACACCTAGTCTTACCGAGGTGTTAAATAATGGCACTAAGCAGGCATAGTGACATTATTTGGGTTCGCCTACTCCTTGTGTGCCGTTTCTGCACAGGAGTATAAATAAGGCGGAAGGGGGTTAGCATCAGATGGAAATGCCTACAGTGCATCTAAATAGTGTAAGGTAGTTTGCTGCATCCATAACATGACGCTATCTCCAATATTTTGAGACTAGACGGGTCTAGCGACAAAATATAAATATGGAGTTAGCTCAGCGCCATTTTAGCGTCAAAATTATTGGCGCTAAAATGGCACAAGTAAAGTATAAATATGCCCCAATGTTCCTTTGTTGCATACTTCACATGTCCCATTGTATGGAGATAAAGGGTCAATGGAGTTACATCCATAAACACAGATATGTACAGACCTAGACGGGCCATATTTGTGTTGTACATGAGATGGCAGCCTTATATATAGTCCATAGCTTTAGCAGTAAAAAGGTAATGTTGGGGGCCTGTACCCCAAATAAGTGACTAAACCTGTTGCTACAGCAGGTGATCAGCACAGATGGCAGTGATCAGACACCTCATAGCCACTTATGGACATGTGCAGATAGATGGTACGGGATAGGCTAAAAGGCTATGCTGAAACACCAGCTCACATGCATAGGAAGGGCAGGATGTGTAACACATGTGTCATTGACACTGGGCATGTCCAGATGCAGTCAGAATGATGTCATGATACATGCTTCCAAAACTCACATATAGCAAAACATGACGGATGCTCCATATCTCATACTCTGGCAAAGTGGTACCAACTGATTACCACTTGTCTAGAAACATTACTCAGCTACAACATTGTCACTTAAGGTACAGTGAGACAGTAAACAGCATTCAACCAGAGCAGAGTACCAGGTAACAGTCAGTACTTACCCCCATGTGGCTGCTGTGCTGCCCTCAAACGCCCATCCACCTCAGGGTAGGCCACCACCAAAATGCAGGCAATAGGGAGGGTCAGGGCCAGACTGACACCCCTCCCTCGTTGGGAAGACATCCCTAGCTGGGCCTCTGCCGTCTTCCAGGTCCAGTGTCTCAGGTCCTCCCACCGCTTGCAACAATGGGTGTTCCGCCAGCTGTGGACCCCCAGGGTCTGCACTTGCTTGGCAATGGCACGCCAGATCCCTTTCCTCTGATGGGCGTTCAGCTGCATGGATGACACAGACAAAAGGAGAAAGTAATAACATTAGTTCACACTACACAACTGTAAAAGCAAGTAGGAAATGTATCCATCCACCATGGCCACACATCTGTACTCTAAACCACATGCATGCATCTGCACCAACTAGAGTTCACATGGCCAATTGACCATCACACACAACCCACATCACACATGCTGGGGCACTTGACTCACCTGTTCCTCTGGTACCCCATATAGCTGTTCATACAGGGGTAGGACCTCCTCCATCAGCTTCTCCAGCTCTTCTTGTGTGAAGGCAGGGGCCCTGTCACCTGCAGGACGTGGCATGATGGCTCCCAGAGGCAGTACGCAGCAGCTCATGTAGTGGAGGTCTTCCCAGCAACAGTGCCTGGAGTCAAGTGAACAAGACTGTGGAAAATGGTGGTCAGGACCGACACGTACAGGACCGTCTCCGCCGGCAGTCACTGTAATTGGCCCAACTCCTCCATAGGTAGCAATATTGACCTACTACAAGTTACATTGTGGTTGTGACTGCCTACATCCATGATGACTTCACAGGCAGAATGAGGTCACTTCCAAGTGTCCAGAATGATAGGTCAGAGTCAACATCAGGGCAGTGCGCGCTCTACGGGCGATAAAAATGCAAAAACCCAGTCCTTATACAAGAGCATAATTCAGGCATTGTGGTTATATGCTGTTTGTTAACCTTTTGCATTGCAGAGTTTTACCTTGAAACCACTATCAATTATGTTTGCAAATAATGTTCATTTGCAAGGTTTTGATGCAGGCTTACAGAGTGTATCAGGGTGTGGTCCCTTTCTAGGACCTTCTAGAAGCTTTCCCTGCAGCATGACTGGGTGTGGTTTGTGGCCTGGGCCAGACTCTATATAAGGAAGCCAGCCCAGCTCCACGTGGTCACTATTCATAGGTCCCGGTGCAGAGCAGCAGCATTTCCCTGAGCTCCTGTTCCAGAGGGCTACCTTGACATTTCAGCCCTGCCCCGCATTCTCTTGGTGATCCTTGAGCAGGGTGGTAAGACAGAGGTCGGTCTGGGCCCCCAACCCCATTCTAAAAGACTCTTGAGTTTTGGGGCCTACTCGTGAAACTTTCGGGGTACGCCAATCATTGCTCTGATGCAAATCTTTGTGTTCGGATCGGCAAATCAATCAATCAATCACATTTATAAAGCGCGCTACTCACCCGTAAGGGTCTCAAGGCGCTGGGGGGGATGGGGAGGTCAGTGCTCGAAGAGCCAGGTCTTGAGCTGCCTTCTGAAGGAGAGGTGGTCCTGTATGGCGCGAAGATGGCTGGGAAGAGAGTTCCAGGTCTTCGCTGCCAGGAAAGAAAAGGATCTTCCTCCGGCGGTGGCTTTGCGGATGCGAGGTACGGCTGCCAGGGCTTGTCCGGTCGAGTGTAGGGTGCGCGGAGGAGTGGAGAAGGAGACGCGGTGGTTGATGAGTTTTGGTCCGAGGTTGTGCAGGGCTTTGTGTGCCTGGGTGAGGAGTCTGAAGGTGATCCTCTTGTTGACTGGTAGCCAGTGAAGTTTCTTCAGGTGTCCGGAGATGTGGTGGTGGCGGGGTATGTTCAGGATGAGTCGTGCGCAGCGTTCTGGATTCGTTGAAGTTTCCTCTGTAGCTTGATGGTGATGCCGGCGTACAGAGCGTTCCCATAGTCCAAGCGACTGGTGACGAGGGCGTGGGTGACGGTCTTCCTGGTGTCGGTGGGGATCCAGCGGAAGATCTTGCGGAGCATGCGGAGGGTGTTGAAGCATGCCGAGGTCACCGAGTTGACCTGTCTGGTCATGGAGAGGGAAGAGTCCAGGATGAAGCCGAGGTTGCGTGCGGAGTCGGTGTGTTGGGGAGTGCTGCCTAGGGCGGGAGGCCACCAGGAGTCGTCCCAGGCGGTTGGTGTAGGGCCGAGGATGAGGACCTCCGTCTTCTCTGTATTCAGTTTAAGCGGGCTGTCTGTCATCCAGTTCGCTACTTCCTTCATGCCTTCGTGTAGTCTGGCTCTTGCTGAGGTGTGGTTGTTGGTGAGGGATAAGATGAGCTGGGTGTCGTCGGCGTAGGATTGGTTGAGTCCGTGTTTTCGTGCGATGTTCGCCAAGGGGGTCATGTAGATGTTGAAGAGGGTGGGGCTGAGGGAGGATCCTTGGGGGACGCCGCAGATGATCTCCGTGGCTGTGGATCTGAAGGGGGGGAGGCGGACTCTCCGAGTTCTTCCGGAGAGGAAGGAGATGATCCATTCCAGGGCCTTGCCTCTGATGCCGGCGTTGCTGAGGCGGCGTATCAGGGTACGGTGGCATACCGTGTCGAAGGCTGCAGAGAGGTCCAGGAGGATGAGGGCCACAGTTTCTCCTTTGTCGGTCAGGGATCTGATGTCGTCCGTGGCTGCGATGAGGGCGGTCTCGGTGCTGTGATTAGCTCTGAAGCCGAACTGTGAGGGGTCGAGAGAGTCGTTGGTTTCCAGGGCGGTGGTGAGTTGAGCGTTGACGATTTTCTCAATCACTTTGGCGGGGAACGGTAGGAGCGAGATGGGCCGGAAGTTTTTGTGTTCGGTGGGGTCTGCTGTTGTTTTTTTTAGGAGGGCATTGATTTCGGCGTGTTTCCAGTTCTCCGTTGATGACGTCTCGGAGGTGGGGTGCGATGATGTTGTCGGCTTTGTTGAAGATGTGGTGCGGGCAGGGGTCGGATGGTGATCCTGAGTGGATGGAGTTCATGATGCGGGTGGTTTCCTCTGTGGTGGTTGGGTTCCAGGTGAGGATGGTG